>NC_034410.1:117151038-117521761 GCF_002078875.1 Numida meleagris
AAGGGAAGGGAAGGGAAGGGAAGGGAAGGGAAGGGAAGGGAAGGGAGTGTTTTAAACAACTCCTGCAGAATAAATATCAATCTTAAGCCATTTAAATCTAATTATGAAAGACAGAAAGATCTGTTTTTGGTTTGGACTCAGAGGACGCCTGAGAATCAAAGGAAAAAAATCTTAAAACCACAGAAACAAAATAAATCTAGGTCCAATTCTCTCACACCAAACAGAGTTAGGTACCAAAAAAAGAATATTTATCTGAATTACTGTTGCTTTTAACTTTTCATCTAGTTTTAAAATGTATTAACTTTGATGCACTCTTCAAGCTTTAGGTATTGAATGGAAACCTTTCTCTTAAAGCTTTTTCCTGCAAAGTAGAAAGGGACTTGAGATGCAAGATGCTGAATGTTTTTTTTAAGACAACACATAAAATTTCTGTAGAAGCCCATGGGACCTGAATGCTCTCAGTTTCTGGCAAAAAGCGCTACTATCTTGCAGATGTAAATTCCAGATCTGCAATATCGCTCACTTGATTGTTTTCAAAAAAGAGAAACTACCAGCTTTCTCCATGATGCACTGAAAGCAGCATTTGTGCAAAAATGTGCAAAAACGCTGTTTACCTCCAATAAGAATCTGTCTAATTTTTACTCTTCCATCTTTTGATGTTTAGTTTTCCTAAAAAGGAGACTTTCACCAAGGTGTACTTTAGGTCTTGATCACAGAGTGGTTCTACTGGACAGAGTTTTAAAGCTGTGTTCCATTCTTTGTAGTTTCCCTTCCAATATTTTTTTAAACGGAACATTGCAATATTATTTGCTTACAGAAATCAGTGTAACAACATAACTACATTACGTATTTCAATAAGGCATCCAGAAGCTCCATGCTCTGAGAAGCATTTCAGTGTTGCAGTGTTTGTTAGCTGCTGTTATCTCAAGCAAATTCTTGATTTTCAATATCTTTCTCCTTGGAGGTTCTTCTGAATTCTCTACTGTATCTTTTTCCTTCCAATTTTATTTCCTGCTAGACTGTTTGTTGTGGCTGTCTCATGCTTTCTTTCCTTCTTGCTCACTGTCCATCTTCATTTCTTTCATTCTGCCTGAAGAGGTATATGTAACTTGACAGAGCTTTTCCCAAAGGCAATGAATTTTCCCCAGTGCATCTTCCAACAGGTTTTTGCTGATCTTTGAATCCCTGCCTCTAACAACTCTCTGATCTCATAGAGTGAAATTTGCCAAATTACGTTATCTGTAAGCACAGGTAACTCATATGTTTAAGAGCAATTGAGAAAAAATCCTTACTTTCTCCTAGCTCTTATAGGTGTCATAAAACCTTTATCATTCAGGCTTTATTTTCTTGGGAGTGTAATATCCATCAGACTTCTGAACAGCGATTACATAGCTTATTTTCCTAGTATGATTTGGTTGGTACAGTTTTAAAGGCAAGTTCCTGTCTTATTCAGATGAGACTTTTCCTAAGCCCAGAGGCTTAGGATGTGAAATGTGAAATCAAAATTCTTATCTGAATCTGAATTGAATAGAGGCGATCACAATGGATATTAACTCTCTAAGAATTTGAGGGCTCTTATCTTCTCTTTTTGTTCTTCTTCACACTAATTATATTCTCTGTCTTGGATTCTATCCTCTGAATACATACTCCTCTCTAAATCTAATTTATGGTACCAGAGGATGTTTAGTCCTGCACCAGAAAAGATTGACTTTAACTATATAATTTTAGGGTGAAGTAAGGCTGGAGACCATGTATCAGAACCAGCTTTCATGACTCAATCTCCTTCTGCCTCAAACCCATCGAGATTGATCTTCATTTCCAAGCTTTAAAGAAAAGGAGACTTTCTATTTTATTTTGTGGTGTTACTAACGGTTGTTAAAAAAATCCTTTCCATTATTCCATTATTCGAAGGAAATGTCTAATGACTGGAGCCTGCTTAAGCTATGGAGGTCTTTTGGGGAACATTAAATTTGGTGATAGTGAGTCATGCAATTATTGGAGTAAACGCTGTCATATTTTCTAACAGACCATAAAATTCCTCTGTGAAATGAAAACTAACAATATTATCTCGGATACTGCCTGGCTCCTCTAGAAAAGGAGTAAAAGTGTTGGAGTTTGCAGAGAAGTAATGACTCAGCATTTCTCATTCATCCAGAAGAACTGAACTTCCACATAAGTTACAATTAGCAGATTTGAAATAGGGCCAGAAAATGTCTCCTCACGATGTATTTACATCTTAAGAGAAATAGTTTTAATTTCCCCCTGAACCTGGGGGTAAGAAATGGGGTCAACCAGTTGTTGACCTTCAAGTTCTGGCAGTAGTAGAAGATGATTCGGGGCGGATGTTTATCTTCCTCTGCCCCTTCTTACCTGTGCTGATCAGATCTTCTCACAGGGACATGTAAAGCTTGAGCCTGGCACACCAGACAAACTTGTCACATGCTTCCTTTTCAAGGTATACTCTGTCTAAAGCACTCTCTTTAATAATCCAAAGGAGAGGCTTGAATGTTTTCTTTTCCTTTTCCCTTTTTGCAAGTGTCTACACCTTTAAGAGGCACAGGCTTCTTCTATGTATTCAGCTAATAATAAAAAGTGGTCTTATTGACCCTCTCATAGTATTTACTATTTTTATGAAACTCGGAAATTAGTAATTTGTTGTAAGATCTCAGCTTTTTATCCACAAAGAAAAAAGAATCTCTACGCCACATACTTCTAAAAGGGCAAAATGAAATCATGAGCCTGACTCATAAATGTTTTATCATTTTCTGTTTGGATTAATTTCACAGCCAAAAAATATCTAACCTCACACTATCAATAGGAAAAGTCTTAAGGTAATAATGTCAGTCCCAAGCTTTGGAAAACAAGAAAAGCCTCCTTAAATCAAACCCTTAAATGTGGTATTAACTTCAAAATTGGCTATAGATTTGGGAGTTTGTCCTCCCAGATTCTGAGCTTTCAAGGTTTTTATTTTTGACATTTTATTCCAGCAGCTTCTAAAAGTCTCAAAATGAAGATTTAGTTTCTTGATGGACACTCGGCTCCATAAACTGTGGCTATATGGAAAAAAAAATATTTTGAGCTTCATAACAAAGTCATGGAGCGCTGGCAATGCTGAAAATAGCGTTTGTGTCCATTTTGAAACTGATACATCAAGGCATTATTGATTGGGAGATCTGCAGAGATACAGGCTTCTGACTAGTTTTAGTTCAGAGCTAAGGCTAAGGGAAACCTCAGCACTGATCAGGAACAGGACATAGCAAACTCAGAACCAAATATAACCTCAGGTTGATAGAGGCTATAGCATGCAGTATACAAGATAGAGGCATCCTAGTAAAGTAATGCTTTAGCTTTTGAAGAGATTGGATTAGCTTCCTATCTTCTTTTCTCTGGAGGTATGTTAAAGACTTGTGAACGTATTTCATATCCTTAACAAAAAATGACAGGTTCAATTAGAGCTGGAGAAATAGTCATTTCAATGTATCTGCTTATATTATGCGTTTAAAGATGCTGTTTTCCTTATTGTAGTTGGTATAATGCAATACCATGGTATAATGCCACATCACAGAATAGATTTTTAGGACTCATTTTTGATGCGTTATAAAATACTCCTGCAATACGCAGATTTTCCAGGAGAGGGAGCAATCTACCTATGGACTCGCATTGTTTCGGCAGCTTTGTTTAATAATTTTAATAACTTCGTATTTATACAACCGAGGAAGAAATAGAACTTCTACTTTTTCTTTTAGGAGTCGGGCATTTGACAGTTTCCTTTGTGTCAAAGATTGGCAACATGGAAGGAAGAGAAAGAGGAAGTATTTTGGCAGGTAAAGAAAACAGTGTGTGAAGTAATCTTTAATTACATCCTGAAGAGGAACAGCTTGCTGCAGCTGAAGTCCTGCAGGGTGAGAGGCCTCACGGTGGAAGCTGAAATTACTGGGAGCAGAGTCATCTTGTTGCTTTGCAGGCCATTCTCTAAGCATTTTACCATCAAGGTTGAGAAACAAAGCGAAAGGGCATCTTGTTCAGGCAAGTACTTCTTAGACATAGCAGTAGTTTTTACCTGTTTGAGTAGAAAGAGTAGAAAAATTGTCATCATATACTTAAAAGCACTAGCATTTTAGTATTTAAAGACACAAAGAAAATAATTGACGTTTTAATCTTGTGTTGATTGTGGGCTTTAAATACAAATACACTTATTTTTTTCCCCATGTAATATAGACTGTTCCCCTGAACAGCACTTTTTACTGGAAAAAAAAACCACACAATAAAAAAATTATCTTAGTATTATCCTAATTTGTTTAAACATATTTTTTCTCCCCTTTAAAAACTTTCTTCATATTTAATCTGACTGTTTTTTCTCCTTTATATGAAGAGTCTATGACATGTATATGCAAGCACATTGCCTTGAGTGACCCCCTCATCAACTTAATATGCACAACTTTTCCACTTGTATCAAGCAAAATTCTTCCAGCACCAGTCTGAAGGGTTTCATTAAGCTCATTTCTTGGCAGGCTAAATTATTAGTACACTTTAAAAATGTTTGCTTTGCAGCTTTAAGAATATGTATTGATATTTTAACATTTATTTATTGATGGCTTTCCTAATGATGGATGAACTGCAATTCTTACTCATATGAGTAGCACCCTGGAACTTTTGCTGTTAAATGGCATAATTCATATCAGTAAATGCTGCCTTTTAAAGCCCTAAACGCTCAAGGTCTCAGTCTTGGCTAAGTTTACCCAGGAAAACAGTTATTACACAGCATACAGAGTACTTTGAAAAGTGAGAGTGTTCAGAATTTTATCCTCTTAATTAATCTTAATCAGTGCAGGTGAGATAGCAGGTACTTTCACAAAACAAGACCTCAGAGGTGCTGAAATCTCTCTTGTAACCAAGGAGCTGGAGGTACTCACTGCTGTTCAGAATTAGCTCCTCATTTGGAAACATTAACTTCTTTGATGAATTGATACTGTTAACCAGAGTTAACCAGAACTGGAAACAGATATCTTGCTTCACTAGAGATCTGACTCATTTAAAACAAACAAACAAACAAGAAAACAACAAAAAATAGATACCATAGGATTCAAATCATGATAGCCAAAATTCTTTTTTCTCTTGTTCTGCAGCTTTATCTCAGGTTGCTACTGATTGTTAATTGATTTTCACCTTGCTAGAAGGGTCAATTCTGTGCTAAGCATGCAGTGTGTGCCATTTTCTCCCGCCATCAGTTAATCCAGAGGCAGGAGGAGCAGTAACTTCTGCTGAGTGGAAATGTAACACTGGAAACAAATCCTTCACAACCTTTTCCTGTGCTTTTTTTTTTCCCCAGATGTAGCAAAACATGGTTACAAGGAAGACAAAGTTAGGAAACAGAAATTGCAATATTAAGTCAGACAGGGATGAGTGAATAAAAAAAGATAGAAACCTGAGCCCCCAAAAAAGAGAGTACAGAAGCACACAGAGTCAATGAATTAATTTGAAAATGTGCTGTTTTTGCTGTAGGAGAAAATGATTGAAAGTGGGGAAAAGACACTACAAAAAGATAAGTAACTTCTTCCCCTACAGTGTAATTTAAAGTAATAAATGTTAAAAAGAGAAGGTGCCCTTTGTTTCCTGCTCCTCCTTCTCTCCAAGTATCTCTTATAATCCTGGAAACACTATCTGCATCATTCAAGCTTTTTATCTAAAAATCGAATCATGATGATGCAAAGAGCTGATTACTCCTGCAGCCCTTCCACATCATTTGGGTGCCAGGTGGTCCCAAATATCAATTGTCATTGTAGAAGGGCATGTCCCTGGCTAGGCCAGACACATCTTTTCAAGAAGTACTTATCTTAAAGATCTGAAAGAACTTATCGTAGACTTGGTGGAAAAAGTTAAGGAAATATAATTAAGGAAATATAAGGAATCTGCAAAATCTCTTTGATCCTGGGCAAGACCCATTTGGGCAGACACAGGAAACAGGTCCTTCTCTGGCAAGAATTACATGCACTAACACGTGGCTCCTTGACTTGAATGCTGGTTTTTGCAACAAACACCTTTACAATCAACCAACTATAACAACATTCAGATACAGCATCAGAAGGCAGGTGAAAATGAAGCTGTAACTGCACTTGTGTAGATAAGATGCCTATTTGTCAGCCCAACATGTGCAGAAGTCTATTGCTGTCTGTTGCCATCATAATTCAGGCAGCTGGGACAAAGACTGAAACATGAATCAGATCAACCAAGGGAATGAACTGGGTGTTGGTTTTTCTCAGTATGAGAAACAGAAGAGAGATTTTATATACAAATAAAAATTATCAAAGACTTTGAAATAACATAAAGTTGTTTTGTACATTAAAGGTATAAGTGAATCAGGCATTCTCTCATGTTCTTCTATTAAGGCAATAAAATAAATATATTTTTTATTTTATACTTTTATTGGGTAAACTTGGTTCCCTGTGTTTCCCATGTTTTCTTCTTGGCCCTGTGACTTCTAGGACAGTGGCACATCAACAGAACATGACACTGATGTCTGAGAACCATGGATTAAGTATATATTTCAAGAATTCAAACTGTTCCAACTGATGATAGCTGGACTCATTGGAGTGTGTGGGACAGTTTGTGCATTTGCATGTACATGCATGTGAATTTTCAAAGGTCTCCCTACTCTCCTCAACGTTATCTATACAAAGTCAGGAAGAAAAAATTCTTTAGAATACCACTCACTATTTACTGTAGCCTTGGGGATGTGGAAAAAGAACAGCAAAGCTCTCTTTTGATAGATACAGAGAGACACAGATAAAGTCTTTATTCACTGCAATTTTGGGTTAAAAAAATATGGCAACACCTGGGAAATCTGCACAATGACTTGCTAACTGAACTTCTTCTATGCCTATTATAGTTCCTTTATGGGCTTTAGTCCAACACCATCCATGTGTACATTGTTCTAAAAGAAGAGGAAAAGCTCAGCTGCTGTCAAGGAAAGATCATAGATGATAAAATCATTAAGATTGAAAAAGATCACTAACATCACCTAGTCCAACCATCAACCCATCACCACCAAGCCCACTAAACCATGTCCCTCAGTACCACATATACAGGTTTCTTGAACATCTCCAGGGATGCTGACTCCACCACCTCCCTGGGCAGCCTGTTCCAATGCCTTACCACTCTTCCTGAGAGAAGTTTTTCCCAGTATCCAATCTGAACTTCCCAGCACAATTTGAGGCCATTATCTCTCATCCTACCACTTGTTACCTGGAAGAAGAGGCAAACTCCATGATGTCCAGGTACTGTCCATAACAGTACTTTGAGAAACTTGCTATAAGTTAATCCTTCTTTTCAAATCACTGCTATTGTCTTCAGCTCCAAAAGAGTGGATCAAGAAATGACTAATCTGCAGAATTTGCAGAGTATTTGTACACCCAGATTTCTATTATGACAGAATTTTTCTCATGACAGGATTAACTGGTAGAAAGCTATGCGCATTGGTGATAGCTTTGCCCTTGGAACAGATAATGTCAATCTTATCTAAAAAAGACCAAAAGGACTTCCAGGCTGACAAACTCCAAATAACAAGGATAATGCAAAGTCATATAATTCATTTTATAAGTTGCTGAAATTTTGCCTTAAAATATTTAGGCTTTGCTCCAGGTTTTTTTTACTAAAAACCTACCTGACAGTCTCATGTTTGTAGCTAAAAACCGTCTTCTAATTTCCAGCTTCAATACTGTCATATTTAATTTATGATTTTGTCTTGATTCATCACTATCCCTTAATCAGCTGTATTATCTTCCTGGTGTTAGGACTAAAAACACCCTCAAGATATTTTTATAGAAAATATCTCAACTTTTGATTTGTTAAAAAAAAATCTGGTTGCTGTCACTTTCTATATAAAAGACTTTTATTCTTTTGATCTTACTAACAGACTTGCTGTATCTCCTTCCCATTCTGAACCATCTTGCCAGGACATGGACAGCTACTGTTATGCAAGGAGCTCTACCGGCGATGCATATAAAGGCACTATTATTTCATTAACTCTTAGCAAATATATCCTTCCTTCTCTTTTTCACAGACACATCAAATGTTCCAGGTTTTCTGTGACTAACCAGCACACACAAGTTTTTCTGCTCCTCTGTCAGTCTCAGCAGATAAACTTCCAAGTTTGTAGCAGAGATTCTTGTTGTTAGTCCCTAACTGCATGACCTTACACCTTACACTCTTACATTTCTTTCAATTTCTATTACTTTAATCTCCATGGTCATTCAACTTTTGAGCTAATTCCCTCCTTATCTAGCTCAAACTTTAGTTTCCCATGAGGCACATAGGAATACAGCAAACTGTTCAGAAGTTTTCTTATAGTTTGGTTAAAGTCCTATTAGTTTCTGTGCTCTTATTTCCCATTTCCTATTAATAATCCTATCTTTGTCCTTATGTTCAGTTTAATTAATATTGCTGGGAAGGAAATTAAAATATTAATATGGTCTGGAACGATATTTTTTATTATCTTTAAATTCTACCAAGTCACATGTGCATGGCATAGAGTTTCTTTATTTCTTGGTCTCTTTTTCCACTCAGACTCATTTGGCAAATATGATACTGTTTTTGCTTTATTTTTAAAGATACAGTTCAGTTAAGCTTTCAGAAATCCTCCATTTACATTTGTATATCTTGAGCTCCCATGCACAGCTATCTTTACTGATCTCTTTGCTGTGTGATTAGTCTTAATATGCTCTTTCAGGAGTCTTCTTCAATTTTTTGTTAATTTGAAAGCTCTACACAGCTATCACAGAGTCAAGCACAAGATTCCTCGTGCTTTTCACCAGTTTCCTTCACTTCTCGTTTCAGCAAAGTCCCAGTTTGATACGAGCTGTGGTCAGCAGTCATGACTGCTACATTTAGAGACACCTCCCTGAGAGTCATATGAGTGTATACACAAGGGAGACAAGATTGAAATGCATTTACAGGGTGACTTTACGTGAGACCCTGCACTAACAACTGTTTCGGGATTCACAAGTAAAAGACTGTGGGAACAACTGACCAAGAGCAAAGGAATAATACTGGTAGAGAAGCAATGGAATACACTGGCCAAGGCACATGGAGTGAAACGATGTAGAGCTGCAAGTGGAAGGCAGGCAACTGAATTACAATATGCAAGTCCTTAGTGTTACACAGGATAAGGCAGTAAGCAACACACATTAATGTTATTCCTATTGTATTCACTTTCACCTGATATGTAAGTACATTCAGAGTACTCATTTTGGTGTCAGAGCTTAATGTTATAAAAATATTTCATCTTTTTTTTTTTTTCCCAATCTCATCTATTTCTAGCTGGATAAGATACAATCCTCTCAATAAATGCTCCTGTTCTCATTGGTATAAGGACATGTCTTCCCCATGCTATCTCTTTTACTCATTTTTTTTTCTATTGCTATGACTCCCTCCATCATTTTTCCTCCAACTGTGTACTGCAACTATGTGTGAATTTGCATAAGTTTCTTCCAAATGTATCTCATCACTTTAAAAGATGTTTTAAAAAATAACTTCATAGTTGATACTGAATTTTCATTCTGCAAATATTCTGATTTTTTTTTTCTGTAAATAACTCCCATTTGTTCACTGTACCATCACTTTTCCTTATGTGTCCTTAAAAATACCCGTTATTCCTGTTGCATTCCTACAAATTATTTCAAATGTTTTCTGAATTTTCTCTGTTATATTCATTATAATAATTATAATCCTGGCTATTTTATCATCTTTTTTTTTTCCCCTCCAGTGGATGTTGATTTCATCCTCCCTTGCTGAATAAGTTTACTTTTCTTGATATACATCTAATTATTTTTTAAATTTCAATCATTTTTTTATTAAATTGTTAAAAATCAGTTCTTCCTTTTTAAAACTTCTGCAGTTCTGCTCATCCCATGCTTTTTAAAATTAACATTTTAAATTTACTGAAACGACTAAGACTATGGCACCATCCAAATTTCTTTTCAGTGACTGACTCAGAGAAGGTGTTAGGCCTAGAATTCCTCATGAATTGATTTAAGTACACTAAAGAAAGCAACATTATCATTGTTTCCTGAATACTTTCCTTGCCAACAGCTGTTTCCCAGGTGTTTTTTTGTCATGATGAATGATAAATACTTTGCTTTGCTTGCTGACAGTTCTTATTTTAGGTTGTTTTTCCAACACCGTGTGATTCCTCTTTTGCCTTAATCACAGTAGAATCATAGAATCATAGAATCATTAAGGTTGGAAAAGACCTCCAGGATCACCCAGTCCAACCATTAACCCATCACAACCATGCGCACTTAACCATGTCCCCGAATGCCGCCTTAACCCTTTTCATGAACACCTCCAGGGATGTTGACTCTACCACTTCCCTGGACAGCCTGTTTCAATGCCTCACCATTCTTTCTGAGAATAAATTTTTCCTAATATTCAACCTGAACCTTCCCTGGTGAAACTTAAGGCCATTACCTCTTACCGTATCCCTGTCACCTGAGAGAAGAGGCCGAACTCTACCTCGCTACAATCTCCTTTCAGGGAGGTCTTCCCTAAGCCTCTTGACCTGACTAAACAATCCCAGTTCCCTCAACTGTTCCTCATAGTCATGTTTACAGTAGCCCAAATACTAGTTCTCTTTCATCTGACAAAATACCTGTCAGATAACTTATGAATTGCCCCAAGATCCAGCCTGACTTTGAATGCCTCCAGGGAAGAAGGATCCACTGCCTCTCTGGGCAACCTATTCCAGTGCTTCACTACCCTTATTATAAAAAAACTTTTTTCTTATATCCAATCTAAATCTTCCCTCTTTTAGACTGAAAATATTTCTGCATGTCCTATCACAATAGGCCCTGCGAAAGAGTCTGTCCTCTTCTTTCTTACAGCCCCACTCCAGATTCTGAAAGGCCGCTATCACGTCTCCCTGGTGCCTTCTCTTCTCTGGGGTGAACAGCCCCAGCTCTCTCAGCCTGTCCTCGTAGTGTCATAGTCCAGAAGTGTTCCAACCCTTGGGTTGCTTCTGTGGTCCTCCCCTGGATGTGCTCCAGCAGATTCATATCATGCTATTGAGTAGCTTTTTGCAGTGAAGGATGGGAGTGATAGATATTTTCTTGTAGCATGACAGTATGCATCTTCCTTTAATACATACACTGTGTTTTGTATTGTATTGATTGTACTGTATTGATTGAGCTGAATCACAAATATTATTAACAGGTATAAAAGTACTGGATCCTCCTTACAGGCTTGCACTGTAACACACTGTATCATTGAATTGTACAGTTTGTGTGTGAAAGAGTGGTTCCCCAAATCCATGAGACAGGGATTGTGGTCTGCAGTGCATCTGTAGTCAGGCTTCTGTGCTACATTATGTGGCTATATATGGCTGCGGCGGTCCAAGAGAAATTCCTACAGAACTTTGACTGTAGATATGTTCCACTCCTTATTATTTGAAAATCCTTTAGATGTTCCTAAGCCCTTTCATTATGAAATAATTAATGCACATTTAATCAATCCCCTAAAATATTAATTACTGCAAATGCTTGTTTTTTTTTTCAGATCTCACAGATTCATTTACAAAAACCAAAACAAAAAAACATTCCAAGTCTCTACTCATTCTAACTGCCTTCTGATGGATCTTTTCAATACAAGAGACCAAAAGTAGCTTCATATTAGAAGTAAATATTAAAATGATATTTAATGCAGCTTTACCTTTTGAGACATCTTTGTAGTGTATCATGTTTTTATTCTAAAATTACTGCAAAATGAGTTGATATTTTCAAGAAAAAATAATAGAACTTTATGTGAGTGCCTGTACTCAATACAGAAGATGTCAGCAGCTCTGAAATTATCCCTTCGGCTGACCCTAGATTTTCTGTTCTGAAATTAACCGATCACTGAGTTGCCAGGTTACAGGTATGTGTTAGTTTCTGTAACACTGCACATAGTAAACTACACAAACTGCATCATTCACACTTCTGCTGCCTGACTTAATAACGTCACTGAATTTTAGAAATTCTGTAATCAGTTCCAATTCATTGTAAGATTAATATTAATTATGTGATAAATTGTGACATTTAATACAGATACGTAAAAACTATAGAGAATTTAAGTATTATGTACTTTGAATCGTAGAATCATAGAATCATCTAGGTTGGAAAAGACCTACAAGATCATCCAGTCCAACCATCCACCTACCACCAATAACCCCACTAAACCATGTCTCCCAACACTATATCTAAATGTTTCTTGAACACCTCCAGGGTCAGTGACTCCACCACCTCCCTGGGCAGCCCATTCCAGCACCTGACCACTCTTTCGGAAAAGTAGTGTTTCCGAATGTCCAGCCTAAATCTCCCCTGGTGCAACTTGAGGCCATTCCCCCTCGTCCTGTCACTAGTTACAAGAGAGAAGAGGCTGACCCCCAGCTCACTACAACCTCCCTTCAGGTAGTTATAGAGACTGATGAGGTCTCCCCTGAGCCTCCTCTTCTCCAGACTGAACAATCCCAGCTCCCTCAGCCGCTCCTCATAAGGCCTGTGCTCCAGACCCCTCACCAGCTTCATCGCCCTCCTCTGAACACGCTCCAGGGCCTCAATGTCTTTCTTGCAGTGAGGGACCTAAAACTGGACACAGTACTCGAGGTGGGGCCTCACTAGGGCTGAGTACAGAGGGAGAATGACTTCCCTACTCCTACTGGCAACACTATTTCTGATACAAGCCAGGATGCCATTGGCCTTCTTGGCCACCTGGGCACACTGCTGGCTCATGCTCAGCCGAGCATCGACCAACACGCCTAGGTCTGTTTCCTCTACACAGTCCAGCCACTCTGCCCCAAGTCTGTAACATTGCCTAGGGTTGTTGTGGCCAAAGTGCAGGACCCGGCACTTGGTCTTGTTGAACCTCATCCCATTGGCTTCAGCCCAGAGATCCAGCCTGTCCAGATCTCTCTGTAGGGCCTTGCTACCCCCAGGCAGATCGACACTTCCTGCCAGCTTGGTGTCGTCTGCAAACTTACTGAGGGTGCTCTCAATGCCCTCATCCAGGTCATCAATAAAGATATTGAAGAGGACAGGCCCCAGCACCGACCCCTGGGGAGCACCACTCGTGACCGGTCACCAGCAGGATTTAACTCCATTCACCACCACTCGCTGGGCCTGTCCCTCCAGCCAGCTCATTACCCAGCAAAGAGTGTACCTGTCGCTACAAACTCGAATCACACCTCAGGGACAATCTTTCACAATGCAAGGGAAGCCTTAAATGCCTGTGCTATGAGATAGATTGGCCACCTTCGTTCAGCCATGAGTACCTAATGATAGTCTTTGGATGACAGACTGGAAACACTGCCTAGAAAACTAGTACCTTTTCTCAGTGAAAACAGTAAGAATAAATCAGGTGCTAAGTTTATTTCTCTTCCTTTTGCCACACTATCAGGTCCTTCCAGAGCAGGAAGGGTCTAATGAGGAATCTGGCAATGAAATGGATATATGTAAAGTCTTTAAAATAAAAACTGAATGGTTATTTCACTTTGTCTATGACATATAATCAGATATTGCTAGTAAGTATTTGAATTGCTATGCAGTGTTTGTGAAATTACCCATAAATTTCAAAACTCCACATTGGAAGTCTGTTATTGGTTTGTATTCATGTTAAGTAGCTGCCTAATATGCTTGTTATCCATCTAATGAGGAAGCAAAACTCCCTCCTGATCTGTGAATTACTTATTCGTCAAAAGGCAAATCACTGTCACGAGATAACAGTAAATAATCTACATTAGCTTTTAGCTAAGAGGTTTGATCTCAAACAGTGAGTGCCATATGCCTCATTGCTTCATTGTTTGATTCCTCAAGTGCTTTCCAGAAATTATTATCACGGTATATTTTTATGATACAATTACTTTATTCTCTCATATGTTTTGGGTACCTAAACTTTGCTATATAGTATGCAGAACATAAAGAACAGAGATACATATCTAGCTCATTACTGCTTCTCTGTAAAAAGCCAGCATGGAACCTTCAGGAGCAACATAAGAGCAAAGCAGCCATAGAAACTGCTGGTATAATTGAACTTTCAGCAATCTGTTATTCATGGACTTCCTTAGGCATGGGAAAAGATCTTTGAATTTGATATCTCTTGATGTTTTTTCTTGTCATCTAAACTCCCATTTGGTTGTGTGTTTCACAGTTTAAATATTCGTTTTATTAGTTTTTTTTTTTTTAATCTTACAATAGTGTTGTTAGAAAGCTGCAGACTGCTCATAGGTATCATTGAGGTTATTTGCTGCAGTGAAAATACATACTTGCAATTTGGAAAGAGGAAGAAAGCATGAAGAGCAAAAGGGAGAAGCTTCAGGTCTTAGTCAATATCTGAGTTGCGGTATGTTGAGCAAAGGTTGCGTCAGGTAGAAATTCCTAGACTAGGTAGTAATGATCATTAATACTTACAGGACATAGTATCTCATCTCTTCTGAGGCTGTACAAAGGTCTCTGTTCAGGCTTGCAGGTTCCAAATGTTTACCATGTGACAATTCAATCAGAACTAAAAGGAAGGAGGAAATGAAAGCAAGCACATTCACTTAGTAGGCGTACAATTGAGGGATGTATACAACTATGAAGACTACATGCTATGTCTGTGTTACAATGTGTTACAGATCCTCATTTTTTTTCTGGAAAGTATCTCTCTGTTTGCGTAGGTACTGCAACTGCTGCTGAGATCTGTGCATTGCTTTTTTTTTTTTCCTTTACTATTTCTTTTTTTTTTTTTTTTCCCAGCAGAGGCCACCATCGTCTTCTGACTATGTACATATGTACATTTTTACAAAGAATCTAAGTATATATGTACAAATTTAGGCTGAGTGGATAGCTTAAAAGTTAAAAAAAAAATCTGTATAAAATCATGGAGAGGTATTTATTTATTCATAAAGTATTTAAAAGTAATTAGTTTATTCTAAGCTTAAAATATCCTAGAAAATATATGTCTTGATAGCTCTGCTAAAGACAAGTTTAAAATATTTTCAAAAGTGAAGTCATTTTTGTGTTTGTACTTGCAGTTCCATTAAGAACCTAATAAATAGTAGTATAATCTGTACAATGTTGACTGATGACTGTAATAGTCTCCCAGTAGCAATTTCTTTCATCTAGTTGGTCTGGTTTTTTTATCACTGAAATATTTATTTTGGTGAAATACATTTTCCCCATGAAAAATTACAAAACTGTGGTTTGCATTTTATCAGGGACAGATGCAAATGTGAGCTAACAAGTAAAAAGCAATAGCTATATACATACTATTACTTCAGTATCCTAAATATTTCTTATTATTTCTTATTATGCCCACACAACTTCTTCTAAAATGTAGATTAAATATATTGTACAGTAGTAGATTAATTGAACAAAACACCATTATAGTACAAGAAACTGATCTCAGCAAGATACAATATATATAACAACAAATTCAAACAAGAGAAGAATAGAAATAAGGATCAAATCCTTTTCCAAACTAGAAGTCTCTTTCTGAAAGGCACTTTCCTCTTTTCCCTTGCTTAGAAGTTCTCTACGTGGATGTATATATGAGAGAACATGAAACAAGGCAGGAAGAACTCTGTTGTTTGCTTACTGGTATTCATGATGACTGTATGGCATGTTTCAAGCTTGAGAAAAAACATATGTTTAAAATCTGTGGCTGTACTTAAAAATGCGGCTTATATCACATTATTGAAAAGAATAATATACCATATTAATGGATATTATGAACGTCAGTTCATGCAGATTCCATTTTCATACTGCAAGCTGCAAGGAAGAAAAAAGTGAAAAAGGTCAGTTATATGTAAAGTGTTTCTGCTTACCAGTATTAGCACAAAGTAACACAAACCTGAAAACAGACAAACTGTTGAGTAAAACTTCAAAATTCACAGATGCTGCAAGAGGATGAGAAGAAGGCTCTTAACTGCAAAATTATCTGAGACACACGTCTTGAATTTTCTCCTTATGATTTTCATCTGTGATGTTCATATCACATCAGGCTTTGTACCACACCAGTAAGAGTGATCAGTTCCTCTCCTGAGCTCCAGAATACCACATCCCGGGGTGGTTGCCTGGCCAGCCCTGTCATCTACTGCTTAGTCCATCTGAGAGGTAGTGTCTTGATACTAAGAGATGATGTGGTGCCACATCTTGTGTGATACTGTACACTGCCAAGGGACTTCGGGCACCCTGTGCTCAGCTGATCGTACCGATATGTTACCCAGTCTTGTACACAGGCTCTCTGGGAAACTGAAAGCACTACAACATCAATAAAGTGCAGCTGCTTTTCTGGGAAACTTTGTTTTCCTCACATACTACTATTAAATGAAATGCCTTTTCAATATTCACTTTTTGAGATCATTTTTGACCTAACCAAATAAATTCAAAGTGATGTAATGCAACATTGCTACAGTATTTTAGCCATTGAGATATCACTATTACCTTCTGTGGAACTCTGGTGAAAATGTGCTCACAATTGTATTTTACAACACCTTTAGCATCTGAAAAGTCTATATTTTTCAGTGTAGCTAGCTCCTTGTATGTAGTTCCTTATTTTATGAATGCTAGTTTTGTGGTTGTGCCACTGTGGGGCTGTGGCTGCAGTGGTGATTACTGTTTGTCTTCAGTGCCCAGTGTGTCTCTTTTACCATTTATACAAGCAGTCTGATGTTGTGGTAGGGATAGAAGCCAAAGGCTAGCATGTAAAATCCAATATACAGAAGGCAATTCTGTTTGACTCCTTCTTAGCATGCTAACCTATAATTAGACAAGAGCCACTAAGCTAAGGAAGAGGAGAAGCTTGAAGCAGAGCATTGAGTCAGATGGAAAGGATAGTTCATAGCTCAAATAACCTCTGAAAAAGTTCACCTTTCCCTTCATGCAAGTACTGAAATCCTTTATTTTGCAAATCATTTCCTCCTGTCTACCCATTCACTTGCATGCTTCAACAATACTCAGCAATTTTTTACTGGTGTTAGCTACATTTTTTACTTCACTCTACAGATGGTTTTAGTTTAGATTGGAGTTGTAAAGCCGTTGATGGTACTTGAGCTCAATCTCTGGATGGCAAAACTCTGTGTACACCTTTTTCATATACAGGCCTTCAGAGTTAGGTTGCAGTCTCTCTGAAGGCAAGAGACCGTTACTTGCAAACTATCTTGTGTGCACTCTTTCAGGTTGGTGTGTCAGCAAGGCACGGTGAACCTAGTATCATTACAAATTGTGGATTATCTGTGGGTGTGTGACTGCTAACATTTCTTATCATCTTGAGCTTCACCATATGATCGTAGAAGAAAAAATAGCAATCCTTCACCAGTATTCTTTGACATCAGTGGAAGAAACTATGTTGCTTGAATTGCTCACTGCGTATGGGAAGCTATCAGAGAAACAAAGACAGTGTGTGGCATGAGGTTCCTCTGGATTTATTTGTGAAATATTTTCGGAAGGAAACTGTGCATGTTACTATCTTCTACTATCACGAGGGTAGGACCAAAAGTGCTGGAAGTTAGTCCATTGGGAACGCAAAGAAGGTGAGAAACTGAGACAAATAGCTGAGAAGATACAAAAAGAAAATGCTGGCTTTCTCTTTAAATCATTACTTGATGAAAGCAAATTTACAAGGAAAGCAGCTGTCAGGATCAAATATGCATGGAGGTGTGCAGGTGACAAAAGTTCAGACATGTCACCAGGAAACAGCTCTATGGGAATGTGGCTAAAATGAGCTACAGTTAAAGTGTCTTTGTGAATACAATGTTTAATGAGATCTGGTTATTTGTAGAAATGTAAAGAAGAGATTATTCATACTGCTGAGCTTTAAACACATAAGAAGGAGTCTGAGCTCCTGTATAGTCAATGCAGGCTTCTTCAGAGGGCTGGCCAAGATGAGGAGTTTAACTTTGATGTTCAAAGTCATTTTCATAATGGAAATATTTGTCATCACTGATTAGATAGGGAAATCATTCTCACTTATCTACCTATCTCAACTGTTCACAGTTAGAAGTTATGAATATCCTCTATCAGACTCTATAACATTAATACTCAGCCGATTTGTTCATGAAGCAAAAGCCAAATTCCAGGTGTGACCAGCTGACCATTATATTAAGAACGTGTGTTCTGAGGTTGTAATTTTAATTTGCATAACTAAAAAATGGATTATTTCTTTTATTCCTGGTAACTGATTCTAAATGAGGTTATTGAAATAAATTGACTCTGCTTTTGTGTGAAGAGAAAATCATGCTTCTCAAATGAAAACATTAATAAGTAATGAAAAGACAGAATTTAATAGAAAAGATTTAATTAAAAAGTTATACAAAAGAAGGCAGAAATAGAGAATAAAAAGACAGAGAAGTAGCACTAACTAATAAGTGCAAATAACTTGTCTTATTCAGCACTCCAGGAAGGAACACTGACAAACATAAGAGTGTTTTGTTTATTTTGAACCACACAGAATTACCAACTCTAGCACAGCTGTGACCTGGAGAGCAATACTATTCTTGTATGTTTGCAAGGATGATGATGCAAAATAAGAGTTCTGTGTTAGATTGCTTAAAAAATGGCAAATTATAAGTCTAGACACTATTATTAGTTTGCTGTTAATATCAATGAACTCTTAAAATTAATTAAATCTCTGAAACTGTATCTGCATACATCTAAGATAGTTCTGTAAATACGAAAGATGATCTCATTAATGAATATTATTATCATTTTTAGTGGAGGAAAAATAAAGGAGTCGCACTGAAATTAGTCCTATTACCAAGAGATCTTGGATTAGTAAATTAAAAATAACATCATTTAATTCATTATTCATTATTTATATTAGCTCTATCTCATTAGCTCATCAATTTTTCTGAGCCAAAGTTTCATGTATTGGATGGACTTACAGGCTTACAAAGGAATTGCTTTTCCACTCATCTTATTTCCGAAGTTTAGTAACAAATCTATGGATTTCCTACCATCAATCAAATTATCTTTGAAACAGTTACAAATAAATGATGCACCTGGAACTCAAAGCAATGGAAATATCATAAGTACATCAGTTTGTTACTATCCATAGGGGATAGATCACTGAGGATACTTTCAAAGAATGAATAGAAAACACACAGAAAAAAAACCCTGAGTCAGACTAATTTTTTCAGTTCCTTATAGAAGTCTGAAATGGTGCTTCTTGTTGTACTACACTGATCTCGTACAGTATGTCTAGTATGTCTTATAACACAAAAGAAACCAAACGAAAATCAAGTGAATCAAAATCAGGATCCAGATTATATTTTGTAGCCAATTGAAAGGACAAAGGAGTGGGCCTCAACCAAAGAGGCAAAGAGAATCAGCAAAGGGAAAATGATCCTGCTTTAGAGAAACTGTTATCTGTCAGTATGCACACACCCTCACTGCACAGTATGCAACTTCTACTTCTGTTTTATTAACTACTTCATAGCAGTGATATTTAGTTGATATTGTACTTCATTGCATATTGAAGGGCAATGATAAAAGTAGATATCAAAAAGAGACATACAGGCCTATGCCTTTTAATGGGAGATGGTGAAACAAATGCATGCTCAGATCCAAAAATGAAAAGAAAAAAAAAAACAAAAAGCATAAGAAAGATGGCAGAGAAGAAAAACTGAGGATTAAAAAAGGAAAGGAAAGCTGTGAGCTGAAAGAGCCTGAGAAAATTCATTCTATCAGGCAACAAACAGCTAAAACAATATTGTGGGGAGTAAATCATGGAAAATATTTGTCAATGGCTAACTGCAGAAAATTCCTGAATTTAAAAAAAGATGCTTTTAAGTGCACAAAATATAGGGTGTAGTTTTGAGTACTACAAAAAAATAAAATAAAAGTTGTATACATTTCTGCTAAACTTAGTGGAGCATTCAGTATATGATATGCAACAGTTCATAGCTTATTTAAATTTACTTTCTAGAACTGCTTCAAAACAGTTGCTTTTTTTTTATACACTGTCAAACTGTGTCGGCTGTTCACCAAATCTGAACCACCAGCTGGCCTTCCTGATGGCTCCTCTGGACAACTGGATACTTTCAGTTTAGATGGGAGACGAGTGCAACTTACCTTGGCTTTTGCTACCAAATGCACTATTAGGCTAAGGATGTGTTTGGACCAAGGGTCCAAAGGCTAATTTAAATAATGTCTGTAGTGCAAGAAGGAATAAAGGTTTACCAAAAAGACTTGGGAATAGCATCTCACCCAGAAGATAATGTTGGAAGTAGGCATGGAGCTCTTTTAGAACTGACACAGATAATGCACTGAGAGTAGCAACATGACAAGGTATGGAAGTTGGATAAGCAGTCGGATATCAGAATTATGAGGTGCAAAAGAAAATTTTTCTCATATTTCCTAAGTCACTCTACTACATATGGAAATAGATACACTGTACTTTAAGATATGCATAAAAAACCTTAAAATTAGAAGGACTTCGGACTTTAGCTTCCTTCCAGAAATCACTACAGACATCACCAATGCCAAACCATCTTTCCTGCACTTAACTCTCTTTCCTTTATGTGCTTTGTCTCTTAACTGTCTTAAATGTTAGAAGAATTTGCTTTCCTAGCATTTTTATAGAAATATGTTATTTATTATACATCTGGAAATAATGCATTATATAGCTCTCTCAGGGCATTTTTTCTAATGTACATTTTGGTAAACTTAGAAATTTAAGTTATTTCTATTGCGATTGCTTAAGTATAGATGTGAGTCTTGCTGATCATTTCTCAAAACCTTATCATATGTCACTGAATGGGTGGTCCTAATGTCAGGAAGTGATTGTGAAGGGGAAAGCTGACTGAGGGGAGAAAGCACGTAGAGCAAAAGTTTGTCCACTTTCAGGTGAGTCACCACATGAATGCTGTGTGCCATTTTATTATGATCATTATTTTGAGAATGTGATGCGTTATCATTTATATGCAGCAATTCTGTTGTAAATCCACGTGATATTAAATATTTAGAAGAAAAGTGCCACAACAAATAAAAAAAAATTGTCATCCGCAAGTTTTCAACAAAACTATGGGGGGCATATTTCATAATCTTCCTAAAATAACTTCAACCTCTAAAAATTTTCTGAGAAAGAAAAACCCCATGCATAAGCACCTTTTAATAAAACCTCCCTACTATGTGGCCTGGGAACTTTACACGTAACTTAAAGTGTTTTACCATTTTACTGTTATTGAAAGAGCTATTGTGAGATATTTTTTAAAATTAATATACACATATCATAACTATTACACAATCTACTATTACAAAACAACAAACACTCAAATATTTAAGTATTACCTTCTTAATGATAGACCTGTTTTTAAAGTCACCAGAAATTATGCGCCATTTCATTACAACTCTTGAGAAGCAATAGCGTAGAACACAAACACAGATGTTTTCCAACTGCAAATGATATATGACTATCAGTATTAATTGAGGAATAGCTCCTTTTTTCATTCGTTATTGAATCATTTTGATTTGCACAGGGGAAACCAGAAGGAATCAAAATCTTCACTTTCTCCTGTGTATTAGCATACGGGGAAGTTACACTTCTAGTTCATCAGTGATAATAGAAGCAGACAGTGATATCTTTCCCATACAGGAATCAACACAACAGTTCACCTAACCAACTCTACAAAATATGTGTCTCAATTCTGCAATCATATTGTACCACCCACGGGCTCCTCTGCACCCTCCCTGATGTGTGCCAGAAAGCTGAGGAAGCCTTCTAACTCTCTGTCCCCAGCAAGATCTAGACCATAATCCTAGCAGCATCACTGCATTTTGGACATTTCACAACTCCTCTGCAGTCAGTGTATGTCTTGCATGGTACAAACTGATTAAAACAAATCCACATCAGATTTCTTTTCCAAAGGAAACAAATTTTGATTAAATGCTGTTCCTTCCACTTGGTTGCACAAGGTTGGATATAAGGATATAAGGAAAAAGTCTTTTGCAGTGAAGGTGGTGAGGCACTGGAACAGACTGCCCAGAGATGTGGTGGATGCCCCATCCCTGGAGACTTTTAAGGTGAGGCTGGATCAGACTCTGGGCAACGTGATCTAGCCGTGGATGTGCCTGTTCATTACAGAGGTGTTGGACTAGATGACCTTTACAGGTCCCTTCCAAATCTAAGGATTCTATGATTCTATGAAATTTTATAACATCCTCAGAGGACCAGTTGCAAAAAACTGTATGGCTCATAAAGTTTATCCTCAGATTGGTCCGGTATCATACTACTGCAAAGATGCCAAAATCCCAAAGCTCTCATCCACATCAGCAGAAACCTGTTCCTTTTCCCTCTTTTTTTCAAGGCAAGGAGGGACTGTGGTGTGAAAATATTGCAGTCTATACCATCTGTAACTGTCTTGTTTGCATATATAAATATTGCTTCTTTAAGAAAAACAGGCACTGGCACCAGTGTAAGAATGTATGTTTTAATATTTGTGCACATACAGATATCAGTCTGTTTAGAGTGAGAAGGCTGGAGAACAGGCACACACAGCTGGCACAAAAGGGAAGCTGACCTTTCAGTATTTACCCTGGTGGTGTTTTCAATGGCACTTACCTGGCTGACATTGGCGACACTGCTTTGGAAAGTGCCAATTGACTTTGCAAATCTGAAAGCTTCTTTGCAAGACGTTTACTATACGACTTGCTTGAACTTCCTTTTCTGGGGCCCCACATTCTGTAAGCAATTAATTTTGTTTTATAACCTAAGTATTCAGAGCACAAGTCGGTGTTTTGACGCAAATATCCTGCACTCTGTTAAAGGTGCTGTGCCTTCAAAGCAACCCCAATCCTCACGTGCCCTCCTGCTGTAGCTGCTTTAGCTGTGTGGCTTTGCAGTCCTCTGCAGCAGCTGTGGACGTAAAATGTGGAATTACTGGGTACAGAACATCATGGTATGGAAGATCGATTAAATGGGAGATTACTAGGAAAAAGGAGTTCTCTAATAAACATCTCTTTATATTTTCTAGACACCTGTATATCCATGCCCGTGCTGCTGCCAAATGAAAGATTTTATAATGCATAACTCATACTACACAAGTATGTACTACACAATAACTCATACTACACAATAAGGTGGCAAATAAATTGTGTATCTATTTAGAAAAATATGTCCAGCTATTTTGAGAGATGGAGTAGGACTTTTGAGAATTGTGAAGAGACTGCTACTGAGTGGAAATGGAGTTGCCAATGTGAGGTGGGTATTACACAGCAGCAAAGCTGATGAGGCAGAATATAATGGGCTGAGTCTTGCTGTGAGGGAGGGGGAGTAGTGGGGCCTGGTTGCTAGTGGAAGATAACAGCAGATATGTGGAGGACAGGGACAGAAGGAAGTGGAGAAGAGAATCTGGTGATTGGATGATGTCCTTAAATCAACATTAGACACTGTTAAGTTTAAAGAAGAAATGAAGGAAGAACATTTCTTCCTGACAGTCTTACCCTTTCATGGTTTCCCCTTGATACAACAAAATGTGCTACATGGAATGGTTCCTAAAGCTGTCAGTGCCTCCAAAACAGACACTGCGTCACAGACTTTTTCCTGATACTGCAAAATAATTTACCCAGTGTTAGGAATGAGTATTTAGAGGTGCTAACAGTCAAGGCTACACACTGAATTGTAAATGACTGGCAAATAAGCTATTAATTAAAATAGAAATTGATTCCATCTTGTGGGATTTAGGGAGAAATAAGATTCTCACAAGGTCTCTTCTGAGTGTTCTTTTAGTACCGCTAAAGGCAGTATTTTAATTTTCAAATAATCCAACCCTATAATTAAAGTTACATTTTTGCCAGAAATTTTAAAATATTAATGAAACTTGAATAAGTCTGGCTGAAGTGCTCTAGGGCAAAATATAGAAATATGCTAACGAGCCCCTTCTTCAAAGATCTGCTTATGAAAGAGCCATATTCCAGCGGACAAAGTTCATGGGTTTAGTTGTCCTTTGTAATTCTAATTAAATCTTTCTTTATTAATCAATTTTTAAATCACTCCTTCCTTTTTGATATGGTGGAATTATATATTTAATTACATTTATCTGGAAATTTAAAGAAAATATAATAACATATAATAATTTTAATTTCTTTGTTTTAAACATTGTGTTGATTTTTTCCAACTAGAATGAGTTGCTATTGAAAATTGAGGTAATGTGTAGGATGACATAAATTAATTCTTAATAAATTGATCATAATTGTCCATGCTGGTATAATTTATAAAGACTCTGTTCTTGCACAGCAGGGTATGAGCAATTTATTGAGAAGAAGAAGGAATTACTAACAAACTGTAACAGAAAAATTAGAATGCTCAGTCATGCCAAAATAAAATCAGAATTAAATGTTATTACCGATCCTTGAACAGTTTTGTACCGAGTGTTCGACTTATACTATTGGAATGTGGGGGAATGTAATTCCACCTGACTTTTAAGCTATGATATTGTGAAATACTAGCACCAACTCAGAATTGTAATAGCTAAATAATACAAATTATGCGGAATGACTTAAAACTGTCCTGTGCTCTAGATGTACTATCTGCATCACAGACATAACCTCCAGTATCTCCTTTGTTCTGTTGGCTTCTGGTGTTCCTGGGGACATCTGCCCCCTAAAATTCTTCCTCTAGGGAAATGATGCTTAGGATCAATAGAATTATGATGCCTCTGCCTTGTTTTGCCCAAATTAAAAAGACATATGATTAAAATGAAGCAAAGCCCAATACATCGTTATGTATTTCACGACAGGATCTGTTATTTATCGTTACAGATGTTAGATGCATTGTCTGACTCAGGCAAAAATGCTGGATTCGCTGGGCCTCTACGAGAAATGCTGCTGCTAAGAAGCACTCAAAAGGGAGAGTTTGGATGGTATGAGGTTTTGTAGATACTGATGCAGACAACTCAGTATCAGTTACCTGAACACGTTTCACAGATCAAAATGCTCTACTGGAGCCACTATCAACCTGGTTTGGCATTTTATTTCAGTTGTAAGTGAGGAAGTAGACCTGTTCTTCCCCTACATCTCTCACATTCACCATGGAAAACAGCTTTTAAGATGTGTGGTGTGGGAACCAGAAGTTGAATCCAAGATAGAGTTGCAATTATGGCAGAGGACGTCTCAAGGTTAAAATAGGTTTCTCAGAGCTAGATTCACAGAATCATAGAATATCCTGAGTTGGAAGGGACCCACAAGGGTCGTTGAGTCGAACTCCTGAGTCCACACGGGAATACCCAAAAATCAAACCGTGCATCTGAGTGAACTGTCCAAACACTTCTTGAACTCCAGCAGCTCAGTGCTATGACCACTGCCCTGGGAAAGCCTGTATCAGTGCCTCACCACCCTCTGGTTAAGAACTACCTCGCAGTCCCCAGCCTGACCATCCCCCGACACAGCTCCATGTCATTCCCTCGGGCCCTGTCGCTTTCACCAGAGAGCAGAGCTCAGAGCTGCTCCTCTACTCCCTGTGAGGAGCTGTAGGCCACTATGAGGCCTCCTCTCAACTCCTCTGCTCAGGGCTGAACAAACCAACAGATATCAGCTGCTCTTCACACATCTTACCCGCAAGACCCTTCATCATCTTTGTAGCGTCCTCTGGATGCTCTTTAATAGTCTTATGTCTTTCTTGTATTTTGGTGCCCAAACCTGCACCCAGTGCACAAGGTGGGGCTGTACCAGTGCAGAGCACAGTGGGACAGTCCCTTCCCTTACCCAGTGGCAGTGCTGGGCCTGCTGCAACCCAGGGTATGGTTGGCCCTCTGGGCTGCCAGGGTACACTACTGACTCACAGGCCATTCAAAACTTCTGATTATTCTATAGGGACCTGACCAGGTTTTGTAGATGCACTTCCATAAGCCCTTTTGATATATATGTTTGATTTAGAAAACAAACACACAGACTCAAGCATTTCTGTCAGCAGGAAAGTCAAATGTATGCCTTTCACCATTTCTAGCCTTGTGGCCAGGACAGTCCTACTTGCTATACTTCTCATCCTCTCAACCAGATATGCATCTCTCCCAGCTCACTAAAAAAACCTAGGAGGATTACGAGCACCTGTGTTGCTATTTAACCAAGGTACCTCACAGCTTTAGTCATACCAATACTATGTAAATCACAGCAATTCTCAGCTTGAAGGGACCAACAAGTTTAGCAGGCTGATATAGCTGCTGATTTCATCTGACAATTCTGCTTGAGATCATGCTCTGCCACCTTCTGCCAGGACTTACAGAATCATAGAATGGCTTGGGTTGGAAGGGACCCCAAGGATCATCAAGTTCCAACCCCCCTGCCGCAGGCAGGGCCACCAACCTCCAGATCTGGCACTAGGTCAGGTTGCCCAGGGCCCCTTTCAACCTGGTCTTGAACACCTCCAGGAATGGGGCATCCACAGCCTCTCTGGGCAGCCTGTTCCAGCACCTCACCACTCTCTCTGTGAAGAACCTCCCCCTGACATCTAATCTAAACCTTTCCTCCTTGATCTTAAAACCATTCCCCCTTGTCCTATCACTACCTACCCAAGCAAAAAGTTGATTCCCCCAGTAAAAAGTTGATTCCCCTACTTACTGCAACCGTGAAGAATAAAGAAGGCAAACTTTAAAAAGGCATCAGGTCTTATGCAAATGGGTGTCTACCTTCCTTCCATTAAGCAAAATGCACATTTCACATACACTCATACAACAAAGGCCAGTCTGGAATTTACTGGCAATATACTGTCCTTATATAGAGTTGGTGGCTTCCAGATACCCATAGTATCTTACTCACCGTCACTGTGTCTTCAAGTTTGTTCAGTGGTCAAAAGAGCTTGGCACAGACATCTGTATTATTTTCTCCACTCTATTAATCATTGCAAAATGAGGCATGCCAACAGTCATTGTTCTTACATTTCCAGACGCTGTTAAGAGGCAGTAGAGTTGCATGCTCTCCAGATGTCATCACTGGCAAAATGTATCAGGCCAATACTTGCAGTTTGCATGTGCTACAACTGTGCACAGTTTAAGTTGTACACCCACCAGGTTTACAAAACTACCACCACCAAATTAAGGATAGATGTATCCTGTGGCTCTGGTGGTATAGCAGGTGCTGTGAACTTGCTGTTTTTATCCCTCTCACTGAGACACTTGGCTAGAGGATCTGGAGTTAGGGCCACTGGTAACATAAAAATAGAAAGAATCAGAAGGGAGTGGGAAGGGAATGGTCACACCTTGTGAGTGATCCTCTTCCATGCCAGAAGTGGTCTTTTGTTCCTGTTCAAGTATCCTGTAGCTTTGTCATTTCCAGACTGATTTACTAGATGTAACTGGGTAACTTCTTTGGATAATGCTATAAAGGCACAGTAACTTTCAGCTGAGATGACTCAACAGTGTTGTCCACAGCCTGGAGCTGCTCCTTGCTGTACAAAAGGACCAAGAGTGGGCCTTAGTGCACTGAGATGGTGAAAATGCAACTGTAAGGAAAGCCCCTGCATAACAGAATCACAGAATTGCAGGGGTTGGAAGGGACCTCAAAAGATCATTGAGTGCAACACCCCTGCTAATGCAGATACCCTACAATAGGTCACACAGGTAGGCATCCAGATGGGTCTTGAATATCTCCACAGAAGTAAAGTCCACAACCATTCTGGGAAAGTTCTACTGCATGTTAGTACGAAACAACCTATGTTCAAGTCTTAGGCCATTACCCCTTGTCTTAACGCTACACACCATTGAGAAGGGCCTGGCTTCATCCATTTGCCTCCCACCTCCCTTTAGATATTTATAACCATTAATCAGATCACCCCTCAGTCTTCTTTTCTCCAGGCTGAATAGCCCCAGGTTACTCAGCCTTTCCTTATAAAGGAGATGTTCCAGGCCCTTTTTCATCTTCGTAGTCCTCTGCTGGACTCCTTATAGGAGATCCCTGTCTTTTTTGAACCGGGGGGCCCAGAACTGGACTCAGTATTCTAAATGTGGCCTCACCAGGGCAGAGTAGAGGGGGAGGATAACCACCCTAGACATGCTGGCCACGCTATTTTTAATGCACTCTAGGATACCATTGGCCTTCCTGGCCACAAGGGCACACTGCTGGCTCATGGCCTATTTGTTATTCACCAGGACCTGCAGGTCCTTCTCCGCAGAGCTCCTCTCCAGCAGGTCATCCCCTAACCTGTACTGATGCACACGGTTATTCCTCCCCAGGTGCAAGACTCTAGTGGATCCTAGTGTGTGGGACGGTGCTGGGGTGCTGCTCAAAGCCAAGAAGGTGAATCTGTGTGAATGATGTTTGTGCTGTCAGTAGAGACAGAGGTTGCAGCAGTTCAGATGGTCAGTGATTGACTTTTCTCCTCAGCCCCAGATGAGGCAGTGAAGATCTCCAGTTCCTGTGCTACTGAGGTTGCCCTGCCATGAACAGAGGCAGCAGGGCAGTGTTTTACCTACTCCCCAGGCTGGCTGCAGCTCAGCCTGCAAGGGAAACAGAAAGCAGAAATTTGCTCACTTATGCTCTCTGCCCAACCTCTTCCATAGCTAGCATTGGAGACAGACCACTGGGCTATACAGACCACTCATTTGTATCAGCAGGGCACTCCTTATGTTTCTCATTCATTCTCACCATTCAGATATTTCCTATGATTAGATTTAGATTTTCAGGAAAGTAAATGCTTTAAAATACCTAAACTTCATAACACATCTGTGATTCAGTGCCATCCAACTAAGACAAGCAATTTGGATTCTTGGGCAGATGGAATTTACTCCCAGGGTGGAGGTGGAGGAGAAGAACCAAAACAAAAATCGTAAGATCTAGATCTCTCAGATAATATTCACTGGAAAGATCTTGGTCCAAAGACATACTTCTCCATACATTCTCAAACATCTTTATCCCTTTTTATCTTCACTGCTTGCTGTAATTCATATGTTGATAAAAGTACTACATTTAACAGTGAACCTGAAAAATGATGATATTCCCACCTCACTTCAGAACGTGTAACATGCTTTGGAGATGACTAAATCAAGACATTTCCTTTCCAGAGTAAAGACTGAATTAATGACTCTCAGAGAATCAAACTGTAAACAGGATCATGCCATTACAATTTAACTGTTAAACCACAGTGAAATTAATTGCTCTCTTCTAACTGGCAGGAAGGGGTGCAAACTTCAGCTGCTTCCTCAAACATGCAGTTCAAATAATTCATACAAATAAATTTCTAATTAAACAGTCAATCACATTTTATAAGTAAATTTAGTTTAGACTAAGTTTTGTTCAAAACTTCTCAGGACAATATCCACTCATCTTGGAGTAAAGGCTTTTTTTGGGGAAAATGTTCAAATCCTGCCTCTGAAGCAAACTGTGAGCACAAGAGCAACATTTAGTTGTGTTAAATTATTCTATTAAATTATGTGGCAAAGAGCTGGAGACAATAAAAACCACCAGCAAAGTTCCCAGTCCTATTCCAAATCAGTCAGCAGCAAAGTACTTGGAACAAAATGTTTCTGAGACAGGACTGCAAACACTGTCCTCAAGGCTTGAATTTGTTGCAACTCTCTGGGTATACCTACTAAACAAAGCAAATAAAAAATAAACATGAGAGAAGCATGTGTCTGTGAGCTTGAAAGAGAGGAGAAAATCCACAAGAAAAAATAAGCTTGTTCCAATTAATCCTTTATTTCAGATCAACTAAATGCAAACATGGGTTTTCTGTGTGATTTCGGAAGTGCCTTCATCATTGAGTTACTAAAGCATTAATAGACATCTTCCTGGTTCTAGGCACACTTGATTATTTTGTGAAATAAAAGTGACAGAGAGAATTCCATCCTGACATTGTAAGGTACAGTTTGGGGGGGAATTAATTAAGCACAGGCAGGCAAAAATACTTTTAGAGATGGGTAGAAATTGAAACATACTCTTTCAGACACTGACTGATTATCTCCTGTGATACTGCGTAAAAAGAAAGGGAATATGTGTTTGTCTTTTGCTATATTTTATTAATAACCATATTGAAACAATGAATATATTTGTTAATATCTAAATAGACTACTTCTGTGAGAAAGTAACTGTTCTTCATTTCAGCACTTTTTCTTTTTGGTCAACAATGTACTTTTCGATCCTTGACAGTCAAGGGGAAAAAATTCACTAATTCCATAATTTAAAAAAAAGTTCTGCAATTTAAACAATTTCCTTTCTTCTAAAACATATCTTTACAGAAACTTAAATCACAAGACTTTTTTTTTCTTAATGATAGCTTGCCTTCCTCTCATCCCAGCTCCCCTGAGGCTTTTAGCTCTGACACTGGGAAGCATTTCTTTACTGTGTGGGTAATGGAGCCCTGGCACAGGTTGCCCAGAGAGGCCAAGGGGTCTCCTCCTTGGAGATCTCCAGAAGCTGCCTGGATATGGCCCTGGGCACTCTGCTCTGAGTGTCCGTGCTTGAGCAGGGGTTGGGCTAGATATCTCCAGAGGTCCCTGACAACCTCAACCATTCCGTGATCCTGTGGTTCAGTGATTTCTCCATTGGTTGAAGACTTTTTTGGATTTCATATTAGTTGCAGAATGTTAATGGATGATAAATTTTGTTTATTGTTGATCTCGAACAAAATAAAACAGAAAAAATAAACCGTACTTAATCTCAATTAGAAACAAAGTAGAAGATCCCCTGAGTAGAAGTAATTGCTTCCAATCATTGTGAATAGGCAAAAAGGAATGTTTTTCAAAATAATGCCACGATACAATCATATTTCTGTCCTCATGCAATCATTGCATTCGAATTTGAAAATGAAACCTTTTAAACTGGTAACATTAAAGTGCAATGTTCATGCTACCTATTTCTAACTTACAAAAAATTACGTTCAAATAATTGTTCTTTTATTTTAAGAACCTTTAAAATCCAATTTAAATTTGATTATTTTGTTTACTTTCACAAACAACTGTGATTATTTTTCACTCACTTAGGAGAAATAGGCAATGAAGACAGTACAGAAAAACATTTTTGCTAGTTTTGCTCTCCTTCATAGCGATGGAGATATTTCATGATAAAGCTATGGTTCCTTTTCCCAAAGGCAAATAACAGTGAAGCGTTATGAACATCTTTGTTAAGTGCTGATCTTTTAAATATTTTTCAAGCTCCTCTGAGAGACAGTGGGGAGCCATGATCTTTGTGAATTCTGATGGTGAACTACCAAACAGCGTGCTGCAAAAACTGTACTAAATAGTGCATAGTAATGCTTGTCCTTAAAAGGAAATGTTTTGCATGCTTTCTCATACAATGGAAAGCACTCAGGCACATGTGTAATTTCTGATAGATTATGTGGGATCTTTATGCATCTTTTTACCCTAGTAAATCTGGCCATAGGAAAGTTCTGCCTCTCAGTCACCATTAAAACTGTCCTCAACAGTGGATTTGTCTGAGGCATCTTCAGTTGAAGGAAACCAGCTATCAAAAAATACTGCAACATTAGAATAGTTTTGTTTTGGGCAAAGGTTTCCCACCACACACAGAACAACATAATTATCACCATGTATCCTCTCTTTACTTCTTTCATTGTCCTTTCCTTTTGTGACAGTTGTTTTAAACCTGCTCAGGAAGAAAATTCAAAACCCATAGAGGCACTGTGGGCAAAAGCTTAAAGCCAGGATTTGAGCACATTTTCTACATGTTAATCACCAACTTACAGATAAATAAACTTTTTTTTCTTCTTTTTTTCCTAGCTTCATCTATATTTACTTGTAAATTTAAACACAGCCACCAAAAGCAAAATCATATCAGATCACTCAAAATCATGGTGAGCATATCCCGACAAAGGAGCACTCAAGAGCCTGCTCCGCATCAAGCAGAGAATGAAATTTGAAAATTGGTCTCCTACCTTAAAGACTGGTCTGCTGAGAAGTCACCTGCTTCGCCATTTTTGTGGAAGTCTGGAGACAGTTACCGCATGATGAGCACAAGTAGGTATGGTATCCAATGAGGCAGGCCTGATTTGAAAGAGCAGCATTTTTTGTTCATGTGACACCGCAGTGTCAAATAGAAAACCAGAAGGTATATTAACCAAAGATTTTTAAAAACAAAGGAAAGATGGTCTGGTTTTCGAGTCTTCCTTCTGTTTTTAACTAAAAGCCCAGCTTTTATAATTTAGCAGAGTTGCTAAGTATGCATTACATGTAGTAGAGTCTTTCTTGCCTTCTTTCTTACTTGATGATGTTACTTTTTCTTAATCTAATTATCCACGCTTAAGGACCCTGTATATTTTTTCTATTAGGAAAACACTGATGATGAAGTAAAGTATCTCTCATCCAGTCCTTCATTTATTTACAGACTGCTGGAAAGGCTCAAACAGCAGAAGATATTCTTCCCTTCAAAACTGAAAGCATTATAGCCAAAGTTTGCTCTAAAAATCTTCCCTTCCAGGCTTTTTTCAGTAACATATTGTTATTGGTTATCCAGCATGAAGCTGGTGCACATTTATGATTTTTTCAGTTTTTTTTTTTTTTTTTTTATGTTTCTGTGGCAGCTATTTAGAAAACAGTTATTCATGCAATCTGCATATACTCCTGTCTGCATGTGCCTCTGGGAAGGGAAGATGGTTAGTTTTAGTTTCAGGAGATGTAACGGTGCCTAACTGATTATTATATCAATATTAAATTATGGATGGTAATTATACCCACAGTATCAGAGGTTTAAACCAATCCAGAATAAAGCAAAGGGAAAAAATGATCTCACCCAAGCTGATCAAAAGAACAGATTCAAGCAATTGCATTTATATATAAACAAAATTAGCGGATAGACCAAAATCCCATTTTTCAAAGTCACAACGCTTTTACGTGGTCACAAATCATACAGCTATAAATCAAATACAAAGGGCAAGGTCACAGAGTGTAAAGAGTTTATTCACTTACTGATAAATTAACTGAACAATAAAAAAAATCAATTTCAGTGAGAACTTTCTCTTTTTGTATTAGTATTTGTTTAATTCATTTTAAAACCTGCATTATAATATTATGATAAGGTCCTCACTCTCACAAAGACCAAATATGAACAACTGCTTTCTAAAAAGTGTGATGAACACTGAGAATGAAATGTTTGATACAAATTATATACCAAGTTCAGCAAGTGTCCAGTGCAGTCCAGCACAGCGTCCAGTACAAGGACAGCTACTGAACTTCCTAATGGCTGACGAGAACTCCATAAATATCATCAACTCCTTTAGGCTAGATTTTTTATTCAGTTTCTTGGATATGATGATATCCATAATCAGCTATAACTATTAACTTTTTGTGCTGCTTTCTAATGATACACCACGTGTTCCTGTACAAAGAACAAAGGTTTGGTATGAATGACTTAGAGGTGAGATAAGGAAATGCAAGGCACATATGGAACTGAACCTGGTGAGGGATATGAAAAATAGCAAGAGGGGATTGGTACATTGGTTAGAAGAGAAAGGCCAAGGAGAATGTACTCCCTCTGATAAATAAGAAGGGAGAACTGGAAACAATGGACGTGGAGAAGGCTGAGGTACTCAACAAGTTCTTTGCCTCAGTCTTCTCTGGCAGTCAGTCCCATGTCTCTCAAGTACCTGAACCTCTAAGGGGAAGACAAGGGAGCAAATCCCTCCCACTGTAAGCAAAGAGCAAGTCAGAGACCTCCTGTTAAGACTGGATGTGTACAAGTCTACAGAGCCCACTGACACGCATCCCAAGCTCCTGAAGTAACTGGCAGATGAAGTTGCCAAGTTGTGGCTGTCAAATGAAGTCCCTGGAGACTGGAAGAAAGGGAAACATCACTCTTATTTTTAAGAAAGGTAGAAAAGAAGACCTGGGGAGCTACAGGCCACTGAGCCTCATGCCTGTGCCTGGGAAGATCGTGGAACAGATCCTCCTGGAAGACATGTTAAGGCACATGCAAAGCATGGAGGTGATTCAACACAGCCAGCACAACTTCACCAAGGGCAGATCATGCCTGACCAGTAGGCTTTCTACAATGGAGTGACAGCATCAGTAGACAAATGACTCATGTTGTCTACCTGGACTTCTGAAAAGCCTTTGATAAGGTCCCACACCACATTCTTATCTCTAAATTGGAGATATATGAATTTGAAGGGTGGACGGTTTGATAGATAAGGAATTGGTTGGATGGTCACAGAGAGTTATGGTCAATAGCTCTATGTCCAAGTGGAGGACGGCGATGAGTGGTGTCCCTCAGGGGTCTGTCTTGGGACTAATGTTCTTCAAAATCTTTATCAACAACGTAGAGAGCAGGATTAAGTGCACCTTCAGCAAGTTTGCTGATGACACTAAGCTGCACGGTATTGTTGAAACAACAGAAGGAAGAGATGCCATCCAAAGGGATCTTGACAAGGTGGAAAAGTGAGCCCATGTGAACCTAATGAGACTGAACGAGTCCAAGTGCAAGGTGTTGTACTTGGGTCAGGACAATCCCAGGAATGTGTATAGACTTGGAGAAGAACTCATTGAGAGCAGCCCTGCAGGGAAGAATTTGGGAATTATGGTGGATGAAAAGCTTGTCATGGGCCAGCAGGTCCAGAGGACAGCCATGAAGATGATCAGAGGACTGGAGTACCTCTCCTGTGATGAAAGGTTGAGCGACCTGGGCTTGATCAGCCTGGAAAAGTGAAGGGTCCAGGGAGACCTCATTGTGGCTATCCAGTATTTAATAGGAGCTTATGTACAAAATGGAGACTGGCTTTTTACATGATCTGATAGTGATAGGACAGGGACGAACAGTTTTAAAATAAAGGAGGAGAGATTTAGATGTTAGGAAGAAATTCTTTACTCAGCAGATGATGAGGCACTGGAACAGGTTGCCCAGAGAAGTTGTGGAAGCCTCATCCCTGGAGATGTGTAAGGCTGAGTTGAATGGGGCCCTGGGCAACCTTATCTAGCAGTTAGCAACCCTGTCCACAGCAGGAGGGTTGGAACTAGATCATAGAACCATAGGCTCCTTAGAGTTGGAAGGGAGCTGTAAAGGTCATCTAGTCCAACTCCCCTGCAATGAAAAGGGACACACACAGCTAAATCATGTTGCCCAGGGCTTCATCCAGCCTCACCTTGAAAGTCTCCAGGGATGGGGCATCAACCACATCTCTAGGCAACCTGTTCCAGTGCCTCACTATCCTCACTGTAAAAGACTTTTTTCCTTATATCCAGCCTAAATCTATCCTTTTTAAGCCTGAAGCCATTTCCCCTTGTTCTGTCACAACAGACCCTGCTAAAGAGTCTGTCCCCTTCTTTCCCGTGACTCCCTTTTAGATATTGAAAGGCCACTATCAGGTCATCTTGGAGCCTTTTCTTCTGCAGGCTGAACAGTCCCAGCTCTTTCAGCCTGTCCTCGTAGGAGAGGTGTTTCAGCCCCTTGGTCATTTTTGTGGCCCTCCTCTGGATGTGCTCCAACAGATCTACTTCTTTCCTGTACTGAGGACTCCACATCTGGATGCAGTACACCAGGTAAGGCCTCACCAGTGCAGAGTAGAGGGGCAGGATCACCTTCCTCGACCTGCTGGCCATGCTTCTTTAGATTAGATTATCTTTAAGGTCTCTTCCAACCCAAGTCTTGGACTCTGGATGTCTTTGTAACTACATCAAATGAGATGAGTAGGATATGACTACTATAAAAAATCCAGATCTGATGTGCAAACTCTATCAAAGATCTAATTTTTTGTTTCCTTCCCCTTTCTTCATACTCATTTGGACGAACAGACTACTAGTAACACTTGTTCTTCTATACAAATAATGACAGATGTTCATGTTCATAGAATAATAGAATTATAGCAAATCCATGTTCATAGAATAATAGAACTATAGCATATCCTAAGTTGGAAGGGGTCACTGAGTCCAACTCCTGGCTCCACACAGGACAACACAAAATCAAAACCCTATGTCTGAGAGCACTGTCCAAGTGCTCCTTGAACTCTGGCAGGCTTGGTGCCATGACCACTGCCCTGCAGAGCCTGTTCCAGTACTTCTTGTGAAGTACCTTTTCCTAAAACTCATCTGATCCTCCCCTTATGCAGCTCAGTGCTGTTCCTTAAGGTCCTCTTGCTGTCACCAAAGAGACCCCTTGTGAGGAAGCTGTGGGCCACCATGAGTCCTTCCCTTTGTCTCATCTTCTCAGCTGAACAAACCCACTGACCTCACAAATACATCTTGACATCTTGCATTCTAGACTCTTCACCATCTTTGTAGCCCTCCTTTGCATGCTCTCTAATAGTTTTATGTCCTTCTTATATCGTGAAACACAAAACTGCTGCACAGTGCTCAAGGTGAAGCTGCATCAGTGCAGAGCAGTGGGACTATTCTGGCCCTTGACCGGCTGGCAGTGTTAAGGTATCCTGGAACACAAATCTTGAAAAAATCTTGCATGTAATTTGTGTATTCAATGCAGGTTGGGATTTTACCTCGGATGGCATTGATAGGAAAATGATTTATTCCTGATACTTGGGTGCAGAAGTCCATATATCAGCGCTGAAAAAAAAATCATAAAGAGCAACGAATATAGAGCATAATAAATACTGCATATTGTGGTACATAAGTAGTAGAGTACCCATGGCAGCTTGTAAGACAGGTTACATTCAAAATTTTTAAGGAAATTATAACTAAAAGTGAGAAAGAGAGGGTACAGTAAGAAGCAGTGTGTTCCTTGCACAGCATTGTTTCTCTTGGGTCCAAGAAATTTGGAAGGATTTATGGAGCCGGTCTGAAGCCAGCTGGATTCTGATGAATTTTAACCTCAGCCTCTCAATAGCTGAAAATGAAAATACAGAAAACCTTTGCAAGCCGGTACAGCAGTCCTGTGAAGACTGGAAGCTGGTCAATCCCACTGTTAGCTCAGTGTACCAAATTATACTAAACAAATGAAACATTGTCTCTAGTGGTTTGGATCAAAAATAATAACCAGGCTGTAGGACCTTGATGTAAATATAATGCAAAACTACACCTCTGATACCGAGTTTTGCTGGAAAAAAGAAGTTACAAGCTTTTCCATTCTACTTTGTGAAGTGAAGCCTCATGCAGCTGGTATGATCCACAGTTCAAAATTCCTGCCCCTATACCTCTCACTGCATTCACACGGCTTGGGCTTTTGGGAGCTGAACACCTAGCTTTTTGGCTTTGCTGAAGCCAATCAAACGCTCAGCATCCTCTCGCCAGCTGCCCACGGATGGAGGTGGCAGGGGAGCAGGGCCCCCTCTCGACCTTTTCTAGGCCACAACTTTGGCAGGAGCAAGGCCAGCTTTGGCGGGCGGCAGAGCTCGCGGCCGTCCAGGTGAGGACGGGCGGTGCACGGAGCTGGGGGTGGCTGCGGGGCCCCGAGCTCGGAGCCGGGATCGCGGCCCGCCCCGCGGGGTGCCGGGAGGGGTGGCCGCCTCACGTCACCGCCGCCCGCGATAAATGCCTGGCGAGGCGGGAGTCGGGAGAAAGAAGCGTGGAGCTCCCAGGGGCGGCAGCGCACTCGGCGACACCCCCCCTCGCCGGCACGACTCGTCCGCAACCCAGCAACTACCGCTAGGGCGAGGCCGTGCCCGAGCCACCTCCCCAGCGCCCCGAGCCCGGAGCGGGCCTGGAGAGGCGGTGGGCGGCGGAGCGAAGCTGGCTGCGGAGAGAGGAGGCAGCCGGCGCCGGAGGGTAAGGGCAGCAGCATTCAGCTCGGGGGCGGAGGCACCATCCGGGAGGGGGCCGCTCCCCGCGGGCCGCTGGGCAGGGCCGGGACGCGGATCCGTGGCGGCCGCTCCGCTCTGGGAGAGCCCCGCGCTGCTCCTCCGCCTCTTTTTGTTGTGCTCCCAGCGGCGGGTCCGGCTCGGGCAGTGGCGGGATTTACGCTTTTTTCCCGCAGGGGAAGGGAGGCACCGTGGCTTTTCTCCCCGCATCGCTCAGTCACGTAACAGGCGGCGTTGGCATGTTGCGTTCCTGATGCAGTAGTACTTTTTCAGGAGTTGTCCGTGCTTTTCTTTGTTTGATGAATGAGATAACCCCCAGCTCCCCCCAGTTTTCTTACCAGAGCTGAGTGACTTTAGTTTTATTAGGTATTTGGAAATCATAAAATAAAAGCTTTAATCGCAGTCATGTTTTGAAATGCATCAAGAAGGGATATTTTATGTCAACTCCATTATGTTTCTCCTTTCACATTTTAACACTAAATGCTTTTTTTTGTTTTGTTTATAAATTCCAATCCTAGGAGATTTATCTCCAGCTAATCTTCATTGATGTCTGGCTTCTGTTAAGTAGCTACAGGAAGCATGCTTTCTTGCATGCAGACACTGAAATGTGCACGCCAGGGTGCTACACAAAAGCACTTGGACATCTGAAGTTCATAAGGTTGAAGATAAGCGATCTTTCCAAACAGCAGTTTGTATTTATTAGTGTAAATAACGCGCAGCATTCTGGCTTCTCCCACTAAATCAACAGTGGCCAACTCTGTACACACTACAGTTTGACTTTTTTTGCTTAATGAATTCATACAGACCAGTGCTTCAACCTCCAAATTACATTACTCTTTCTTATGCGTTTGCAGCCAACAGACCTGGAAAAAAGACTTTGTCTTGGAGCTAACTCCTGAGCATTCTGAGATCGTTCATCATGAAGTATGTAGTGCAGGAATGGCTCAGAGTAACTACCTTGCTATTCATAGCTCAAGCAGTTTCTGCAATGGTTCTTCCCAATGCCACGCTCTTAGAGGAACTTTTGGAAAAATACATGGATGAAGATGGTGAGTGGTGGATCGCCAAGCAGAGAGGGAAAAGGGCTATCACAGACAGTGATATGCAAAGTATCTTGGATCTTCATAATAAATTACGGGGTCAGGTGTATCCACCAGCTTCCAATATGGAATATATGGTAAGGAAAAACTGATAGCCACATGCAGAAAGAAATGTTTTTGGAATAGTTACTGTCACTATATAAAGCAACATATTTTCAGTCTTAGCTTGCCTGATTTCTTCTAAGAGTGTTTGTTTTTTGTTTCTTTTTTCTTTTTTATTTTTTACTTTGTACAGGAGTGAACTTTGAGATAAAAATGCTTGTATATGGATCTTGTTGTATTCTATTGGTATCTATAGGTTTAATCTCTCATAGCTCTCCTGAATTTAAGAGGCAATTAGGATAAGGGGCCAATCTCCAAAACTACATTATTCAAAATAGTTGACTGTGACCTATTAAGTTACCATCTGAGAAGAGCACTGAACTATGAAGCTTCAAAATAACATGGATTCTCTCCCATACTTCTAGGTTGGATGCAATTTCTGAGCAAAAAGAGGCTCCTATAAAGTCTTCTATTTGAGTTGGCACGTGCTGGAGTTCTGTATGTTCCTATGTTTAACAGATTAATAACGTAATACATAATTTCTGTATTTTATTCTGTATTCTGTAAAATATACAGACATATATGTCTATATATTTTAGTTTGTTTGTAGATTTAAATTTCCTGTTTTTGAACTTCAATTTCATACTGTAGTTCAACACTATCTATTTCTCTCCTTGTTGATTAGATCAAACTAGGTTATTAGAGCTTTTGAAAAGAACGGGCACATTTTTTTTTCTGTATTTTTATTCCTTCAGAAACACTCAAATCTTACTCCTGTATCCACAGTGTGTATTATTTATCTGGCATCTTTATCAGAGCAAGTGTTACTATAGATAAAGTTGTTAACACTAAACATTACACCAAATATAACACTTTTCATTGTGAGTTTATGACAGAGGATCGTGTTAGCACATCTCAGGACTTAAATATCTTTCCCAGCTTGGAATGATGTCTCTCTTAGCTTGTAGATGTGATTGAACTGAGAATGTGTGTGTCATGGAGAAACCATGTTTGCTTGTCATCAATAAAGGTAGTTTAACTTGAATTTACTATATGAATTTTATATTAGGCAGAGAGTATTCAAAGAATTAGTTATTATATTCTATCTCCAAACAAAAAGAGGATAGTATCTTAAACCTCTTTAACCCTTTCAGTTACAATTATCTGCACGTGACCTTAAACTTTATTTTCTGTAAGGATTTTTTAAACCTTTCAATAGTGTGCATTACATTTTTTTTGTCCCTAAAAATGCAGGTTGATTTTTTTCTTTTTTTTTCTGGGAAACTTAAGAAGAAGCTGTCAGGCCTTTATTTTGTAAAATGACACTAGGCAAGACTATTAAATTAGAGAAGATAAAGGGTCTGTAACTGGTTGACCAAAGGAATGGAGATGTGTTCAGGGGTGGGAAGCTATGAGAAGGGCCTGGAAGGAGGCTGCGTCTGGCTGTGGAGGTATTGAGGAGCTGGTGGCATAGAGGGAAAGAGCATTTAATGAATACATGTAGTCAGGAGACGAGCTGGGTCTCTCAAGGCGGAGAAAAAACTGGGAAATCAGAGTTTAGAGGAGGAGTTTTAGCGCACTTCTAAGAGGCTACTTGGAAAGACTGAGCCTGGGATTGTTTGGGAAGGGAGTTTGTAGCTGGAGGAAGCAAGCAGAAGCAAGGATGGTGAACCAAGAGGATGGTTTAGGAAAGCACAGATCTGCCGCTTGAGCAGAAGAAGGTAGGGACTGAATTTGTGAATGATGGAAGATACATTTCATGATACAGATTGTGACTGTGATTGTGTACCTTTTCTACATAAGATGTCATAAAGCTTGTTCTGTTGCTTAGTAGCTCAAAAAATTGAGTACGAAATTACAAATGAGATGGGTAGACCCAGATTGAGAAGTGAAGTAGCAGTAAACATGGTAGTTCATCAAGGAAGCTTGATTTGTCATTTTAGTGGGCAAAACAAAAAAATATCATGGAAAACCTAATGTCCAGTCATTATTACAGAGCATATATGCAAGAAAGAAACTGTAGAGGCAAAGTCCATTCTGTCATAACTTCTGATGGATATTGTAGCTGTATAATTATTAGTGCTGTTTTCTTGTCCACAGTTGAATGAAAACAGATACATATTACACTTAATATACACTTCACTTTTCTAGACACATACTAAGGTACCCACAAATGGTGCCTTTCCAGACAAAGAGATAAGCACTCTTAGATCTAGTTTCACAAGGCTTTGTGACCTCTGGGTCAGTTCTGTGAATCACAGAAAGATCAAAGAGCCAAGAATGGATGGAATTATAACTGTATTTGGCTACATTTTTGTCTTTTTGTCTTTTTTTTTTTTTTGTAGAGTAAAAGATGTATATTGTTGGAGGTCTTAAATAAAAAAAATCTTCACAATACAATTAAGATATGTGAAGTCTTACAAAGGCAAGTTCAAAAATCCCTCTAATTGTTTTCCTGATATTTAGTGAGCTAGATAAGTACAGCTGAAATATTTTTGTCTACTTTTGGAGTGCTTTATTAGTATAGAACTCCTGGCAAAAAAACTTCCTGCTATGGGCACAGCCATGCTGCTATAAGCAGCACTTTGTACTAGTTGAGGTCTTCTTTGAAAACAGAGCTGGCTCTACTGGTGAAAATGAAGTTTTAACAGTGTACAGAGTCCAAGAGGAGGTGATTGAGGTTCAGGTGCCTCACTGATATGCCTATTTCTCTGTAAGTCTGTTATATAGGTTAAAATCTTCAAGTGTGTTTGGAGCTGGGAAAAAGTATGTGGGGGCTGTGTTCTCTCATTCCTCAGTTCATATTTTTCAACTGAGCTAAACTAACAGGCAGCTTTACCTGAAAATGTCTCTGTCCTGCTCCTGCCACTGATACATATCTGAGTTGATGATGAGTTTGGTTAACTAATTAAAGAATCAAAAACATCTCTCTTTTTTTTTTTTTTTTTTTCTTTCCCAGTAGTTTTGATTTTGTGCCAGTTTGAGTTTGGAACTGGTTCCCTACATGGCTGATAAAAGAAGAGGATGGGAGTGAATAGCTAAGGATTGGGAGAAATGAAGAATTGCACTTTGGGTAGAAGCATTCCTCTGTACCTTGCTTGCCATGTCCAGCCATATCTCTGAGAAAACTGCAGGGCTAACACCGTGTTTTGTTGTGAGTTGTGCGGAGGAGAAAAATTTTTTACACTTTGTATTGTCCATTGTACTTTTGTATAATGTATTCAGCAGGTAGATGATACAGCATGAAGACTGAAAAGAATAGACCATGACATAATGTTCCATGTTATGCAGCACATTGCAGTTTTGATGTAGCCTCTGTGACAGGAACATGTAGTGATACAAAACAGTATGTGTATGGTGGTATTCTAGTACAGAATTCTGTAGTTCTTTGGCATGCCGTTGACTTCCCTTGTATTTGGGGACTTCAGCATGTAAGATCTTGATTTCATAAAGGAAGAAAAAAGGTTGAATTACTGGTTTTCTGTACAGCTGTAAACTTTACCCTTTTGCCTTGTGAAAGAAAAAGGGTAGGAGATTATAACAGTTCAGTGACCTAAAGTTACTAACTGCACCAAAGTTTAGTGGCTATGTGTAATAAACAGAACATTCTCATGGTTGTCTGGCTGAACTAACCGGATGAAAAGTTCATCTTCCCCTGTAATTGGCTCTAGTGGTGAGCAGTAGGGGATTCCTAGGGTAAGAGGATAAGAGTAGAGCGTGGAAACAGAGAAACTTCTGCAGTGAAAACTCCCAGCTTCGAGCAAACAGCAGCTTAGGGACTTTCTAAATCTGCACTTTTATTTTATTTTTCTCCCAGTAGTTTCAGAAGGAGCTTTTTTCTATGAATCTGAATGCTTGAGTCCATACATATCTTTGTGATAAAAAGTTGCAGAGCTCTCTACGTAATTGTATGCTATGGGAACAGTTACTACGGTTATGTTTTTCCTTTAAACTGGATCTTCTATTTCCTTATGTCTTCTTTATCTCCTTATAGGTTTTTTTTCTTCATTTTTTTTTAAGAACTTAGTGAGAGACTTTGCAAAAAAACTTAACTACACTTTTTCATATCTTTGTGATGCTTTCAAAAAGTCTGATAGATTTGGGAGGAACCCATGTTATCCAGGCATTTATTTTACAACTCAGCCCATCAAATCATCCAAGTGGAAGTCAGTTTCTGGTCTGCAGTTTCTCAGAATCCATTGGAAGTATTTTAAAATATTAGCACCCATATACTGTCTTTTGTTAGTGTAGTACTGAGGCCATTTTGGAAGAGAATTTGTATGCCACACAGTAATTCAGCAGTTTCATAATCAAGTTCTTCCAAATTCTTGAGTGATATTATCCAGGCTGTGCAACTTGGTGCTGTTAGAATTATCAGTTTCCGTTTTTTTTTTGTTGTTGTTCTTTCCTGCTTAATTCTGACGTAGGTGGACCTTCTGTCTCTTTCTCTGTATAGAAAGTTTCTGGTGTGAGAACCTACCTAAACTCCTGTGTAGCAGCCCAGCACATTCAGTTACCTCCTCTGCAGTGGCCGCAGATGATCTTATGACTGCATGTTAGATCATTCTTTCCTAGAGCTCTTCCTGCAGCGCTGAGACCTTTTGAATTGTCAACACTGCAATTTGAGAGTAGGAAAAAAAAGTCTTGAGGTTATGATGAACAGCTTGTTATGAAAATATATGGCAAGTCCATACTCTATGGATGTTTATCCTGTTGTGTACAGTTAACAAGTGGTTCCTAATGCAGAAAGGAGTAAGGACCTTTTTTCTTCATGATGTGTGCAGGGATTAACAGCACTGCTAAGGGAGCAGTAAGGGATGACGTTTCCCTGCTAATGTTCCAAGGCACCCGAGCTGAAATTAGATGATGCTTTCAACATTTCCTATCCCAAGCCATTGACCCAGTGTGGCCTTCTCATCAGTCACTTGGGGTAACTGTGGAAAAGATGTCTGTGGTAGTATAGGGAACTGAAGCAAACTTCTGATGGCAGTCGTGAGTCTGACCAGAACAGTGTCCTAGTAAGGCTTTTCTGCTCTGAGGCTGGTCTGGTGTGCCTCCCAGTTCCTGTTCTGTGCTTTGCTGTCTGCCTCCAGCATCCCTTGGCACAGGCCTACTGTTTAAGACAAAAATGGAAAATGCCATGATTTCTCATACACTTGCCAATGTATGCAATAGCCTTGGAATATAGAAGGCAACACATTTTTTTTTTCTGTCCTTATTTGGTACATTGACTTTAAACAGACTTCTACGCTCTCCTGTCATCAATATTGTAGAAGAGACTGTCAGCAAATCAGGAAATCAATATACTGGTTTGTCCTTTGAAACTGGAGTGACATGAAAAGCCTTATTCTACCTTCAATTAGTTAGACAGGCTTTTATTGCATTGTTAATAAATTATTACTAAATTGCGAAGTGTTAATAAAACTTGAAAAACATATTTTAGGTATCATAATCTTATAGCTTCCCTACAACCTAATCCTATTTGTTTTTTTTAATTGTGTGTCTCATGGAGAGAGACACACATAATGTAAAAGTAAATACATATAAAAACATACATATAGAAATAGTATTTTTGGATAATTTCAGTGTCAGCATTGTACCTTAATGCATTTGAACATATCCACGAAAGCTGAGATTTATTTTTTGTGATCAACACTTTAAAAATAGTCACTGTAAGATGGATAAGGGATGTTGTTAGTTCCTTTATATTCTGGAAAGCTGCACTCTGGAAACTGGGACCCACGCGAGTAAAATTTAGAAAAGAAATTTTGAGTACTGAATTTGTAATGCATTCTGTTTTAAACCTTTCTTTTAATATTCAGTCATTGATTTCATATAAATACATACATATTTTCCCAAGCAAACAAGTTGAATAGCTCATGTGAGATCTTCATTTCTTGTGTGTCCTTTTTCTGTACTGAAAAGTGTTCAGCTTCCTAGGTTGATAGACACTGAGGTATTTCAGCTTGGTGTTTCTTGGCACCTAGCCGCACACTGCAATTTGTAATTAAAGTAATTGGGAACATCAGTGTTTTCTAGGCACGGAAGTCTTTTCGTATTTAATTATTTTTAGTGGTCTTTTGTCCAGATCCTGCCATTACCTGTTATGGATGTCATCACAAAGCCCCTGCCTTGCTTCTAAGAAGTTCTTTTTTTCTGCAAACCTTGTGAAGGAAATAAAACTCTTGTACTTTTTTTCGAAAGTTCAGATTAGTGTATTTATTTGGTATAGCTTCATAGTTCTTAGGGACAATCACGTATGAGCATCTGACAGCAATACTGCATCCATATTTTTTTCATGGGAGAACTAGAAATATACTTAGTTTGTTCTGTTTCCTCAGAAGGTCTTGTCTTTCTGAAAACTATGATGGTGTTGTGTTGTAAGTGCTGATACTGTATCTTTCCTTACAAAACTGGCTTCTGGCTGACTCCTGGCTTCCATGGGGCTTCATTCTGGGGGTCTTGAGAACTTCCAACTTGATTTCAGTAACTTCATGGAAGACTTTAGAAGGAGAAAATGAAGGATGACTATAAATAGTTTTAATTTGGATTTTTCTTAATTTTCCTCAAGCAAATTCCTGCTGTTTTTAAATACGTATGATTAGACTTTGGATCAGATGAACCCACTTGTGCACACAGGTCTTACATGAATAATAGAAAAACAGTCTTCATGTCATCACAATGGTTGATTTCAATCCCTGTTCTGATAGAGATAGAAATAATTTCAGCAATTTTATGCTGCTTCCTATAATGATCTGCATAACTCTGGATCTAGCAGGTTTCTGCACATGTCTGTCAGCTCCCAACTGAGATTTTCAGTCTATAACCTGTGAAGCTACAGAACTGAAATTTGCTCAAGAGTCAGTCTCAGTGCTTCAGTGTGTGGAGAACTGAATCAGCATTGGGAAACTTAGAGGCCTTGCAGTAGATGTAGTGAATTTTTATGTGCTGAATGACAGTCTCCTGTTAAAATTCCTAGACCTTATTGATAACAGTCTTACACATCTCTATTTAGTTTGTCTTGTCCATTTTGCAGAAAGTCTGGGTCGCTTGGTTAAAAACAATTTCTATTCCCTTCAAGAAGAAAACCTTGGGTTGTGCAATCCCTTAAATGGCCAGAGAGCACTATAGGTGCCAAGAAGAGAGCAGCCTTTTTCAGAGTGAACCTGTCTGCTTTCTCTCTGGTTTTCCACTTTCCTGCTCCACTTCAAAGGTTGGTGGAAGTGCTTCAGCTATTTTGCCTGTGCTCAGAGCTTACTGACACTGCATCAAAGCGCTCAGTGACGTTGGCTTACCCTCTTATTCTCTCTGGCTGTTTTAGCAAAGGATTGTGCAATGTGAAGTGGCCAAGAAAGCGAGTGGATAAGTCCATGTTATGACTTTTACTGATAGAATGCCAACAACAACTAAGCAACTCCAAGTAAAGAAACTGAAAGTGGAAAGTAGCAGAAAGGCTTACTGTGAGCCTTCCCATAATGAAAATAATTAGCAACATAGAACAGATATTGTTCATCCTTTATTTTGCTGCCAGAGAACTCCGTCACTGCCTTCCTAAACAAAAAAAAAATTATTAATCAGTAGTAATGGAATCAGAGCTTAAAAATAAAATAGACTAAACACAGTAAGAATCAATGAGATTTATTAAAGTAACTCCATGTAGTCTTTCATCTTCATGACACCCTCTTTAACATTTTTTAATTGAGGGGAAAAAAAGAATATATTTATTTCTTAAATAATGTCATTGAAAAGCTTGATATGTCTTCAGCCTGTTATCTATAAAAGTACTCTTCAAACTTAGATTTGGCATGAAGTAGAGTGACTATAATAGTCAAAAAGGCATAATTCATTAAGAAGACTATCTTGTATCTGAACAATTTTTACTTTATTATGAAGGAAGATTGCCTTAAATCCAGAATTTTGTCTGTGTTTCAAGAAGGTTTCAAGAAAGAATGATGCTTACTACATAATGCAGTAGATACCTCCCAGATGCCTCGTTGGCTGCCTGAATGGTCAAGTACTCTTTCTTTAAGACATATTTTCCAATTCCCTTCATTTAAATTTTATTTAAACATTTCCACCAGTAGCACCATGTCACATATGATCACTGTGTGATCTCTGACAATAAGTTCAATTCACTTCTGCTGTACTAATATCAAATTACGGTGGTCACCTTTTAAAAGCGAACATTCATTGTGACACGTATTTGAGATACTGTGGCTAATTCCTGTTCAAAGTCCAGGAAATTCTGTAGAATCTGTTAAACTGCTGCATGAAAGCAATCAGTTACAGCTAGTTTATAGTAGTAATGAGTATTAGGATTTGAGGTAAGGAGCTGTGCTGTGGTCAGTTTATAATTAGCTATGCATATTTATGAATGCTATTCATAATGAATGTGTAATTCATACTTTGGCAATGGACAAAATGCAGAAATCAAGATCAGTCTGCACATGTATGATCACTGTTGTTTCTCTTCCATTCATGTCAGAATATAGAAGCAAATAGATGATTTTTTAGTCATCTTCTAATAGAAAGTCTTTATGCACTGTTTTTAAAAAGTAGCAAAGTAAATGTACTGTTTCAGAACACCTTGGAAACCTGACTATTCCAGCAAGGGTGTTTTTAACACTCTTAGAGTACACACAGAATTAAATGTGATTAGTCATGTCTGCTCATTCCTATTCCTGGTTTTTACTTTTTGAACACATAAGCTCAAACACATGAAACTGTAATAGAGAGATACTTCTAAATATTGGTGCAATTTATTCAGTGTTTGGGAACAATATTTTTGGCCTCATATTGCTTTCCTGTTTCCAGCAAAAGCCGCAGTTTTCCTGCTCTCTACTCTTTTCCAAAAGAGTAGCTGAAACCTCAAGGTCTATTCAGGGATCTCTGCCCAGCTTAATGCTCTATAAACTCCAGTCTACCACGTGGTAGCATGTAAGGTGTAAGGTTGTTACCTTTTTACTTCTAGACAGACTCTCTTCCTCCAACAGAAAATGGATGCCTAGCTTTCCTGCTATTGGAAAATTTAATTGTTTTATCTATCCTTTCTCTGTGTTTAAGGAGTATATCAGTACTTACTAGAATAGTCATTTTTGTATTTTCAAAGAGAGTTGTCTGGTGTTTCAGTCCTCTTGGGGTTTTGTACTCACTCTGCTATATATTGTGCAAGTAAGCTCAGGCTAGCACAGAATTTGATATTTTTGGACTCAAATGACTGAAGGTAACTGTCTCAGTTGCATGCTAGTAAGTGACTTTTCAAAGATGCTGATTATCATTAGTTTTTATGGACTTCCCTCAGCAGTCTAGGTATGGATGAAAATGCCTTACCTCACCTTAAGTGAAAGTGAAGCCAAGGAACACTGCCAGTATCTCTCAAGAAGAGATCATATCAAATCAGTCTCTTTTACTTTTCTGACCTGGTACTTAACTAGCATAGTGTACTAGTAGAAGTAGTAGGTGTCATGTTTTTGGCTCTGGAAAGGTTTTAACGCTCTCTACCCGACACAAGGTAAAGGTGACAAGCTTGGTGTTAAACAGGCAGGGGGTCAAAAATGTTGATGCTGTCAGAGCATGTCCCTTTTCAGTTAAGCATGCAGGTTATGACTAAGATGAGCAAGGAATGCACTTAAAAATGAGAATAGAGTAACCATAATGTAGGTTGGGATTGTTTTAGAATTGAAATTTAAAAATTATCAGAACCTGACAAGTGCAGGAAATGTCCTGGAATGAATGTGATGAAATACAGTATATTTAACTGCAAGATGGAGAGTAAGTAGAGTATCAAATAGGTGGAACACAAGGAGTAAGTAATAGGTAGGAGTAATGCTACCCAGTCCATAAGTTTCACTGAGTTAGAAATTAATGCGGCAACAATATATGAAAGAAAGTGACTTCTTTGTGTGAAACTGGTGAGACTGAGTTTGAAATGTGATGTCCAGCTTTGGCCGTATTTTAGGAATGGTATAGCCACTTCAGAGTGAATGAAAGAGATTAATAGGATTGATTATAAATGCAGAATGTGTGATTGATGAGGAGGACTGAAGGAGAGAAACAGCTGAGTTTGTTTAATTTTAATCTGGGAAATAAAGGTTGTTGCAGGAAAGAGAGTGATTTCTTGGTTTGGTTTTTCTCATTAAAAAACAAAAACAAATTAAAAAAGAAAAAAAAACAAAACAAAAAACCCAACAACCATCAGCTACAATTGCAGGGCAAGATGTTTAGATTGCATAGGAAGAAAATCCTCTTTACTCTTACAGTCATAAAATTCAGAAGAAAAAGAAAATAAATACTATTCAGAAATTACCATTATTAGTTTTAATTATTAAAAACTGGACAACACACAAATGTTTGATTCTGTCTCAGTAAAAGACGCTAAAATGTAGTCGAGATCCATCTCTTGAAGTAGTTTTCAGCTGTATCTTTCTGTCATTCTATGCTGATACCATGCAGCTGATTTCTGGTTCTTAAGTGTATTTCTGCTTATTTGCTCTTGACATTTCTTAATCAATGTTTCATCTTTCCTTTTTTTTTCCTTCTTAGTATCATTAGTCTTAAAGAATACAGTAAATAAATACCCATACTGTACTGTGGTATTTACTTTACTACTCTCTCCCTATATTTAGAATGTATACAGCAATGAAGTATTTATACTATGCCATGGTAAATGTTTACTTTCAGTGGTGCCCACTGTACTTACTTTTCCATCTTTACTGAGCTTAAGTTTTAGCTCAATTTTTTTTTCTTTTCATACAGTTACTTTCCATACAATTTTTTCTTTTTTCCTACATACACAAATACCTCTCCAATTAAAATGTTATCACTGTGTTTTTGAACTTTTGGGCTTCTTGGTTCTGATGCAACACCTGTCGCTGTAATTGGTGGACTCACTTATGCTGGTCTGACTTGAGTAGAGAATTTCCTCTTGATTTAACACTCACGTAATATAAATAATGGAATTCATCTCACCAAGCTTTTGTTGTCTGGTGTAGATGTCTGCATTTGAGCTAATCTCTTTTATAATTAGTGGAGAATTTCCAGCACACATTTCCTCTCAGTTAAAAATGGATAGATAAAATTATCTCCTGTAGACGCTTATTTGTCTATGTAACTACAAAAGTAATTTAATTAGCTCAAATGCCTGTATCTACTTTGAGCCTGTTTAAATTCAAGGGAGGTTAATCCTACCCCATGTGATTGGTTTGGCTGTTGCTGAGTTGTACTGTAAGATGCAGTATCCTTTCTGAAACAGCTTTTCAATAACCAGAGCATTGGTTTCAATATACATGCTACTTGAACCCCATGTTGACAGAGGTTAAATACCACAATTTGTAGTCCAGTTAATCTGGTGTTAGCTTTGGTTTATTTTAGTATGATATGTTGTAAACTAGGAATATTTAAAAGATCTTCATTGCATGTGACATCCCTCCTGCAAAGCCTGTAACTTTCTTGAGGAGAAAAATTAGCAACTGGAATCAGTAACTGCTCTCACCATTTAGTTTAATCAACCAGCCTGGTGCTAGCCACAGTTAGTCTAGCATAAAGTTTGCAAAGTAGGATTGTTATTGGCACACACAGTTTTAACAAAATATTGAGAAGGGCAGTGCTTGTGTCAGCAAGTGTTGTGTTACAACAGCAGGTTTTGTAGGGCAAAAGAATTGGTGCTGAGGGCCTGACATGCATGCTCTCTACATTTCAGGGTTTTCTGTTTTGATCTGGGTCTTATCTGTTGGTGTGGACTGAAAACCCATTAACAACTGTAAAGCGTTAGATGTACTCTTGGAACACAACTCCTAGCATTTTGTCTGGAAGGAATCCAGTGTGTACTCCAAGAGTACACTAAGTGGGAGTGATCAGGAGTTTCATTTCAAAATCACATTCCTGATCTAAATTAAAATCCTGCCATTGAAAAATCCTAATCCAGTCTGACTTCCATCATAGTGTAGGTGATGGTATTACAGTCTTAAAAAATCACCACTGTTTCCTGTCTACTTCATGGATGGGAATGTTTTAGTAGATAAGTGTGAATAATGCAGAAATTTTGTAAATAATCGTGTTAGTTGGATGATATGCAAGTTATTTTCCAAATCTAAAAGAAGAAGACAGTAAAATAAACAACCCAACCGAGACTGTAAGGTTGAAGTATGTAGAGCTGAATATTTTCTCCTCTTACTGAAAAGTAAATGCTTGCAGAGTCTGGAAGTTCAGCCAATGCCTGTGCTGTGCGCACTAGCTCTCATACAAGTCTGGGGATAGAAGTTTTACTCTGAGCATATTTATTTGGATAGCTGAAGCATCTAACCATGCCATTTTGTCAGTGGTAAGCTATTCAGAATACTTAATGAAATCAAGTCTAGAGCATCACTAAACCTTCAGCTAAGGGTTTTGTATATGGAGGAACATGCTTCGCAGCAATGGTGCCTGAAAAGTTTATAGACTTTTTCTGTCACATATGAGGATATAAGAGTAAAAAGGAAGTGCTTATGCTAGTAATTTTCTACAGAGAAATGTATGTTCTCTTGAATGGCCAAGAAACTGATTTCCAGTATTTGAGATCTCCTGTTTTGAATGTGGATATTTCACTAGAAGAAAAGTTTGCTTGTCATAAGGAGGCAGATTGCTTGTGAACTTAGTTATGTCTGTGTGTCCTGGGGGGTTTTAGGAAGAGTAAATTTGGCAAGGTTAAAAGCCAAGAGATAGTGTCTTGATTAAGTATTAAAAAAAAAACATTTGCTTGAGGAAGTTTGCCTTGCAGGATGTTGATTGAGTAGCAGCAAACTCTGTATTACCTACACCTGTTTTGTTGTTTTTCTTTTCATACTTCTGAATTTTGCAATTTTTATATCAACAACTGAAGCACAGTGAGCATCTCTAAAATTATGTTCAGCTACCACTAAAACCTATGCCAAATATTTCCGTTCATTCAATGAAACACAAATAGCATGATTTGTTTCTGTAGAGAATTTTGTAGAGTTGGATTAATGAATCTGCCCATCACTTGGAACAAGACCATTACGCAGTAATTTCCTGTCCAGAATGGGAGGCAGAATGAGAGAAGAACGTCATCCATTGCCTTCATAAGAACATACCTGTCTGATGTTGGTTGTAGCTGCAGTTCTCAGGAATATGTGTGTACTGAGTGTTCCAGCTATCTGCTGTCAGGAACACCCTGGAATGTAAGAGATTAATATCTCTCTAGTTGAGGTTAGGTCAATGAACTTGTAAAACTGGTACATGTCTTGTAAAAGCTGTGTATGATGTACATGACTTAGTAAAGTTGATAAAGTTTAAATCTGCAGGACTGTGATAAGTTAGTTTGTTACATACAAATAGTTTTCAGTGAAAACCAGAATTAAGAAGGATTCAATACATATGTATAATACAAGGAAGAGATAAGAAAATAAGATCTATGCAGATCACTCTGAAAGTAACATCTCCTATTTTTATCTAGTGTAGTTTCCATGTAAATAAAGAGCACAGTAAAACTATTTGATAAGCAAATTCTCAGCTACAAAACAGTTTTTCAACACAGTCACCACCATTAGCTAGGCATTTTCACCAGTGATGAATAAGAGCCTGCATGCTGCGCTCATAAAAATCTGCACCAACAGACGTGACCCTTTGTTGCTATCACCAATGCTGAAATGAATCACCCACCACCTCACTGTGCACAAATCCACTATGTGGTTTCCATAAATGTTCAGCAAGTGTAATGAATGTCAGTGTGTGCCATTGTTTTTCTGCATGGAGGAATTTGATGATGCACCTTTGCTTCATATGCAATTCCATGTCAGACACCATTTTGTCAGACTACGTCTCTGCTGCCATCTGCCACATGACAACAAAATGTAATAGAATATTGGTGGGAAAATTCAACCTCTACTGCTATACCACCATCGTCCGCCTCTGACTTCATGGGCCAACATAATTAAATAGGAAGCATTACTTTTGGATCAGCCCTTGTGTGTATTTATATTCTGCTTGGTGTACCTCCATACAACGAACCCTAATTTGCGTTATGTAAAATGCCCGAATTTGGTATTGAGATACTTGAGCTAGGTTTGAAATATCTGTCTCCATTAACAGCAGTAGTAATTACTGTATATTTGAACTCAAACGTAGTCATGATGAAGAAGCAGCAATGTTAAATTGTAGTGTAGGTAGATATTTCTTCATGATCTCCTTATCAAAAAACAAACAAAAAACAACCACGGATCTAATTAATATTGTCTGGAAGGATAATAAGCAGCATTTTCTGACAATAAACCATGCTAGCTATATATGCGCAATATCCATGCCAGGTAGTTTTTATGTCTGGCTTTAGAAATAAGGGATTTAGGTATTAAAGGTTGAGAAACAAATGAATGAGTCCTTTCTTCTCTGGCACACACAGAGAATTTCCTGAACAGCTGACTGTTCTGAAGTGACTTCATTGTGTAGTACACACATCAGGGAGAAAATAAGACATGGAATTGTTTGTTGTAAAACTAAAATGTATATGCAAGCTTTTTGATACATGATTAATTCCACAGTGTCTCACAGTATTTTGAAGATGGAGTTATTTGTTGAATGGTCATCCTACAATATGTTTGAGTATGCTGTTTAACTGAGAAATCAATCCTTACATAGAACCAACTCTTTGCTATCAGATTTCTGATGATTTTCTCATTAAAAATTCTTATAACTTTTCATCAGAATTTTCCTGATTAAACTTAAAATTAACATGTATGAAATACATGTTGAAATTCTGTACTGTATTTTTGATAAACATTTCTTTTTATGCTTCTGTTTAAATTCTGATTTATGACAGTTCCGATTAGATAGTATCTCAGGCATTTTACAAAGGTACTATAATATGAATTGCTCAACTTTTACATTTTTGTTCTTTTTCCAGTGTTATAAAACTGCCAAAGCTGTTTTTAAGGAACAGTTGACAGAATAAATGATGTAAAGATGTGTATATGTGTACAGAAAATGTAAAAAGAAATAGGTTGATTACTACATGATGAGCCATAAGCTAGAACGTCTTGCCCTTAATTGTGCAAATTCCTGTCTGAGACAATCTCATGTACATACTCTTGGGAAGAACAGAGTTTCCTCCTTGGCTCACATACTATCCTTTTCTGTAGTCAGGAATAACTGCAACGGGCAAAAATATCCAAGGAGCCCAAGCTCCTCATTGCTAGAATAGTCTTCTGTATTATGCTTCCTGCAAAGAGCTTTACTGCAGCCCATCTTCTGTTTCAAAGATTATTTCTTTGCTGCGCTAAGGCTGTGGCCTGGAAACTGGAAAGTGTGACTATCTCTGTCTCAGCAAGTGGAGAGGAGTAATGACATTATTTTATACTATGGCTGAAGGCAAGAATCAGTTAATGAAAAAAGAACAAAATTGTTGAAGAAACACTCGAAGACAGTATCCAATCTCAATTGTACTTTGAATTGTGGGTGTACATCTGTCAGGAGGATTAATGATGAATGTAAGTTTTTTATCAAAGACTATTGCAGTGTTCTGGATGTCTGTCATGCATAGCTACCATCAGTTTTCAAAATTTTTTTTTAAATAACTTGTTCACAAATTTCACCACCCTCACAGTAGAGAATTTCTTCCTAATATCTAGTCTAAATCTACCCTCTTCCAGTTTAACGCCATTTCCTCTTGTTCTGTTGTTACATGCCCTTATATAAAGTTCCTCCTCAGCTTTCCTGTAGGCCCCCTTCAGGTACTGGAAGATTGTTGTCAGGTCCCCTGGAGCCTTCTCTTCTCCAGAACTTATACCATTACCAGAATTTATTCCATTATATTTGAGAGAGCCCCAACTCTCTCACCCTGTTCCCATAGCAGGAGGTGCTCCAGCCTTCTGATCATCTTTGTGGCCCTCCTCTGGACCCACTCCAATAGCTTAATGTCCTTCTTGTGTTGGGAGCCCCAGAACTGGATGCAGTACTCCAGGTGGGCTTTCAGGAGAGTAGAGAAGAGGGGCAGAATCACCTCCCTCAACCCGCTGGCCACACTTCTCTTGATGCAACCCAGGATATGGTTGGCCTTCTGGGCTGCAAGTGCACATTGCTGATTCATTTTGAGTCTTTCTTCAACTGACATCCGCAAATCCTTCTCCTCGGGGCTGCTTTCAAGCCATTCCCCATCCAACCTGTATTTGTGCTTGGGATTGCCCCAACTCAGATGCAGGACTTTGCATTTAGCCTTGTAGAACTTCATGAGCTTGGTATGGGCCCACTTCTCAAGCCTGTCCGTGTCCCTCTGGATAGCATCCCTTCCCTCTAGCATGTTGACTGCACCACTCAGCCTGATGTCATCTGTGAACTTGCTAAAGGTGCACTTGATCCCTCTGTCCATGTCGCCTACAAAGCTGTTAAATAACACTAGTCCCAGAACCAATCCCTGAGGCATGACGCTCGTCACCGGTCTCCAGTTTATCATTATGCTGTTGACCACAACCCTCTGAGTGTGACCATCCAGCCAATTCCTTATCCAGCAAGTGGTCCAGCCATCAAATCAATTTTTCCTTAATGTGGCAACCTTCATCAAATCCATTTTTCCTTAATTTTGGCAACCTTAATTTGCCCTTGCAGGGCAGTGTCAAATGCTTTGCACAAGTCCAGATAGATGAGGTCAGTTGCTCTTCTTTTATCCACTGATGCTGTAACTCCATCATAAAAGGCTGCAAAGTTTGTCAGGCACGATTTACCCTTAGTGAAGCTATGTTGTTTACCACCAGTCACCTCATCTTTATTTTCATGTGGCTTAGTAGGGCCTTCAGGAGGATCTGGTCCATGATCTTGCCAGGCACAGAGATGAGACTGCCTTGTAGTTCCCTGGATCTTCTTTTTTTCCCTTCTTGAAAATGGAGGTTATGTTTCCCCTTTTTGAGTCAGTGGGAACTTCACGAGACTACCGTGACCGTTGAAATATGATGGATAGTGGCTTGGCAATTTCATCTGGCAGTTCCCTCAGAACCCGTGGATGGATCTCATTGGGTCCCATGGACTTGTGCACTTTCAGGTTCTTTAGATGGTCTTGAACCTGATCTTCAATTACAGCAGGCAGATCTTCCTTCTCCCGGTTCTTACCTTTGCTTTCTGCAACTTGGGTGGAGCGGCTAGAGCCCTTGATGGTGAAGACTGAGACGAAGGTGTCATTGAGCACCTCAGCTTTCTCCATATCCCTCGTGACCAGGTCTCCTGTTTCCTTCAGGAGAAGGCCCACATCCTCCCTAGTCTTCCTTTAATCACTGATATAGATTTTTTTCTTGTTCCCTTTTATGTCTCTAGATTTAATTCTATGTGGATTTCAGCTTTCCTAACGTGATCCCTGGCTGCTCGAACAACTTCTCTGTAGTCCTTCCAGGTAACCCATTCCTGCTTCCACTCCTTATAGACTTTCTTCTGGGGCCTCTCTTCCCTCCAGGGCTTTATCCCATGTCAACCTGCAAAGCAGTTCTCAGAAGAGTTCAAAGTCTGCTCTTCTGAAGTTCAGAGTAGCAAGCTTGCTGTGCACTTTCTTTGATGCCCTAAGGATCTTGAACTCCACCATTTTGTGGTCACTGCAGCCAAAGCTGCTCTTGAGCTTCATGTTACTCACGAGACCCTCATGGTTGATGAGGACAAGGTCCAGCATAGCACCTTTTCTCATGGATTCCTGTACCACTTGGAAAAGGAAGTTATTGTCAACACATTCCAGGAACCAATTTGATTGTTGATGCTCTTCTGTGTTGTTTTTCCAGCAGATAGCGGGGTGGTTAAAGTCCCCCTTGAGGACCATGTTTTATGAACACAAAGCCGCTCCCATCTCTTAATACAGGGCCTCATCCACTCAGTAGCAGACCCTCACTATGATATCTCCTTCCCCTGCCTCCCCTTTAACCATAATCCATAAGCGCTCTGTCAGCTCCTCATCCATCCTCAGGTGGGGATTGATGTAGAGGGCAACACCCTCTCCCCTTCTCCCCTGCCTGTCTTTTCTAAAGAGTTTATACCCATCTATTCCTACATTCCAGTCATGAGAGCCATCCCGTCATGTCTCAGTGATGCCAGTGATGTCATAGCCATGCACATCTCTGTAACTCTTCCTGCTTGTTCGTATGATCCGTGCATTAGTGTACAGTCATTTGAGTTGGTCTCCCATTGAGGCTGATTTACCAATTGGAGTTCCCTTATCCTGCACTTTAGGTGCTATCTTCCTGACCTGTCATCCAACTCCAGGCCCAGGGCAACCATTGCTCTCAGCCTCAAAGTGGGGTGGGTTGAGGATCCCCCAGGATCCTCCTGGTTTTCTCTTCTCTGAATGAACCCCATCTGCCTCCAGAAGACCAGATTTCTCAAGCTAGTTCCATGGTGTAATTAGCTGAAGCCCTGTTCATAACACCACACGGTCTCATGAAATTGTAGGATGATGCTTTACACGAGAATATATTTTGGTGTTCTTAGGTTCATAAGAGCCGTAAGAAAATTTACCTGGCTTTGGAGATAGGAAGTTCCAAATGTGCAAAGGTGGGCACATCTGGTCTAGCTGAAGTCTCATTTACTCTAATTATATATATTTCAAGATCCATTTGATAAAACCATTCTTAGCAGCAATTTCTTGGTATGTGTGTTAGCTTTACATTTAGATGTATTCATATTCAGAACTCATTCTAAGTGATAAAAGATTTTGAGCTGACTTCATGTTGTGCAATGTACACAAGGACAAATTGTACGGCATTTATTTTAAAGTGCTACAGTGTCGCAATTCTATAGCAGAATGACAAAGCAGTTGTACTATTGCTTATGAGAAAAGAGTGTATATATGGAAGAAATGTGTTAATCTTTATTTTTTAACAATGTAGGAAGAGGACTGTTTATGATAGTGTGACAAGGAAAAGGAAAATATTTATCCAAACTCTTATAAAACTTTCTGATTTGAGATTAGAACTGTGGTTTATGACATTTAAATACTGGCCCAGTCATATGAATATAAAATTCCTATTGTATCCTGGAGTTGGTGAGTTTTGTATCTGTATGTAGGTTAAGAGCATTATTATGTCATTATTATACATTATTATATTTGAGAATTCTGTCAAAATAAACGTTGCATTTTGAGAGTCAAAATGTATCTTGTAAAATTTTTACTAATAATAGCAGACAAAATGGAAATGCAGTAGCACTGGAGACTTCTGAAGAGAACCAAGAATCAATAAACTAGGATTAAACTGAGTGATAGTAGTCTTTCCATAATCATCGTCTTGCATAACCAAGAACATATCTTTTGTTAATGAGTAATCTAATAAGGTGAAAATTGCATATCAAAATTAATAGAAAAATAAATTATAGCACATAGAATTTGTCTGTTATATTTCTGTATTCTTTGGCTGTATTAAGAGTTTTTTTTTACCTTCAGTCTCTGCCAAAAATTTGTAGACATGATCTACAGTGTCTACATGGGAATTTGGGTTTGGAAATATTGAATTATTGTTGCTTAGATAACCCAGTCTAATGGAAAGAAATTAAGTCTGAACATATGATGAAATAATTGTGTTTTTATCAAGCAGTTTTCTTCCTTCCTGGATATATTTCAGTTTCCTAACCTGACTATTATTATCAGTGAGTCAGGTATCTAGAAAATTCTTCTGCAAGTATCAATAAATTTAAAAGGCCAATCAGCAGTATGGGTACTTTGCTTAACAAGGACCATTTTGAGTAAACCCCAGATTAATATGTTAAACATACACAGTATGGTTTAATTTTTTTTAAAGATGAGTGAATTTTAGTATGCTTTTGAAAGAGATAAACTTACATTTGCCTTTCAGCTACAAACCTGTTCTTCCATATCTCTTAAAGAATAGAAAAGGATAAACAATTGTGATATTTTTTATTTAACTTGTCTTAAGCATGCTTTTTACTAACATGAATGCCTCCTTTTTTACGAACCTAGCCATAAAGCCAATGACTGACAATGTTGCTCTGATTTCCATATTTTCTGTTTGCACTGTGTATTATTTCAATGAAAGCTGATTATAGAAAAGAGAGAGAAAATCACTTTCATTTCAAATAAACTACTGGTTTAGAGGAAATAAAGCCTTATGTTGAAAGCGTGTTAGATAATACTCTTTTGGCTGAGAAAAGTGCCTGTTAAATCTCACAAGACAGAAAATGCACTTAATTTAGCTTGGAAAGTTGAACTAAGCCTTTCAGTTTCATATTTGTCTTTTATTCACTGCAGAATGCCTGCACATGCTTTCTAAAAAGTAAAGCTGGGAAGGGATTAAAACTTTTTTTTTCTTCTCCTTGTGGAAACATTTATATTTCTTATATAATAGGCACACAACTGTAGTGTCACTTTTTTCTCAGTCTTCTGTCTCAGTAACAGAAGCTTTAAAAATGAACAATCTTCCTAGTTTTTTTTGGTTTGTCTTTCTGTTTTAACGTGTACAAGGTATCCATCAAGTATTTCTGAGAAGGTGTTGATTTCTTTTATTTCGAATTTCAGACATGGGATACAGAACTGGAGAGATCTGCAGAATCATGGGCTGAAACGTGTCTGTGGGAGCATGGGCCTGCAAGCCTCCTTCCGTCCATTGGACAGAATTTGGGGGCACACTGGGGAAGGTATTTAAGACATTGTTAAATACTCCATTATCATTTTTTGAAATCTAAAAAGTTGCTTATTGGTTTAAGGAACAGTGATAGAACTTACAGCTGTTTAGTGATCTAATAGACTACTGCTGGTTTTCATAGGTACAGACCTCCAACGTTTCACGTTCAAGCATGGTATGATGAAGTGAGAGATTTCACATATCCACATCCTCATGAGTGCAACCCATATTGTCCTTACAAATGCTCTGGTCCTGTTTGTACGCATTACACACAGGTATGTAGGTTGGTTTGTGTTTTGTCAGCTACGGAAGGAAATGAGCAGTCCTAACCGCCTGTTAGGTCACTGCATGACATGTAGAATGTATTAGTCTTACCATGTATAAAGTGGCACTACAGCAGGAAAGGAGCTTTTTATTAGACTCTGTAGTTACAAGCATTGGGTACTGGTGACATTGAGTAGGGTTTTCATGCAGATCTTTAGATTTCTTTCTCATAAATATCACTTCCTTAGCAGGGTTAAGGAAAAAGCTTACAATACCCAGTACTGAGTGTGGCTGCTCAGTGCACTCTGCATAATCTCGTTTCTGTGCCAGCTGGCGTGCTGGTACTCCTTTCTGGAATATGCATGCTTAAATGAAAAAAGCTTTCTTAGGTGAATTCCTCAGGTCAAATAACAGTTAAGTACAGTTTATAACACATTTCTTTAACTTCAGCAAGATTTTGAAATTGCACAAGAACTAATTTATTTTGTACTCATGAAGTCTATGTATGTAACCACGATTTTTTTTCTGAGCGGAGCCAGTCATGTTTTCAGTAAATGGGAAATACGTGATACTTAGATTACATTAAAATCCATGTAAGATTTTTCATATGTTATTAGAAAATTGCAAAATGTTTAATTTAAAAAAAATTATTTTCTGTTTGTTTATTATCACTATTTACCATCGTATCTAATTTTAAAAGAGAATTATTCCCATATTTTTGTTTACCATTTCTTTAAAAATAACTATAATTACATATCTCTGTCACATACAAGACCTACAACACATATATATACTTCCTTATGTTACTGTTTTCTTCACAGTATATATCCTTTTCCACTCCAGAAGTCCTGAAGGAAATACATAGTTGACTTCTCTTTAATACAAGACTATCACCTGTTGTATTTGTCTGCTTTGAACACACTCAACTTCATCTCTCAGATTATTTTGAGTTCTGCAAAAAAAATTGTTTCAATAGATGTATAAAGGAGCATAGACACCTTAGATTGCAATAACTTGAAAGCATATTTATTTAAAATCTATGACCTGAATCTTATCAATGTATGACCTTTTTTTTTGAATAATTTTATTGTTTGTCACATTTTTTCATGACTGACAAGTGTCCATTCTCTCAGTCTAGGCAATCCAAATCCTTCTGCTTTCTTAGTTTGTGCTGAGAACTCCAAGGCACAGGAACCTGAACAGAAAACACTGAGTTATAATAGGTCATTTTAGTTTCAAGAATCAGTTCTTCAGATAACGTGTTGTAAGCATTTGCTGCAGTTTCAAATACATGCTTAGAACATTAATTTAAAATAAGCGTCATATATTTTCTACCAATGTAAAGCTTTTCTTTCTAATAATGAGTTATATCACAAGAGGCCTTTTGTCAGTTTTAGCTGGGTTGCTTCAACCCATACATAGTAGAGGAGAACATTGCATCTCTTGTGATTTGAGTTCTATATGTTGAAGTTGTGTTTTCATGTTAGTTAGCTTTGATTTCCACATGTCTTTCTCTTTCTCTTTTCATAGGTTGTTTGGGCTACAAGTAGCAGAATAGGTTGTGCAATTAATTTGTGTCATAACATGAACATCTGGGGACAGATTTGGCCAAAAGCAGTCTATCTTGTATGCAATTATTCTCCTAAGTAAGTCGTCTGACACCCAAAAATATCATGAATGGGGGGAAATACTTTATAGTAATCCAGGAAATAATCCGAAAGGAAATCAGTCTAAGTTTTTTTTTTTTTGTACTGTTACAAAGTAGAGCATTGTTCCCAAGGCAGCCTTGGCTGCACAAATACTCTTGTGAGTCTGTAGAACTTTGGTTTTCTGGCCTTCAATGCAGAGTGACATTTTTTTTTGTAAAATAAATGTATCTCCCCATCCTGACCTTAAAGAATGTGTAACATGAAGTTGCTGTTTAAGATCTGATCCCATAGGTTATTCAATTTAGAAGAGTTCTCATGTAATTGAGGAATTTAGATTTACATTGCTATGCTGATATAAAACATAGACACATACACACACATTAGAGCAGCTAATGGCAGTATTTCTGATATTTTTGGTGGACTTCTAAATGACTTATAGCGTGTTCAATTTATTGAAGCAATGCTATGGTCTACGTTAATGTTGGACTTCATCACATATTTGTCCACATATTGAATGATGCTTATTGTTAATGTATTAATTTATTATGGCATGTTTTAGTAACTTTTTTGTTTTGTTTTGTTTTGTTTTGTTTGAAGAGGCAACTGGTGGGGTCATGCTCCTTATAAGCCTGGCCGTCCTTGTTCTGCATGTCCCCCTAGTTTTGGAGGAGGATGCAGAGAAAATCTTTGTTACAGAGGTATGTAGGATTTTAACAGCACAACTTTTGCTTTTGAAACTTTAGCTTTTGAAAGCTACTATCTATTCATATGGACCATAAAAGTCCCAGTGTCCAAATATCTTCCCTATGGTTCTTGTTTAAGTGAAAAATGTAGGTTTAGTTATGAGTATTTCAAAATTATTTACATTATGTGTCATATTTTCAGGTGCAAATTTTTATAAAATCAGATTCTTTAATTACAAACTATTTATGTATTTGGTAAAATGGTAAAATTTTTCGATGTCTATTAGAATTATTACCTTTGATCTATTTGTTTACTGATGGCATAAAGAAGATAGTAAAAAAAAGAGCATTAGGGTCATTTTCATGCCTCCTTTGTGCTGCTTTTGCTAGAAAAATTCTACCTTTTGTCAGCATACAAAAGACAATTGAGATGTATTATGAAGCTTGAACTCTTCTTCCTATGAAACAGTGGAAAGCTTTCCTTGCTTTTTTGCTGATATTCAATGACCATTTTATGAAAACAAAACTGTGTTACGAAAACATGATAAGGGCTTTACGTTTCACAAACACATTTTGTCTGAGAAGTCTTTTCTCACTTGCTTTCTGAAATAGAAGATTCAGAAAGGCCTTATTCTCCTCATGAGCCGGAAGAGGAAACCAATGAGATTGAACGGCAACGATCCAAAGCCCAAGACACAGCAGCACAAAGCCGGCCAAGAACTCATTCACCTTCAGGCTCCACAGGCAGTGAGGACAGTGAGAAAAATGAAGTAATAAGCACACAGCAAATGTGTAAGTAATTTAACTGATTTTCAAGTGGTCAAGAAATTTGAATTATATAGTATCAAATTAATTCCAGTGAAATTGCTCTTTCCTTGTTTTAGCTCAGATTGTTTCATGTGAAGTAAGACTAAGAGATCAGTGCAAAGGAACAACTTGCAATAGGTATGGTCAATTTTACAATTGTCATTACAATGTTGTGTTACAGTTGTTAGTATTCTAAAAGGCTATTATTCCAAAAGTATGTAAACTGGAATACTTTCCCTTTATGTAATCTCAGGTTCTAAGACCAAGTTGTATTTTATTTTCTTAGGTATGAATGTCCTGCTGGCTGTTTGGACAGCAAAGCCAAAGTTATTGGAAGTGTACATTATGAAATGGTAACCATTTTAAAATAAGATTTTGTACAAATAGAATGTTCAATGAAATGTATTTTTTTTTCTGGAATGCTTGTTAAAATTGTATTAAGAATGGATTTTGAAGAAAACAGTGTTCAGTGTAAATAAAAGCCTACATCAAATGTTTAAAATAGCATCAGACGATGTTAGCACCTCTATTCTGCACTTACTGTCCATCTGTACTTCATACATGAACAGAATGAAAATTTGCATGCCCAAATGTTTGGGTGCAAATTTGTGAAGATGCAAATTCAGGACAAATATAGCAATTTGTGGGCACAAGTTACTTCAGTAAGACAGATCTACTTTTGTAAGCTTAATATCTTGCTGTATGATTTATTATGTATAACTGAAAAACAGTATAGGAAAAAAGAGCTACTGTGAACAAATACATTGTAAATGAGTATATTTTCTCTCTGAATAAAGCGAAGTGATATTTTCTTCATTTGAAATAATATCTGCGTAGACCACTTCAAACTTAATAGACTGTCTTCCAAGTTTTTAATGACGTAATTAAAAACTGAATTAAATTACAATGGAAAGTAGTGTCATTCTCTGACATGGACTTGCTTTTCACACTCTGTTTTTCAGCAATCCAGTATTTGTAAAGCTGCAATACATTATGGAATCCTAGACAACGAAGGTGGTTGGGTTGATGTCACTAGGCAAGGAAGAAAAAATTACTTCATCAAATCTTACAGAAATGGCATTCAGTCAATTGGGTAAGCTTCCTTAAAGTTAAGATGTGTGGAACAGTTTTCATTTGTTTTTGTTGTTGTTGTTATTTCATACAAACTGTGTAACAGTAGTAGTATTTTGCTCATACTTTTATCATAAAAAAATGAAAATTCTATAAAAGTGTATGTGGATACATAGGTATTATATCCATTTTGAAACTTTAGCCAGTGTTTAATGGTGTATAGAAAAGTGACAGAATAATTAATTCATTTGTAACTGTATAGACTTACTGCAGAAAAATATTACATACTGAACTAAAGTAGATTGCTTTAAATGTTTTGGACAAAGCTGGTATTTTATCCACTGTTGGCCCATTTACACAGTAATGTATGATAGCTAACAAGGCAAAAATTGTCCAAGCTTGTATTTAGAAGTGGTCATCTTGTTCTGTGCATAGAAACAACTGAACCAAGCAAAAATGCATCTCTTCTTATATTTCTGATAGTTTCATTACAATTCAGTGATATTTTGCACAAATACTTTGCTCACTATCTGCATTGGCCAATGATGGGATGATACTGTGTGCAGTGGAAACTTCATTTGGACATGAACTACACTGTTCAGGTGCTTGTCCTGAGACGGACATATAAATCCAGATACTCCCTGACATGCTGAAAGTAAAATGAGAAAAGTACTATATAAAACTGGAGTATATAATGCATAATCATCCATTGCTAGAACAGCATCAACGTTAGTATGCTGGAATCTAAGATACTAATAGTATCTGGAATCTACACTACTCTACATCTTAATGTATTCTGGAGAATTGTACATTACTATATGTAGTTAGTGTATGTGTAATAGTACTGTATGTGTAAGCATGTACGAGTAATATCAAACTGAAAGAAAACAGCATTTTGCTAAAAGATGTATTTATTTTGTGTATGAGCTTAGTGTAACCATTAGAAGCTGTGCTCTGCCTATGTGCTATGCTAACCAATTCCACATGCTGTAGAATCTGACATAATTTCTCTTTTCAACAGATTTACATAATCCAGAATAGAGAGAAACACTGTCCAGATAGACGAAGTTCAGTGGCCTAGAATTTGGGCTACCTAGATAGCACTTCAGACACTGACATTAAACTGTTTCTTTGGTCGTCAAATGATCTGAGTTTGATCCTTAAAAGGAAGATATAGATAATTATCTCTTCATTAAATGTTTTGAGACAAAGAGATAAACAGATCATAGGATCACAGAATGGCTTGGACTGGAAGGGAAATTAAAGATCAGCTAGTTCCAACCCTCAAATCCATATTGCTTTTGGACTCAGCTCTCTCACAAATGTAGTGGTAATTAAATTTCAGAAAATTTTCAAAGTGGAAGGAGTAGATTTCCTATCACTTGAGATGTCTGTGTTTCTGTGTCATCTGAGACAAAATCGTAAGAAGACCAGTCTATGCAATTGGCACTTATCCTCTGAGAATTAGAACACAGAAGTGAGGTACTAATTCTCAGTTTTGTTTTCTAAGGGCACATATAAGTTGTATTGCATCTGAACAGTAATGGCTAATTTGTTTTTGTTTTTTTATTATTCGCATTTTGGGAAAAATGTATTAGAGGCCTTATGGATTAAATACTGTTAGAGGACCAATACTATACCTTCCTCTCTATACGTATATTTCATGAAATTTCTGCTGCTGTATATGTGTATAGATGACATAATTCTTCATTAATGTCCTACACTGTTTATGACTTCACACTTTAGAGGGAATTTATAAAATATTGTGACCCGGCATCAGCACAGTAAGTCAGTTCCTAAATTGGTGTCTTTGGGATAAATAAAGAAGATTTGCCGAAGTTTCACATCTAGTAAATGTCCCTTCTACGAGGCTATGCTGCAAATTCTGTATTAGTTGATTTCTCAGAGTTTTTTAAGGTGCCTATTTACTACCTGACTAGGCTTTCTCTAGTGTTAATGGACGAAACCTTCAAACAAAAAGACTAGGGAGACCTTGCAGCTATCTGTCTCTCACCAGTGTCTCTAGATGGATTCTTGCATGGCTACACATCTATTCAATGAATATATGAAGTGGAGACAATTTCACTCCTAGTGCATATTCCAAAACTTAGAAAAAGAAATTTCAGTATAACATACAGCAAACTTCCCAGTCTTCTTCTTTGATTTATATTCAGGATTGCTAATACAGTTGTTTTTTATCCAGCTGTTCTATTATCAGAGTATAGGCTAACATTTTAAACCATATTTCTACAAGTTAATCAACAAAAGAATACAGTCAACTGTTCCCTATATCAGTGTTTGGCAATGCTAGGGCAACCAAAGTATGAGGTAACTTAGTGAAAACAAATTGAAAGGCAGTAGAGGAACAAATATGGAATTGGTGGGCCATGCAACTATGTGAACCAACCCAAGCAAACAGTTTTCAAATAGAAATTGCAGTGCTATAGGTCACACAGGAGGAATTTGCTTCCAAGGCGAGTAGGGAACCATTCCCTTAATTATTTTATTTTTTAATAAATTATTTTATAGATGCCAAAAACATTATCAGCTTTTTTTGTTGCACATGGGAAATATTAGAATAAAAGAAACTGGGCTAAAATGAAAGAGGTGTGAAGCAGAATTGTTCAGCAATTCTAATTTATATATATAATATATACAGAATGTATATACCTGATTTTATTTAACAGTGGGAAATGGATACATCTGGTAGTACTGAAAAAAAACAAACAACTTTTTTTTTGTAGTAAACTGAGCTTATAGTTTTACTGGTGATAATTTAACACAGATTCAAGATCCAAAAGTAAAATTTATTGATATTTTTCAAAAAAGCTGCCAGGAGAAACTTTTTTCAGGCTTGGAGCTTTTTGTAGGAATGGATCTTTGGGGGGAAGTGAATGATCCCTTCTAGTAGATGAGTGTTTCTGAGAAATCCTCAGCTATAGTTTTTGTTTACTAGATTTTGAGGGACAAAGAGTTTGCATAATTTGCTGTTAGCACACATAGTCTCTTAGCAAACTAAATTACTGAAAGAGTTTAACATGCATTCCTAGTTTCCAATTAGATTTACTGAGAGTAGTAAGTAAATGTGCCACTGTAATAAATAGATTCACATTTGGGTAGGGTGGGTTTAATGAGTAAAAATTGACTGAGGACAATGTATTAAGTTTATTTTTAGATTTATGAATGAAAATTCTCCTAACTAAAAAGACATAGAAGACTGGAAACATTAAGAGATGTTATTTACTGACTATTTCTGTTGTATCTTCTTCAGAAAATACCAATCTGCTAACTCCTTCACAGTCTCTAAAGTAACAGGTTAGCATTTATCTTTTATAAACTCAGTTATTTTAAACTATGATTTTCTAAATAGCACAAACTTATTGGTTTCTGTTTTACTTTTTCCAGTTCAAGCTATCACCTGTGAAACAACAGTGGAACAACTGTGCCCATTTCAAAAACCAGCTTCACACTGTCCAAGGTAAAATTCTTTGAATCTTTTATTAGCACAAAATGCTGCATATTTTCTGTCAGATACTGATAATCTAGAGTTCACATTAACAAAGGTGACAGCAGTAGCTGTAAATGTGAAGGCAGAAGTATTTTTCTGGTATTTTAGTCTTTGGTCTAAATAAATGGTAGGGTAGGTGAAGATAATCTGTTGGCTCTTTTCATAAGGAGAATTTCACTTTCTTTTGCCTGTTGAGATCTTTCTTTTGTCTCCAATCAAATCTTTGTAAATTTTTTGTTAGACTAAAGATTGCAAAGGGAAATCTATTTTTCTTTTCCATTGTTCATTATTAAATCTATGCATCTTGAGCAAAACATACGTTATTTCAATGTATTTGCTTGGAAGACATCAATTGAAAGGAACTGATGCAGATATTTGTAAAAGAAGTAATCAATTTTTTTGGAGTCTTGGCGGATACAGTGAGCAAATATATTTGCAAAATATTGAGGTATATATTTTTAAGGTAAGGTGTGGTCTGCAGGTCAGTTAACACCTTTCAGTCAAACATATGCTCCTTTTCTTTGAAGCCTATGTTTTACCTCATCGGTAGAAGCCGGTGCCTCAATATTTTGAGGAAGGAAATCGGTAACAGTTCTTAAAACCATAGATGAGTCAAAGGTAAATACACTGTAGCATGATTTACCGCAAGCTAAGCCCGAGATATCCACAGGAGTACTTTCACAGCAGTCCTACCGCCAGTACAGGAAGCAAGTACAAAGCCAGAACTGCTAGGAAAACATCCCTTCATGTAGCACTTGGGTCCGTGGACTTGTTTGGTGTTTGGCGATGACTCCTGGCTTTTTAGCTGGAGGATGTGGAGAAGTAAGTAAAGGAGTGGAATGCAGGAATGGACAGATAAAATCTCATACTTCTACCTTTATTTTTTTTCGTAATCAAAAACTGAAACTACCTTAAGAGGAAAAATAGTGTCTGTCATTAAAAAAAATAGAAATAAAAATAACACAAAAATGACTAATTAATTGTGAAGTATCAACTTCAGGAAGTTCTCAACAGCGGTGATAGACAGAAGAATCTGTATACGTGCTTAACATAGTTCTGAAAGTGTGATCGTCTATGGCACTGATTGTGCAACCTTGTTTTTTCCTCATGCCCTACCCATAAATCAGGAAGTCTTCAAAGGATTCTTTGACATCTTGCTTCCTTTAGACAAAAATCTCTCTCACAGCTGCATCAGCTTATTTTGGTGATCCGTCTGATAATACTGATAATAGCATGCCAAGGGCTGTGACATGTCAAATATCAACAAGGGCATGGATAGCATCTGATCCCCTGGAATCAGCTAGGAATCTCATTACCTTCCAGAATTTTCTATTTTATCCACAGATTTTAAGTGTTCACCCTCATTAATTGCTAAATTTCTTGTGGCATTAACACTATAGCAGGCCTTCATTCAAATATTCATCTCCTGAGAAGATACGCAGCTGTACGATTTAGATAGGATACTGTAGAAGCAATAATAATACACTGGCTTTATTACTGGGCTCCAATATGTCAAATGACAAGATCGTAAACTTATCCAAAGTGAACAAGAAGACCAGAGCTTTGAAGTATGTTTTCATGCACTTTATTATGAACCACAGGTTACTTTAGGAATCCTTTTCAATCAGTATTATCAAAATCTCAAAACTGTTAGCCTTTTAGCATCAGTATGGACCTTTGTGTATGCACCATCAAACTGATCAATACTCACTAGTGCTGCTATTGAACATGTTATAGTAGTACACTTTTATCATTCTTCCTAATTGACTGTGCTTTATTTTCAATATTCCAGAGTGTATTGTCCTCACAACTGTATGCAGGCAAATCCACACTATGCTCGTGTAATTGGAACACGAATTTATTGTGATGTAAGTACTGTAGTTTATATTGCATTATGTAATGAAACATAAAGTCCTGTGAAAAGCTATAGTGTAAAGATAATGCTAATAGATAAATATTAATTTTCCTCCACATGCTAATTTTTTACACTTAATATCATAAAAAGGTGTACTTAGCAGTCCATTCAGAAGTTCTTTTTCTTTAAATACTCCAGTGATTAAATGGAAATTTTATTAAAAACTCAGAGTAGGCTTCAGAAGTTTGTGGAACCATGTTTTCAAGTTTTGATCTAAATTCCCATTGATTTGTTTAGCACTGACAAAGTATGCTCCTTTAAATCCTTGCCCTTTAGACCATAAGGCAACCATATTTTTTGTCTAATTAACCAAAATTACTCTGAAAATAAATGTCCACACTATTATTGTTTTGGATATTTCTTATCTGTGCTGATAGCTAAATATTTGCAGAAGGATTATGATATATTTGTATAAAGTATCTCATGTTATATTATTTTAAGAGACTTATATTGCATTCTTTTCTGTCCTGTTTCCTAGTCACCAGTTTTCTCTGCCATGTCTTCTGTACATCGTGTTTAGTTCCCAAGCCAGAACTAAATGAATATTCTTTTTCATGCACCACCTTTCTCATCCCTCTATGGAGAAGCCAGGATGGAGAGGCAGAGAGAGCAGTTCACTGTCTTTTAGCTGTCACAAGGAGTACTACTGCAGCCAGCTGGGTTACTTGTGTAACTTGAGTCCCTATCCTGAAAACACTTGTACTTGCTGATGAAAGTGTTACCTGTTTGAGAAGCCCTTCCAGTTTAGCAAATAACATTGATTTATGCACGTGCAACTTGGTCCTTAATGTGCTTAAGAGGGGAGCGAAAATAGATTAATTGATGGTTCATTTTGTGGAAGACAATTTTCTTTCAGTTTTGAGGTTGCAGTCAAATTTTCCCAATGAGATAGATGAGGCTTTGTTGTGAGAGAAGGAAGACCCCTTTCAGTTTAACTTATACAAGAGGACATCTTAAAGTATAAGTTTATTTTGGCTGGAAAAATCCTAGATGGCTTTTATTAGTATTACGGAATTGTGTTTCAATGATATTTTAGATGTACTTTCTCATTATTCGTCTCCATTGTATAGAAATGTGTACGGCCATACTGTTTTTAGGGAAAAAATGTACATAAATACAGGTAAGAAGCCAGCAATGGGAGTCTTTTAACCAACCTCAGGTGTTGCTAGAGTAGATATAATCACTGAAGCTGCACCTCTAGGTTATTTTACAGCAGTTTGCAGCAGTAGTGGTAAAGAAGATAAATAGATAACTGCAGTGGAGAATTCATTTGACCTTTTCTGAGTGTCTATTTCTGTGTGAGATGAATAACCTAGTAGAGATGTCTATTCTTCTGCATTTCCTACAGAAGGTTCCAAAGGCACTCAGCTCAGATGTAGACAGATGCATCCTACCTATATTTGTACAGATGTTTCTATTGATAGTATTGTCATTATATGATCTTCTGCAGGTTTTTTTTGTTGCTATAATTTAAAGTATTTTAAAGCTAAGATGCTTTTAAATGAAATTCTTACTATCTAATATGATTGTGTATTTTGTACACTACACTTGTGACTGAACTAGATTCACATTAAATATTTATAGAGAACATCTAACAAGTGTGTCCTCTTTTTCAGATTTTCATGTATTCACAGATTTGTCCATAGATACAGGGAATTCATTTCTGCACTTGTCATAGTAAATGTATTTCTAATTGCAGTCAGAGATCTTCTTGGTTAATTCCAGAAAACCAATATTTTTTTTTGTGATGTTCCCGCAAATTCTTTTTCCTCCCACATATGAGAATGTATGTACATACTCATATATGCACGACTATTTATTTGCACTAGTGCTTAGGCCACTTGCATTCAGTAGATGTTGAAGAATTTGCTTATATAAATATTCTTTAAAAACAAGTAATTAACAAATGTCATTTCAAAAATATGCATTTAGAAAATGATTTTGGTAGTATTGATGAGAATTTAATCATTATTTAATCATTTCTATTTTCAGTTTGATCATATACACATTCTTATATTCATGTAGTGTTTTACAGCTACTCCTTTTTCCCCTGTTCCTGAGAGGGATTGTTCTCTGATTTGTCAGTAGTGCCACACAGAACTTTTATTCTTTTATTTCTCCCATCCTTTATAGCTTTGATATTGTAATGACTGTGCCTAATATAACTAAAGCAAATCCATCCATTATTTCATCCTCCGTTCTTCCAGTCTACTAACTATTGTCACTTTGTCTGTGACAGATGAATTACAACTGCAGTTCATATAGTCAACGTCTATAAACTTAGTTGTGGATGGAGTTTTCACCTAATACTAATCCCTTTGTGTTCTAAGCACTCTACTTTTGGTACCTTCCATTTGTTTCTCTTATCTTGAGGTAGATTGTAAGTTCTTTAAAACAAAAGTATCTCTTATTCTATGTCTGTGGTACAATACGATTCTCTTCTGAAAAGAGCTGTTACAGTGTAAAAAAAATCCTGGAGTATGTGTTGTTCTCCACAAACAGAAGTACAAATTACTCATTCTTCACATGGCTCAAACACCTTTGTGCCTTGTGAGGTCCTTCTGCTATGAATTTCTACATGGCAATTCTTTCCATGTTGGGAGGCAGGGTAAAAAGAAAGTTTCCTACTTTCTTGTGCTGAGAAGTTGCTTCCACCTTTCAAGTTCGGTTAATCCATTTTGTCTAAAACTTTTTGAATTTTATTCCTGATATTTCAGAGTCATGTCACGTCAGCAAGCATTTTAACAGTGTCTGTGTTTTTAAAGCACTTTTCAATTGACTTCATTTGTGAAGTAAAATAAAAACTTTCTCAATAACTAAATTATATCAGGTTTAATGTGATTGTCCAAACTCTGTTGGAGATAATGTTGCAAGACCTGCCTATACAAAGTTTGTCTTTTGCTGTTACTCTTAACTCTTGGATTGTCAAGGTACCAAGATAACAAATAATAATAACTAACAAGGGTCCCTTCCAACCCCTGCAATTCTGTGAAATCTTTTTACACAAAAGAAGAGAGGCCTTTTGAAGTAGCTATAGTAGTTAAATTAAAAATTCTACTTGTAGATTTTTTGCAAAAAAATTATTGTAAGAATTTCTGAAGACATTAAGTTTTATATTACATTACTTATATTTATCCTGTCGTTTTCACAGTAGGAAGCATTTTCCCAAAGACTCTTTACTAGTTATAACTCTTCATTATGAGTGTTGATTGAGTAATTCTACAAAAAAAAAGTGAGCCTAATTTTGGTGGCTACAGATTAGCAAAGGTCTTTTATCTGAAGAATTTGATGGTGTTTTATCAGTTCAGACCATCTGTGGATCTGGACAATATTTTTTTTTTTTCAGTAACCATATACGGAAATATTTCCCTAACTCTTGTGCAAAAAATATTAGTAACTCTCTACTGTAGTAAAATTGAAACACTGTAATACAAAACCACTATTAAGTAGTCCTATAGCCCTTCAATGGCAAGGGAGACAGGCTTATGGTTAAAATGCCTTTGCAGAGTACTCCTAGTCTGTGTTAGATACTTGGTAATTTGCTGAGGAATTGAAGAAGGAAAATAAGCAGCTTGGCGTTCAGATTCTATGAGCTGTTTAAATATTAATGAATGTCAGAGGGTTCAGAATACAGCCAGGTCATATGCTCTATGAAATGTTTATATTATCTTAAATTTATTAATATGGTAACTTAGAATTCTGCCTTATATATCCTTCAGAGTGAATTCATGAAAATTGAAGAAAAAACCCAAACCCCTGAAGTTTTCCAGAAATTGTTATGTCTGCTAATGTGAAATTACCAATAATGCGCTGAATTTTTGATTAAGTTGTGAAATCCTATTCTGCTAAAGTTACTTTAATAAGTTACCATACATCTCTAAGTAATGTGATGAGGATGTAATATTATTGAGTAGAAAATTTTATGGCATCAATACTGGAATCTAGTTTAGATGAAGAACACCAAACCAATGAAAAGTTATTGAAAACTCAAAACAGATAATACTTCAAAAATTATAAAAACCTTATGCATTTATTCATTTGCATTCATATGAGAATACATAATTGTTCATAAGGTATGTACATTTGTGCTCCATGCTCATCTGTAAAGTAGTATTAGAATTTAATCTGAAAATAATTTATTGAGTTCACCTTATCAACTCCCCTTCTGTTTCACATATCCTGTATAAGTGTCTTGACTTTAGCTTTAAAATATTGCCTAACCATTCTTCAGTGATTTGGTATCCAAGTGTATGACCAACCCTAGCACTGACTCTTTTTCCAGCAAGTAGTCATTCTCTTCTCTAAAAGCCTCCATCCCTTTACCTTTTCCTTCTTTTTCACTTGACCAGAAACTTCCAAATAATATTGAAACAGTAAGTATCTCAACCACCTTCAAATGCAATTATGAATAATATTTCCTGTCTAATAATATACACAGTGTAGTCTATTGGTTACTATTATGAAGATGATCTCTTTTTTACCCAATTGTACCTCTGGCTTATTTTATATCTCCAATGTGAACTGAAATTAAATTTGTTACTATATTATAGCACTAGTAATTAATAGTATTCCTCTAGTTCTTCACTGTAGTTAATTGCTTGTAAATCTCATCTTTTGTTTCCTTAGACTTTAATCTTGTATTTGCAGATGCCATTTGTCCCCCTCTATATTAGAAATCACACAGCAGCAATCTGATCTATAGATACTTTCATACTATGAGTATATAAAGGATGCTGAAATCCTAAAACTAAACTGACTACTACTAATGAAAGTGGTGGATTTGGGAAGGGGATAAGTTTGAAGGAGTACATAAATGACATCCCTTCTGACATGTTCAAAAAATGCAGCCAGCAGTACGGAGGGAAAAACTTTAAAGCATCTTTGTTAGATTCTCTACACAAGCAGTTTCAAATCATTACTCTCAGAAATACTGTAACATTAAAAGACAAACTATATAACATTGAAGCTGGCAGCGTCTGTGTTTGGAATAAGAGTAGGAAAATCACCAGTATTTTAAGTTCCTGATTTTGTATAGCATTGAGATTACAAAATAGCTACAGTAACAGATATAAATTATTCCAGTTACAACTGGAAGAAATGCATCTCTTGTTTGAACAGTGGTCTGTGTGACCAGCTATTGATATTTATATTGGCTTCAAATTTAAGGTTGGTTGAGGAGAGGCCTATTGCAGCAAGGATTTTTTTCTTTTTCCACAAAATAGCTTGGTTTTAAGTGGAGATTCACTGTAACTAGAACTATGCTTTGCAGCACTGTGTATTGAAGAAGACTGGGACCTTCATTCTGCGTTATATAAGAAGCTTCATAGTTATGGCTATTGATTTTAAATATGTTGAAAGTGATAATATGCTTGCATAAGTAATCTGCAAGTTCAAATCAATTATTTAAGTTAACATTTTCAAGATTGTCACTGAGCTCTCCTTCTGTGAATATTATTTGTGCTACATAGATTCATGAGAGAAAATCAGTGGCCAGAGAGTGTAGGTTTCACCCAGTAGAAACTGCTGTTAACTTCACAGAGAGTTTTGCCTGCATAAAGTTTGTGATAGAAAAATTCTTCTTCTGAAGCAATTGAAGAGACTTCACATCCCAAGTCTATTTCCTCACTCAGAATTAGGGATCTAAAGTCATTAGCCTGGCATTAATCAACTATCATGTCTAAAATTCCTTATTTTAGATCTCTTTGTTCTATTTGATGCTCGCATTATAACTTTAATCTAATTAGCTTTTAATATTAGCCCATGCCTGGATAGAAAAATTGTAATATTCCCTTGAATATGGAATGTTTCACTGCTGTTTGAGGTTCTTCAGCTGGAGATGGAATTACTGTCCTCTGTCTCTTACTTTTGGAGTAGGACATCTCTTCCTAGAAACATACGACTGCTGTGTGCCTTTGCTACTGTGCTGTTCTACTGTTTGGCTATGACTGGAGATTAAACAGAATCTTCTGATTTGTAATAATTCATGGGACATGGGTTTGGTTTTCACTACCTCTCTACAACTGAAATGAAGGCAGATAGAGCCTTTCATTGTGAAAAGCCCAAGAATTTAAACATGTTTATGTTTCTTGAAATGAAATAGGCTGAAATAAATGATTTTTGGGTCATGCTGTGAAACTTTGCTGAAGAGACAGTGGCTGTACTCCTATACATTGGCTTAATCCATATGTAACTGATTTAAGTACTGTAAAGATTAATAAAATCAGTCATGCAATGAGTGTAATTATTTTACATTTCCTAGAATTTGGTTTAGAAATTCTTCTTTTTTTTCTAAAAAATTTGAAATAAAAAAAATGTAAACTAATCTTCTCCTCATTCTTTCTTAGATATCCAGCATCTGTCGGGCAGCTGTACATGCTGGTGTAGTCCGCAACCAGGGCGGTTACGTTGATGTTATGCCAGTAGACAAAAGAAAGGTGTACATTGCTTCCTTCCAAAATGGCATATTTTCAGAAAGGTACAGAGCTCATTTTCTAATATTACTGTTTACCCTTCACCTTGATAAGATTATAAAGTCTTGCATTATGTCTGTTTGTACCTGGGGCACAGCTAGTAACCAATTAGGCTAACATGGGTGATTTACAGAGCTTGTGTAACAGCTGTGGTGACTTTGGAGAAGCTGTGGTACCAGAGCTGCCTGCCTCCTCTAAGCTGATAAATCATTATTCTAAAAAGCTGCTTATGAAAAAAAAAATAATAACCCTCTTGTTTATTTTTCTGGTTATGTTGCAACAGAATATTTAATTAAAAATGCCTCTAGTTTCTTTGGGATTTTTTAAAATTAATATCAGTGATCTATTCTTTCTGAGTTAGAGGTTCTGCAGTAGGCTGGTACTAGCATTTAGCTGCAGGTTCGTTCATTCACTCTGAAGTGGTCTTTACAGATTTATACAATATCAAACCAATGAGCCTGGTCCATGAATGATGCACAGAAATCTTTAAAAGTTTGTAGTTTCTATTTTTTAATGGTTTAATTTTTTTTATCAGCTTTTCTGAAAGACAGAGATGTGTTGTGAAAGTCCATTTAATTATACTCAGTATATTAGCAAGTTCTATAATGACAATTCATGGCTGAACACTGCAAATCAAATTTAATTGCTGATAGAGCTCTCCAGGTGCTACAGGAAGAAAAAGATATAACCTTAAGAAAAACTTTCTCAGTCTTGTAAAGCTATGAATGATTGTTACCTCTGTAAAATCTCAGAAAGTTTCTTCAAGAACCTGGAGATAGGAGAAAGATAAAGATTTTTTCTTATTTTTTATTATACTTGTCAGGCAGTCTTGCCCCTTTCTTTCAGAAACCTCTGAGCAAACCTAGAAACTTGTGAAATACGTATTTCATTTCCTTCGTGAATAATTTCATGAACATATTCTTTGGCCTTTTCCTGATTATCCTCCAGTTCCCTCAGAAAGAATGCTTCTTTATTGTCTCTTTTGTTCCCCTTCTAAATTCCCTCACTGAGTAGAAAAGTAGTTAGAAAAAGCATTGCAAATTTAATCATTATCTGTACTTTACCATCTTGGTCAATGTTTTGGAGACCATTCTCATGAAATATTTTTGTGAAACTGAAGAACTGTAATGAAGACTGCAATGCCAGTGGAGACAACATATTTAATTGCTCCCTTTTTTATGTTCACTCCATTTCCCCATCTTTCTCAGATGTGCCTCAAATAGGTTTTGCAGAAGGGAAATAATGAGACCATTAAATATGACAAGTTATTTTAGTTTTCATTACAAAAATGTTTATTCTAACAAAATTTCATTGTATTTTTTATTGTTGTTCTTTTGAAGCCAGATATTTATCTGTTACTGGCTATCAGTACTTTAAATATATTTCCTTTTTGTAAAATATAAGTTCTGTTTAGCAATACATCCTTTAGCATATAAACAATCAATGAGCAAGTGATCTCTTGGATCTGCAAGTTATATCTGAATATAGTTCTTTAAATAGTCAACATAAGATACATGCTTTCCCATAAACTTTTCTTTAGCATTTTGCTTCATTAGAGCTTTATTCTTTTATCCAGAATCCCTCATTACAAAGGAAAATCTAGGATTACTTGAAATTCATACGTAATGAATTGTTTCTAATAAATATATTGGGAGAAAAAGTCATCTGAATTTTTTATCATTTTTGTTACAAATTAAAAAAAAATTTTAGATATTAAAAGTTATGTAGTCACAGGAAGAGTTGCAGGAACCTAGAACTGTATTTAACTATTCAAAAAAGTTATCATTGGAGTGTCATAATCTTAAAAATAACAGCAGCAATGTTTGTTTGTTTGTTTTTCTTAATGTTTCAGTTTACAGAATCCTCCTGGAAGCAAGGCATTCAGAGTATTTGCTGTCGTTTGAATCTAGCAAGTAGACTGTAAAAACAGGCAAGTGAAGCCACAGCACTTGGAAGAGAATACTAAAGACCATTTCTTATCATTGCTAAAATTTGTATAAAGCTGTAACATTGTTGTACAGAAGATATATACTGCTTCCCACCAAAAAACTTTAAATTACATATAAATTTTAGTGAAAAAATCTTTAAACATGGGAGAAAAATCCATTTGAAAATCTATATTGATATATAACAGTATTTTGAATCCTGTGTTAAATATTGCTATATTTTCTTAGCAGTTACTCCTATACAGCTATTTCAAAGCTCATAAATGTTCTGTGTTTTCTTCATCTGAGTATATTATTGTATGGTGCTTTATATATGCCACTAACAGTACCCTTAAAACTAGGGAGGCCTTAGTTTTTATTTCCAATGTACATAAAAGAAGCCATCCCAATAATTCATTATAACAAATCATGCCTTAAAGTAAAATAAAAATATATATAACTTTTTGATGATTTACAGTAGCATTAGCCATGCAAGCATAAATGAAGAGCTAGACTGTTTTTCAACTTTCACACAAATCATAACAAGTTCAAATACAATTTTTAAATAAAATAGAAAATACAGAGAAGTCCTATAGAGAAAACATATTAGTATGTTTTCCTCTAAACAAATATTTCTACAAGAGAGGTCCATTCATATTTGCTATTTCTTAAATACATTAATAAATCAAATGTTTATTGGATGCTGCTAAGCTCTTTAGTTCAAGGTACCGATTCACTATGGCCCAGTCCTTCACATATATTCTCTTACCTTGGAACGGCATATTGAGTGAGATGTATTAAACTTTGAAGGATCTTAATCTAAAAGTAAATTTTCATATTGAGAAGTGGAGTCACCTGAAATTAAGGCATAAACCATCAGATCTGCGGTGCAGTTCTGCATACATACGCTTTACTTTCACCATGTGACTCATTCAATTTACCTAAATTGGGTTTGAGAAAAAAACATAGAATTGTACACGTGCATAGTTATTTGCAACCTTGAGGGCTTAAGCTGTACATGGTATCCGTACACTATACAAAATTATGAGGGTAAATTTTAAGAAAATAGCAATCTCATTCCTCATGACCTGGCAAATATTCCTGCAGGCCAGGAGGTACAGTGGTGCGGAGCCCTGTAACAATTGTCATTTGTTGCTTCACCATTTTTTGAAATTCATTTATGGTGAACAGCCTTGTGCATTAATATTACCATATTATGGTATATGAAGAACATGTAATGGTGATACTATGTTTCTTTCTATGAAAAGTGTATTGTGCTTTAAGACTGAAAAGCTGTTAAAATTTATTTTTGGTATTTTTTGTTTCTGTTGTTGAATTTATTTCCTTTCAACTTGTAAACTGATTTGTATTCTTCATACTTCAGAATATTATATTCTGCCTTCTGTTTTGCTACATGTACTACCTCATGTAGTTAGACAAGCTTTGTTAGTATTTTTTAATCTGTTTTGAATAAAAATAATTTACTTAGAATTCATTTGATGGCCTTTATTGTTCGACTGTTTCCCCTGCCTCAAGAAGAAAAACCACACACAGTTTACTTCTTCTACTCAACTAATTGTTCAAGGTGTACAACCAAGCAGTAGACATAGTCTGAAATTTCAAAAGTTGTAGAGGCAATGTAGGCACACAACTTCTGTTAATTACATTCAGAGTTCTCTGAATAAGCCTTGCAGTCATTTTTCAAGTTCTAGTCAGGGTATTTGGGAGCAGACTGTTTTGTCATTTTAAAGGGGAACTGTGTCAAAAGCCAATGTTATAAAAACAAACAAGCAAACCAAAAGCTGCCACCTTTCTCCATCTCAATCCAACCCTTTGCTCTTCTGGTAAATGGTTCTGGTGAGAAATGTTCCTAGTAAGTTCTAGTTGGGAAATCTGTTTAACTGATGAGAGAGACGAAACGTGGTGTTGGCAGGGGAGGCGGCATTGAAAGAAGCTTTATGTAGATTGGGCAGTAACGTCACTAACCACTGTTCAGAAATGATGCCATAGTGCAAGTAGACTTTGACTGTGATGGGGCACCAAATCACTCCAAGGCTTGAGGCAGATTTGCACCACCATTCTTTAAATAAAAAAAACAGTTGAGGTTATCAGAACATAAAATGGAATAAGACAATTTCTGAAATTAAGGAGAAGCAGACCTCCAGGTAAAGATATTTGAAACAACACTGTGTGAAAGCAAACACAGTGCCCTTTTCCTCACAGACAGGAGACTTTCCTACAGCTTGGCTATACAACCCAGCAGCAACCTTGTTGCCATGAGTTACTGGTGCTGCAGAGCCTTGGTGGTGAATCAGCTCCCTGCTCTCTGACCAGGCAAATAGCATACCTCTCTTTCTTTGGGTAGAGCAGAGCCTGAGGTAGAGGGAGAGATACCACAGCCAAGCCTTCAGTCATAACCACACCTTCCTTCCTTTCACTACTTGTGTGAAGAGGGGCCTAGATGGAAATGCAGCTGCTACACCAAATTTCTGCCTTTTTCCTATATTTGTTTTCTTGAACAGTTTTGTTGTTGTTCTTGATGTCTTTTTTTGTTGTTGTTCTACATGTCTGCTTTCTGCCCTCTCTCTCATCTTTGAAGTGCAATCTGTGTCTGTTGGGAGTTCCTGTGCAAGGGGTCAGGTGTGTTTTGTGGGAAAAAAAATTGGGGGCAACCTCCAGTGAGTTACTGTGAGCAGCTCTCCAACACTGTTAAAAGAAGAAAGGGAGGTAACTCTCCTCATATCTGTTCCACAAATTTGGGAGCCCGGTTGCTTTTTTGCATGCAGTGATTCTAACCTATTAAAATAGAAATCCCCAGCTAATTTCAGCCTCTTGAGAACTGTCAAAGAATGAGTCAATAAGTTTCTGTTTCCCAACAGTTGTAGAGTGAGAGCTAGGCATTTTTATTTTTGTCTGCAACAAAGCAACTATATGCCAGATGGTTACAACTAATTTGAATGAGTAACTAGTAGTAGTAAGAGCACGTTACAGCATAATCCAAAAGTACTGGAGAAAGTAAGTTTTCAAATTCTGAAGAACTTCTTGGTTAATCAGAAAGTTACAAAATGATGGTATGAAATTAAAAGAAATAAAAAGCATAAGCAATAAGAAAGCTTAATTCATGCTATTCAAAAATTTTAGCTTCCTCCCAGAAAACACCAGTGAATAGCTACCAAGAATAATTACCACTGATCCATAATAATCCTCTTCCAAAATACATAAACCACTCTCCCCCCAAAATACCCAAGCTGTTTTAGTACATTGATATCTGCCATTTATGAACCTGAAAGGGTTAAACATTAAGAAATGCAAACCAATGAATGCAATAGGCCCTTAAAAGCATATCTCAAGTACAGAAGAATACTATGAAACTCATCCTACGATCGTGGAGTATTTCCAATTACAACTTGCAATCTTTTCAAAAGAAAACCATATGAATCATTTGGATAGGGATCAAGTATTTGTCAAGTATAGTTCACCTGCCTGATGAAGCAATACACATCAGCTGTAGTCTCTCTGCTGTGCTGCATTGCTTCCAGATGGAGTGGCTAATTTTATGACTAAACAGCAATTAGTATGAAAGCAAAGAGGTCAGAGACAAACAAATCATTCTTTAATGAGAGTCTCACCATTTTGATAAGTGTATGAGAATACTTTAGTTTTAGGGAACTTGGGACCCATATTTATGCCAGAAGACTGCTCACAGTACTAGCCAGACATAAACTAAGGACCGTGAGAAGCAGTTCCTACACTTTGTGAATACTGAAGAATATTAGAGAGCTTACAGACTTCTCAGTGTCTCATTTCTGTGTAGGGGACAGCCTGATCTAAAAATCATGCATAAAGTATTTTTGGAACTAAGCCTGAAACACGGGTTAGGATAATTTGTATGTAAGTTTGTGGGGGTTTTTTTAACTGATGAAGTACCCAGTCTCAAATTTTACATAAATACCCGACTGTCAGCTTTGTATGGATTATCAGGAGACAATAAATAATAATAATAATAAAAGAAGAAAAATAATACCTGCTTTTTTTTCTTGTATTGATGCATATGCTCAGGAAAATGCATGGCACTTTATTTCATATAGCAGAGATGTAACTAAGTTACTCACATAAGCAGTATCTTCTGTGTGGCATTTGCTTCTGAAGTATGTTTTGAATTTGGCTTAAAGCTCAGATAAGCCAGCTTCCTGTGAATACACAACGGAAGGTTTATTTCCTGCAATTTCTGTAGTAATACAAAGGGTCAGATTTAGAAATGTAAATATTTGGAAGTGACGAAGATTATTCATACAGTGCAAAATTCTGTTTGGAAATTTATATAAATACTGCATGAAATGCTGTACTGTCACACTTTCTATCTTAAGGCCTTTTATAGCATCTGTGAAACTCTAGGGAATTAAAAAAGGAATGAAGAGCCTGGAGAGTTTTGTTTTATTCACTGTATAAGATGCATCTTACAGGGCTTTAGATGTACAGATGAGAGCATACTTCAGTGTTCAGAAAATTGCATATGATTTTATAAAGACATAAATTGTTCATATGGGAAAAGTAACCATGCCGTCAGCCTTAGCTCTCACCTGTCTTTACTGTCATGAATAAATGATTAAACTTGTATTTTAAATATGGTCACTATTGATATTATTGACACTGTTCTCGTTAAATCAGAGGTCCTTGCCATGCACTGTGAAAATGCAATCGAATGTGGTTCCTGCTCCATGTTAACACAGGATGATAATGTGACACCTGAAATTTGCCATCAGCTATTCAATGATCCATCTTAAATGTCTTGTTCATCTTAGCCTGGTTGCTGGGAGACGGATGTCCAAATCATAAAACCATAACAGCATTTTGCACAAAGTGCTAGTAATGAGCCTTAAATGTTCAGAAGCTAGCAGTACCTGAGAGTCCACGTCAGACCAGCCGGTATGACAAGGTACAGTAAAATATGAGACCAAGGGAGGAAAGTAAAGAGCATGTGAACAAAGTGGCCACACATGGAGTGATGCTCCATGTCTTACCACTCACACTGATTTCTGCAATAATGACCCTAGTTACTCAATCCAGTATCTGCCCCAGTGATTTATCCAATATTGTTTTTGTCTTCACTAACAATGGTGTGAATGTCTGAAGGCCAGCAGTGAAATTGTTGGTTAAGAACTGAGATACACTGGCCAAACAATTAGAATAAGTTTGCAGTACTCCATTTCTTTGCACAGAAAATACTTTAATTTTCAATGCCTGTAACAACTGGGCTTTTAAATTCAATGATTTCATTTAAAGTGTAAGCATTATAAGGAAATAAAAATGTCACCGTATGCCGACAGTTAAGTAAGCTGTTCAGAAAGTCATTTCACCTGAACAGGAATTGCTGTAACAAACACCAACAATATTAATAATAATCTTGAAATTTTGTTGAACATAAGACATGCACTCTGCATTGGCTTTTAGATGACATTTAGCAAACTTTATTTGGTGTGTTTGCAGATATCTCTGAATGAATGTTGTTTATGAAGACAATATCCTTATTAGGAGTATCAGCATAGAATAAATGCAAGAACTAGCATTAGATTTGCTCTTGCATCTATTTGCAATTACTTCCAAAGTCTCAGAGACTCCAGAGGATTTGCAGTAATGCAAATTATTTTTATTATTCTCAAGAAGCAAAAAAATGCTAGGAGCTACCAAATCTCCTAAACTTAACCTAAAGTTTGAAAAACAAGTACTTCAGTTGCTTAATTATTCACTTAGGCTTGTTTATATGCAATGTAAATAGCAAGCTGGCTTTGACGTGTCATAAATTACTGCTACTGTACATCCCAAACACAAATTGGAAACAGTTGCTAAATAAATCTCCCTGTAGTCAGTTCAATCTCCATTCCTTATTTATCTGTTAAAATCCATCTGTTTCTTGTTGGTGGTGGGCGGTTTTCTTTATTCATATTGAAAGATCATGTCTTCTGAATAAGCGTTTCTTTTGTTGTGTCAGAACGACTCCAAGACCTTTGGGCTGCAGGCTGCGCTAAGCACGGAAACAGAGCAATCGTTTTATGCAAAAGGACTTAGTCTCAGATTTTGGATTTAGCCCAGTTCCATACACAAAGAAGTACATTGTATGAGTTGATTTAGTGCTTGCTATAGTGGAGGTGATAGTCCTACTCTGGCACGGCTGTAACTGAGACGAGGAATAGTTTTGTGCAATGCGCTAAGCCCCACTCTTTTATCCAGTAAGAATCACAGAGTAAATTAGATCAGTCTGCATTTCGAAAATAAAGGAATAACTGCACAGAAGGGTTGGTGGACTGCTAATCAAGACTTGCCCTTCTGCCACCGGTTGAGAGTTTACGCATGTTATATCACACATATTCATTGATGTGCAGATTGTGCAGATACAGTCATTTTTAACTTGGCACTAATGTTCATTCATATTTGGAAGTTTCTTCTCCAGCAGCTTCAAAGCCCATGTTATTTTAAAGCAATTTTCCATAATTTACAAGGCAATTATTTTGTAATTTTTAATTATTTTGTAATATGTACAGATTTGTCCTAGGAATTAGGAAGTTATACATAGAATGAGATGTGTTGTTGCATCTGTTACACAATATACATATTGTTCTTTGGTTAAGACTTCTTTTCTGCTAATGCTTCAGTTCAGTTTGTAGTTTTCATTACTATCTCTGGAGAAGTGCAGTCCAGTCAAAACAACTAAAATACACTTAAGGAAAACCACCATCTCTACCATGATCTCTCAGAGTACTTTCAGCTGTTATTTTTCTTACATTGGTACAGAACAGAATAACCCAGAACCACTCCTTTATAAATTGAAATCTATGATTCCCTAGAAGGCCAAGTATCTAACTCAGCTTCTTATTTAGCACTAACCAAAAGCATAGGCAAAGTACTTAATATCCTTTAAAATATACTAAATAACATCCATAATCTGTCACAGAATTAGGCTTTAACAAGTAAAGTGAGACTAGCTTGCAGCTAGAGGCTGGAACACCTGAGGCCTCAGAGAATATGGGAAATGCCTTTTACAGAAAAGCAGGGTATTGTGGTGTATTAGAAGATAAACTTGGATGACTGTACCTAGCACGTGATCCCTGCATAGGAGAATGCAAAGAATAAATCTTAATAAAGATTGTTTTCAGTACTTTAAAAATGTGTGATTACTATCCTAAATCAAATAACCTTCAGATAAGGTCACATTCTACAGAAAACAGAACAAATGTTCAGTAAGGAGAAGACAAGATGGAGGGTGTGTTCCATAGTACTGTCACAGAAGGCTTCTCAAACTGCTTAGGTTTGTTTGCGAGTATTTATGACGTTTTCTAAAATGAACAGTGATCAAGTTTTTCATAATTTCTGGGACTAATCTTTATTTAAGATTGGAGATATGAAGGTACAAACCAGTCATTTTATTTTCAACGAATTAGGAAGAACTTAAAAATGATGTTAAATTCTTGTAGTCTGTTCAGCTCAAAACTCTTCCCTTTCCTTGATTTCCACCAGATCATTGATCAATAAAATCACAAAATACTCCCCAGTCAAACAAATTCCCAGGCACCATTGTGTTAGGAGTGAAAATCCAGAGCATTACACATTGGTAAAGAGTTAGAAAGGATGCAGTAATATGGGGATTAGCCTCACAATGCAAGGAAGATAATCTGCACACAGGGAATACAGTTTGTGTGCCTTAAAAGCTGATGTAAAGGATATAGCTTCTTTCCTTCCAGATACTGACAAAATGGTATGAGTTAGCTGAAATACTTATTATGCAGTACAACTTCTGGTTCTGACCCTGTAGTTACTAAAAGTATCTGCACAGTTGAAGTTGCGACCCAACTCTCACTCTCACAACTCATGCCTAGTGACAGAAGTGACTGTGAAATAGAAGTCGTGTCTCTCCTCCCACATAACCTAGCTGCTTTGAGCCTCAGCAAGGCATAAATGCCTCTTTTCCTTCCTAGTAAAAGGTAGGAGTTACAAAGAAAGAGAAAATCTTGAGAGGATGTCTGTGGTGATATTGCACTGCACTGCACAGCGGGGTGAGAGGGATGGCAGACTCCTTGCAGGGCTCTGTCACTGGAAATGTTCATGTGAAATCAGAGAGGAGAGGGAGGGAGGAAGGAACATGAGCATGTATGAGGAAGCATGGTAATAAAGGCATCTTCAGCACAGTGACAATTCTAACAGAGAGTTTTTGTTCTCTATGCAATTTAACAAACCATATTATGCAGCAGTCAAGCTGTTTATTGTTAGATAAAATGCTCAAAATTTGATAAATGCAAGTTTGGGTTATCTTTTCAGTTAAACTGTTGTAAATCAGTTAACAGAATAATCTCATAAATACCTGTGATGATCCTTAAAAACAGGGATATGAAGAGTTCTGCTTTTCCAAGTTATAAGAATACTTCTAAAAGAAGCAATGTGTTCACCAGATTGTTATAGCATGATAAAATTTTACCTATGTCAGTGTTTCAAGCATTTTTGTCAAAGAAAGATCAGCATTGCCTATTCTGAATGTCTTATCTCAGTACTAGATGCTTTAGTAAGGAGGCAACTTTATAAAAAGGTAGCCAATCCATTTCACTGGGACATTCAAGTCTTAGATGATCACAGAATTATACAGTGGTTAAGGTTGGAAAGGACTTCTGGAGATCATCTGGTCCAACTACTGCTCAAGGAGGGACACACAGAGCAGGGTGCCTAGGCCCATGTCCAGGTGGCTTTCGAATATCTCCAAGGAGGAGACTCCAGAACCTCTCTGGGCAACCTGTGCCAGTGTTCAATCACTCACACAGTGAAGTGTTTCCTGATGCTCACAGGGAGAGAGTTTCAGTTTGGGCCCACAGCCTCTTGTCCTGGCATTGGGCACCAATGAACAAAGCCTGGCTCTGTCCTCTTTGCACCCTCCCTTCAGGTATTTACAGACATTGATGAGATCTCCCTGAGCCTCCTCTTCTCGAAGCTGAGTAGTGCCAACTGTCTCAGCCTTTCCTCAAAGGAGAGGTGCTCCAGTATCTTAATAATTTTCATGGCCCTTCATTGCATTCTCTCCAGCATTTCCAGGTCTCTCCTGTACTGGGGAGCCCAGAACTGGACACAGTACTCCAACTGTGGCTTCACTAGTGCTGAGTGGAGGGAAAGGATCACCTCGCTCAACCTGTTGACAATGCTCTTCATAATGGAACCCAGGATATCATTAGCCTTCTTCATGTCAAGAGCACATTACTAACTTACATTCAATTTGGTGCTGACCTGGACCACCAGGTTCTTTTCTGCAGAATTGCTTTCCAGCCAGATTCCCCCCAGCATGTACAGGTGCCTGGAGTTGTTCCTCCCCAGGTGCAGGACTTTGTGCTTCTCCTTGTTGAACTTCATGAGGTTCTGATCAGCTCATTTCCCTCTGGATGGCAGCATGGCCATGTGGTGTGTCTGCCACCCCTCACAGTCCTTTGTTATGAGCAAACTTGCTGAGGGTGAACTCTACCCCGTCATCCAAGTGATTAATGAAGATGTTAAACAGATTTTGACTCAGTATTGACCCATGGTTACTGGCCTCCTCCTACACTTTGTGCCACAGATCACCACAATCTGAGCCTGGCCATTCAGCCAGTTTTCAATCCATCTCAGTGCCTGCTTATCCAGCCTACTCTATACTAGCTTCTGTGTGATGATGTTATGGGAGACAGATTTGATCTACTGACAGGAGGTGTCCTCTTTATGCCTTGCCTCTAGTGCTTCCTACCAGTCTGCAAGTAATCTGCACAATCAGTGTGTTGTGGTTTAACCCAGCAAGCAGCTAAACACCACACAGCCTTTCGCTCACTCCCTTCACTCCCACTGGTATGGGGGAAGAGAATTGGGAAAAAAAGGTAGAACTCATAGGTTGAAATAAAAAAAATTTAGTAAGACTAACAAGAAAGAGAGAAATAATGTTAATGATAATTCTACATAAATGTGTATATATACTTAAAAGAAGTGATGCACAATACAATTGCTCACCACCTGCCAAACAATGCCCATCCAGTCCCTGAGCAGCAGCTGTCCCTTAGGCCAACTCCCCTCAGTTTTATAGTTTTTTCACATGGTGTCATATGGTATGAAATATCCCTTTGGCTGGTCTGGGTCAGCTGTCTTGGTTCTGCCCTCTACCAGCTCCTCGTGCCCCCAGGCCCCTCACTGGAAGGCGAGTACGAGAAGCTGAAAAACTGAAACTAAAACATTACTGTGTTATCAACATTGTTTTTCTCCTAAAGCCAAAACATGACATCATATCAAACACTACGAAGAAAATGAACTCTGTCCCAGCTGAAACCAGGACACAGTGGCTACAGATTCAGAAGTTTCACACAGAGATTAGTAGGAATTATTTGATGTTTCTCATTCTGTAAGTGCAGGCAGTCTACATATGCAGTGACAAACAACACTCATTATGTTCTGCTAATATCGTATTTCCAGATTTTTCTCCATAAATAAAGATTTCAGTTTAATCATCTGACTCTTCTAACTGGATATATGCCTGTGACCTTCATCTAGCTCTAAACAATATCTCCAATTTCCACTGTCAGGAACTCAAAAATCCCACCTGAGTACGTGTCCTTTACAAAATGGAACAGTCTGCTGAATGTGATGACCAGTTTTGCTTTTCGGATGGATGTAATTCCATCTCAATCATAATTACTGGCAGACCTCTTCAGACCTAAAGTATTCTGTCAGTTTATTCATGCCAATGTACATCAGCTGAAGGCTCCACTCAGAGGATTTAATGTAAAATTGTGAAGCCATTTGCAATACAATGAGATGAGATAATACTCTGCAAAAAGCAAATCCTTTCTACATTAGCTCCACAAACAAGTCAGAGAGATTTGAATGTGATGAATGAACTGATGTAAGAAAATATTCTTTGTCTGATTTCCCTGGAACAGTTCTGTGTGGAACAGAGGAAGTAAAGCATTCAGGGTTAGAAATGTTGCAGGAAGTGGAATGAATTATAGATCATTCAACACAATGGGAGATTCTTTCAGAGAAAAAATAAAAGTAACAAAGAGGTATACAGATTATTCAAAATACTTATTTTGGAAGCAAATCATTTCTGTCTAACATAACAGTGCCTCTCATTTTACTTTGAACAAACTGAGCAGGACTATTTATAATCCTAAAAGTAGGTTTAGTCTTCTCAGTTTTACTCCATTCTCTCTACTAGACGCATTTTCTTGATAGTGCTATCACCACACCTTTTTCTTGAGGTGCTATGTATTGCCCTCTGGATACCATCTTTTTTAACATGGCAACCTTACTAATCCTGTACCTCCTACTTCTGTGAATAACATTAGTGCACCAAGGCACAAGAATATTTTCCAGACAAGGTTGAATTTACTTTGCATAAAGGAACAGGCAGACAGGGGAATTAATTCACTGCCTCTCTGCCCAGGATATTCACTGAACATGGCATTCCCTGCCTTCTCTTATGTAGGCTGGTCTCTAACCTGTTATGCCAAATCTTTTTGGGATGAAGTTACAGTTTCTTTGACTTTAAGTCACTCTTTGTGCTTGACACAGTTGATATCTCCCTTGATCTCTTTCGACCAGCAGAAATGCTCTGTTATAATGAGTAGGGTTTCTTCTTGCATGACACCCTGGTCTCCAAATTGGAGAAAAATGGATTTCATGGATGGACCTCTTGCTGGATAAGAAACTGGCTGGATGGTCGCACTCAGAGAGTTGTGATCAATGGCTCAAGGTCCAAGTGGAGACTGGTGATGAGTTGCACTCCTCACAGGTCAGTGCTGGGACCAGTACTATTTAACATCTTTGTAGGCAACGTGGACAGAGGGATCAAGTGCATCCTCAGCAAGTTTGCAGATGACACCAAGCTAAGTGGTGCAGTTGACATGCTAGAAGGAAGGGATGCCATCCAGAGGGATCTGGACAGGCTTGAGAGGTGGGCCCATGCCATTGTCATAAAGTTGAACAAGGCCAAGTGCAAGGTCCTGCACCTGGGTTGGGGAAATCCCAAGCAGAAATACAGGCTGGGGGGAGCATATCTTGAGAGCAGTCCTGAGGAAAAGGATTTGGGGGCATTGGTTGATGAGAGATTCAACATGAACTGGCAATGTGCGCTTGCAGCTCAGAAGGCCAACTGTATCTTGGGTTGGATCAGGAGAAGTGTGACCAACATGTTGAGGGAGGTGATTCTGCCCTCTACTCTGCTCTCGTGAGACCCCACCTGGAGTATTGTGTCCAATTCTGGGCCCCCACCACAAGAAGAACATCAGGCTATCAGAGTGGGTCCAGAGGAGGGCCCCAAAGATGATCAAAGGGCTGGAGCAACTCTCTTATGAGGACAGGCTGAGAGAGCTGGGACTCCTCAGCCTAGACAAGAGAAGGCTCTGAGGGCACATTATAGCAGCCTTCCAGTACCTGAAGGGAGCCTAGGGAAAGCTGGGGAGGGACTTTTTATAAGGGCATGCAGCAATAGAACAAGGGGAAGTGGTTTTAAACTGGAAGAGGGTAGGTTTAGACTAGATATTAGGAAGGAATTCTTTGTTGTGAGGGTAGTGAGACACTGGAACAAGTTGCCCAGATAAGCTGTGAATGCCCCCTCCCTAGAAGCATTCAACACCAGGCTGAATGGGACTTTGAGCAACCTAGTGGTCTAATGGGAGGTGTTCCTGCCTATAGCAGGGGGTTGGAACTAGATGATCCCTTCCAACCCAAACCATTCTACGATTCTGTGATTCTTGGTTTAAGGGACACGATTTTAGGAAAATAAGATCTACTGGTTTTACTGTCACGCAGAAGTAACTCCTCGTAGTGGCCCACTGTCCTAGCTGCTTTCAAGATGCATAGCTGAAACTTTTCTATCCCTGAAGTTTTGCTTCATTTTCCACTTTGGTAAACATATTACTCAAGAAAAATTGCACCAGCATTTAATCATAGTGATTTTTAAAACCTCAGCCAGATTTTCAGCTGGTGTCAATCAGGCCAGATCACTTGACTTCAAGGGATATTTGCTAATTTATACAAGCTGATGGTGTAGTCTACATTCTTCAAAAACAAACTGAAAATAAACTTTGACAAAGTTTCTTCAAAGGGCATTAATTTGGATTCATAGTCTGTCACCTCCATAAACTTAAAAAACAGAGCATGCATGACTTTCCATTCCCAGACTCATTTCCTGGCCAACAACACAAAATGGTAACACAGGAAGCAAAACAGGCCCTCTTTAAAATGATGATATTTTAAAAGATTTACTACTAATGAAATAAACATTTCATACTATCTGGTTATACAATAGGGCATACCTCTTCAAGGATGGGAATTTCAGGAAACGAAGGAGGAGAGAATTGAATTTGCTTCATGGATGGGATGGAAACTCTACCCTGCACCATGAAACAATTTTACTGTCATTACTTTTCTTTGCTGGTGAGAGTGGAGTTGTTTCAAAAACCCCTGCAGAGCCCCAGCACATGGGCTATTTATGTGGGCTGAATGCAAAGCTAGAATGTAGCCAAAGCACAGTAAAAATAATGGATAATGTAAAAGGCCAGCCATTTAGAGCAGTCTCACACAAACTAATAGGTACTTGTTTTTATAGACATAAGGGACTCTGTTAAGTCAGTTTTCAATGATATTTTGCCTGGCCCCAAAAGCATCCCAGATCCCATAGGAATGCTCTGATTTTTCGTCTGCATTTATTTATGTATATTTATGGAGACTGAACAAGGACTTCTTTAAATTAGTTGTGTAGATTTACTCTCTGCTATTATTAGGTGTAATAGAGATTACATTCTATGGATATGTATGAAACTGTAAAAATCTAAACCTCTCATCTATAGCACAGCTTCAGAAGTACTCAAGAAGACAAAATATACATTTATTGTTTCCTATTAGACAGAACAAAATCCAGTGATGCAAATGATCCTGAAGGAACCTTAATCAATCACCAATGGTGTTTTTTGTTTTATTTTGGTTTTAAATAGATACCTCTACATATTTCTTGATAGATCACATCCTGTACATTTAGGGAGAGATTTTCTAAAAAAGTCCAATTTTTGGACTATAGGTTTATAAACTGCAGGACATAACATCAGAATAAAAGAACACCTAATTCATTGGAAAACCTCTCCCTTGTTCATGCAATAGATGTGATCGGAAGCGTTTTGAAAACCTGGTCATTTTAATTCATCCTTCTGGGAAGAAAATAGCCCTACCAAATTATGAACACATTTACATTTTAGAAACAAAATGAACAATGTGGTAGCCATATTCTTTCCTGTTCATTTCCATCAGCCTTAATTGACTGTACAATTTTTACTGGTAATAGCAAACCAGTATATATATATATAAATATACACATTCTGGCAGGAAACATTTAGGGGTGAGGGAAAGGGGGAGGATAAGGGAGAAAAGGAGAAACAAAGAAAATCTATCTTTAATATACTTACAACGTTATTTCTATTTTAAAATGTCTGATAATTGTTGCACTTTCTATTTTTGTGAACTGACCACAAACTAATGATTTTCAGTAACCATGGTTGTTCCTCTCAGGAATTCCCCCAATGTTTTGTGAGCAAATGTTGATCTTCCTGTTATTTCCAAACCTTCCCTTTGGTTTTTACTCTATAACTGTCTTTCAACAAGACAACAGAAAAATAGGACAGTGATAGTGAGTAGTCCTGAATACTTCTGTACATATATTAATTAATCACAGCAGGCTGACCTGATACCTGAGATGAATTTTTATTTCTTATACTTACCAAGGTCAGGAAAATGCAACACAGCAGTGAAATTCCAACTAACAATTGTCATTGTGTTGTCTCACACTGCATCATAACACCTGGCATGAGTAGCCTAGAAGAAAACAGCACTCCACAACTTTAAAAGAACTGGTATGTGAAACAGGCCTGGGTAGCCTGTAGGCCAGTTTTGTAAGTCCCTCCGTATCCAGGAGCAGCATCTCTGTGATTATGCCAGTCAACCTTAACACCAGGTAGAACTAAAGGCACAAGGAAATATGTATGCTACAATACAAAGGTGAACAAAGTCATTGGTAGATTTAGAGACAGGTATGCAAAAATTGAATGGGAGGGAAAATAATGGCTCTTTGTACACTTGATTTGTTCCAAGAGGCAGTCCATTAATTCAGTGAAACTTTACCTCCGAGTTTTGCTTTTCCTGAATGAAGCTTGCAGCTGGGAACCTGTCTCCCCTTTCTCTTCGGCATCTGATATTTTTCTTATTCCTTCCCTTCAGCCGCAGAGATTTTTTTTTGATTCATGCAACCTAATACTTGAGGCAGCTTAACACTTCTAAGGATTATTGATTTTCCTCAGTTAAGCAGAAACATTTTCTATCCAAACAGTAAATAAAAGCCAACAATTGGCCTGGCATTAATTTATTTGAAACCAAACCATCTGTCCACTGTAGAAAGCTATACTGTCATCTGCTGAGGTGGTTTCAAATCTGGGTTAAAACTTTGTACATGGAATATTATAATTTACAGAAGCTCTATTACCCATCACATTTCACACCTTCACAGAACAACTGAGGTTGGCAGGGACCTCTAAGGTCCATCTGGCCCAACTCCTGCTCAGGCAGGTCACCCAGAGCAGGGTGCCCAGGCCCATGACTGGTTGATTTTTGAAGATCTCTAATGAGGAGTCACCACAGCCTTCCTGGGCAACCTGTGGCAGTGCTTGGTCATTTAATGCAAATATACAGTGGAAAGCAATGTGTACAGGACCATACTAGTTTAAAGAGTGAAAAATATTACAGTGACTAAAACGTTCTGAGTTGCTAGTGGATTTCTAATGAACAACCTCTTATCTATGAACTTCTGTGTTTCCCAAAGACTAAAAGAAAATCTTTATTTTTTTCCTAACTGTAATAAAGTAAGCTGCATCAGTCCAAGACTGTCACAGAGCTGACATAAGCCAATGTAAAAATAAGACTTTCAAATCTAAAGGCAAAACAAATACAACATTTATGATACTTTTACCCAATTTATACCTCACTTTCTCTATTTGAGGCATAGCTAAAAAAATGGACTTTTTTAACTTGAAAAATAATGCTGTATATTTTCTTAATGTCCTTTGCTATTAACAGAATTGTCCTTCCCCTTACTGTTTAAGATTTTATTTCTTGTTTCATTTATTGCTCAAAGTTTCCCAGTACTTCCATAATGAGATAAAAGACCCTCTTTAATACCAAAAATATGTGTACATATTAACCCACTGAACTTTCCTGCCTCTACTGGTGGTAACCACTCTAGGAAATTTTGTCATGTTCGTTATCCATGGCCTCCACACCCTTAATAAATTTTTCATTAAACTCATTTGGATTTCTTTTATTTTTACTTTTTGGCTTTTTTTTTGTTTTGTTTTGTTTGTTTGTTCTGCTTTGTTGGTTTTATTTTTTTCCCTCAGATGCTTTCTATCATATTATTTAAATAATTCCCAGCATTCTTCCTTCTAAAGTTTAATAAACTATACAGTTTCAATTTCCTGCAAATTGACTTGCTGTCCTTGAAGTCTCTCAGTGGACATATGAACCAGGATATCATGTTTTCTTTTTCTGACTACCTTTTTTTTCTGGATTTGAAAAATGGTTAAATCGTTGCCTTTGTACTTACTTCTGAGGAGAGAAATAATCATTAGCAAGGCTGCACAATCTCTTTTTCTGCCTTCTTTTTTTCCTTTATTTTTTTCTTAAGTAGTTTTAGGAACTAACATTAGTTTTTCTGAAGAGGTTGCAATGTTTTGAGTCAGATGATGGAGTCAGTAAGACTGAAGTTTCCTTCAACTTCCTAGGAATGTAAAGCAGAAAATCTGATGCTATACTTACAGTGTATTTCATGTGGCTGGGCCTGCAAAGCTTGTGATCAGATTTGCCAGTTGTCCATACTATTTTTCTCTACTGGAACCCTTTTAAAACTGCTCAGGGTAGTATTTCCTGGGACAAACTTAGCTGGAATTGGAGAGCTGAATTCACTTTAGGGGATCTCTGCAAGCTCTGGCTGGTCTAACCTCCACCATGTATCCTATCCGTATTTGCTCTGTTTAAACAGGAACAGTATCAGCCAGATAAAATAGTCTGAGTAAAGGAGTTATTTTTGTAAAGTTTTGTAAAGTTATTTTTGTATTCCTGCTGTCTGTGACACTGTCTGCTCCTAGAGCATGCCCCAGAAAGATGGATGGGATTTATACGAAGCCAGAACCTAGGCTGCATTTGGGCTGCCAGAAAGACAACATTTGCAAACACGCTGCTGGGTACAGCGCAGGCATGGCCTATTGATGTATGTCAAGCTCTCAATCTATGATTTAAAAATAGTTTCTTTATAAAGGAAGAAAGAGCTTCTTAACAGCTCTTAGGATCCTTTTCAAGAATCCCTTTCAATTTGTGTTTAATATGGACCTATTTCCTACACTTTCATACAGGTATATATTTGAATAATTGTACATCTCCTAAAGACAAAAATTTTCTTGCTTGAGAAAGAATTGAGAGCCCACAATCAATACTGGAAAATAATTTACTTCATTTCCTGTTCCATTACTGCCTATCTCTCCATGCCAACATCTGTTTTTTCTAAAAAAATTATCATCCACAGAGTTTTCTGTCCACTTATCATTTAACACCCTCAATATTTGGAGGCTTCTGAAGGGTAGTTAAAATTACATGTGATTATTTCTATAGCCATAGGCACTGCTTTATTATTATTCAGACACATAAGCAATCCAATTTAATTTTGATTTTATTGTTTGCAGGCTCAGTGAAAATAGAATCAAAACTACAAAGTTTGTATACACAGCAAAAATAGCCTTATTAATATGAGGGGTAAAAGCAATGTGAGCAAATATTCCAATGTAAGTAAAATCCTCTTCAAAAGAGCAAGACGAATGTCTAATAAAGTTTAAGGAATAATAGGTATGGTTGCTTTTAAAATAAACTGTAAACTTTAAATTTCACACAGAATTAAAAAAAAATCTGCAGTTGTATAAAATATTAGTTACAACTGAAAAAGAAATACTAATTGAAATCAAAATGCAATTTGTAGAAAATAATAAAGTTAGAGAGTTTCCATCAAGAATACAATACTTTTGTCCACTGGGAGCTCATCTTAGCCAAGATTAATGAGTTACACCAATATAATTATATTTATATATACCTCATAAATACCACAAAAATGTTTGGACAGGTATAAGTGTGCCCAGCTCCCCAGGGTCTAGAAGAGGGCCTGGCAACCTATTGTGTCCCACCACTCCAGCCAGGAGCTGGGCAGCTGAAGAGGCACCAGGGCAGCCCCAGCCCCAAGCACCAGGAACCTACCTGGGCATGGGGCTGGTCTGAGGCTGGGATGAGACCTGTGTTATTACAGAGCTTCTTGTTCCAGATTTTATCCTATTGGTTCAGAGCAAAGGCACAGTGCTTTCCTATCTACAAAAGCCTCAAAAGATTACATGGCTGTGTGATGTTCCACAAAAGGCTATGGTACAATGAGGGACCAAGACAAGACAAATAACTGATGAGCTGATCAAATGCACCAATATTAAAACTGATTTAACATTATTTTCTGCCACAAGGATACTCAGTACAAATGTAAATTTTATTTACTTTTCAATCACCTAGAACTCAGAAGTGCAGTGTCTTTGGAGACTGACTTTTCCCTGTCTATCTTCTATGGCTTTTACAGAACATCATTTTACAATGATAACGTCACCTGAGAAGTATTTTTTTGAATGAAGCTGAAATGAGTATTTTTATTAAGATGCATAATGTACCTCATGTAGGACTAAGAAAATAACTCTCTATATAAAACTACATTCTTTTTTCCTTCCTACTTTTCTTTTTTATTCTAACTACACTTCAGCCTCATTTAAGTTTTGACAGTAAAAATGAGTAGGATGTATATCGTGGCAAAAAATCTGTAGTCCTATTTTGCTGAATGTATTATAAGAGATGCAGTTACTTATTTGAATGTAAAACATCAAGTAGTACACCAAGTTGCTTTAAGGGTGTGCTAATTAATGTCAAAAACATGTTCAGCTGCAAGAAAAGATTTTATTTTTTAAATGCTCTTCTAAAAATGCTCAGTTTAATTGATTCTTCCCTCAATACAAAGTTTTTCTTTTTAGTAGAGTTACCTCAAAATGATTTTATCATTTATGTTCTGGTCTATGAAACAAAACACACCCCTCTAATTCTAATGAAATTTTCATTAAAAGAGTTGTAAATTAGCACTAATGTGGATAGGAGAAATATTAGACACTTAACTAATAGCGGTAGTACCCTCTTTGGTACTTTATCTATAATGTACCATGTATAGATCTAGGACTGGAGAATTAAGCAGACATCTAGTCGTGTTCAGCTTTATTGCTCTGAGCATCCTACCAAACCAGCTACTGAAAAATCATTGAATTTTCTGTCGGATCCATAGCCCTTGACAAACATGGTGCTATACACTAAACATTTAACACTATTTTTTGGAAAGAAAGGTCAATAATATTGTCACATACATTCTTTTTATTATAGTAGAGTTGGCTCTTACTCAGAAACACAGAATTAAGAACCATTTTGCGTAAGTAAATCTTGTGCAGTCTGGCAAAATAGGAAGTATACTTACTGATTACTGTGTTTGGTGCCTGTTTCTTTAGAGAAGAGTGCTGAGCATGCAGTATCTGTTACTAAGACCTGCTTCTGTTCTCTGTGAATTTTAATTTCAATAAAAACATGAATAAGGTATAAGTAAGTCTAAGTAAACATTTCATTTTCTTTTATTTTTTGTAACAATATTTTGTATTTTAAAAGTAACTGCTACATTCTGGCCACCCAACTAGCAGGTTCTATATTAACATTTCACGCACAAAAAAATCCTGCCCAGACAACATTAGAATTTGGTCAAAATAGACATTTTCTCTATCAATAAGAGGAAGACAAAAGCCTATCCTTATTCTCTCAGATCTCTTTGCCATACTTGATTATGCAGTTAATTATAGGAGAATGCTTGGTGACCAAAATGAATGATCCAGACAATATTTTATGATATTATGAACTCTTATAAAAGGAGTTTCACACAGTACATCTATGTTAGTGACAGATCGCAGAGAAGAGTTATTTTTGGTGTGAATTTGCCCTACACTTACACTTGGGATTTTTCTGTATACACTCAGTGCTTTAGTGGTACTCTGAAAGTGCACCCTCTGCTGGAACCAAGGTTGAAAACATGCATTTTTCTAGAATGTTCTGAATGCAATTGTGCGTATACATTTTTTCAGCAATTTTCTCACTCTTCAAGTGTGTATGTGAACTAGAACTGGAAAATATGGTCATGAAACCATAACTGACCATACTAAACCAATTCTGCCGTCCTGCACCATTTGGAAAGTTAGACATACACAAAGAGTAACAATGTGGAATTTATCTTCTGTCTTTCTTCACTTCACATGTGCATTCATTTTCTCCCTTGAAGCCTTTTCAGTAAATTTATATGGAGGTTGGTTTAATTTATTGTGTGCTGCTGATGCAAAGGACAGTGGTACTCATCCTCCACCATACTGGATCGCTATATTAATTGGCCACTTTCAAGGGAAAATTCAATTCCTGGATGAAGTTAGCAAACAACACTGACCCAAGCAAAAAAGAAGTGAATTTCACGGTCAAAAGAAAGTATACACAAATCATTTCCATTTGAGTGGGCAATTCTTTTCTAACGTAATGACAGAAGACTAGGTTTCCATTTTCTTCATCTTTGCAAAGCGTTATGGAAATCCAGGAAAATCAACATTAAATATAAAGCCTTTAGCATTTTGAAAACTCAAGCTAACTGTGAATGCCACTATACATAAAGAAAGTACAATGTATGTGTGCTCTGCTCTTTGTATTGACTACAATATTCTAAACAAGGTTTATGGAACCTCATTTGAATATGCTTAACTACAAATCCAGGACAATTTGTCCCTGGAAGGACATTTCTACAGCACAACAAAAAACGTTCTCTACTTCTATCGGGGAGGAAGCAAAGAACAAACGACACAAAAACAGATACGAATCATAGTAGGTGCTGATCATATTATATAATTCACAAATGGAATATGCTTAAATACAATGCTCTGGGCATAATTATAAAATCCTTCTGTAACAGATGAGAAATAAAATAATTAATCATGTAGAAGTCAAATTTCTTAGATGCAGACTGAAGATGGCTGAGGAAATTGATTTTTCCGTGGGACTTTTTTGTGTAATTTTGCTCAGAAAATAACTTTGAACACTAACCGTCATTGTTCATGACTTATACTTTGCCATGTAATTTTTAATCGCCTCTCTTCTTGTTTTGTCAACAGTTTCATTTGGTAGCTGCCTCATTACTTTTCAAATTATATGAGAAAGTAATTCAGTTTAGTGAAAGCTACCAGCACTTTGAAGTCAATAGTGATAGAAAGCTGCAGGGGAATAGTAACTAAATTTAATATAAGCAGCAGTTTTTAAATTAAGCTCTGTGTCATCTATGCTTTTAAATTGTGTTATGCTTATTGTAGCTGTAAAATCAAAGATACTTTTCAAGGATGCACCTGGATGTCATCTCTGAAGTAGAAAAATTCTGAACAAGGCACAGCAGTGCAGTTTGGTTTTTTTTTTCTGGGCGAAGATTCTAGAATGGATTTAGTTCAACTGTGAAACTCATATTTTAAAATAATATAATTGCTAATACAAAAAGCCAGACAAAGTTGCCTCCAGGTGAAATTCACCCCTGTTTAGACACCAACCATAAAGATTGTATTGCTTGCACTACGGGCTTAAAAAGCAGTACAATTATCTATACTTCTTTTATTGTCCTCTGAACAGAGGTTAGAAGTGTTAGCAGAATTCACCTCATTACGGTTGTAGAACAGTGTAGATTGGAGAGGACAATCAAACCGTAAAGCCTTGCCTTTGCCACTTGCCCTTTTTACAGTCATGAAATATATGATCAACCATCATTGAAGTCTTATTCATTCTGTAAGAGGAATGAAAGGAATCTTATACAGAATTCCATGAAGTTGCTTTACGTCTTCACATGCTGCCAATACTGACAATCTTATAAAGGCAATCTTCCACATCATTTAAAATATTTCTTTATGAACAGACTCTAGGGTTAAAAAAAAAAAAAGTGGTAAGAAATATACTTTTAAAAATCTGTTTAAGTGCCATCTGTGAATCTTATACATACTACTCTGCCTATATTTTTGCCTAGTGACTTCTTTATATGCTTAAAGAAACAAATAAACAAAAAAAGCCCGAACAAGGTTTTTATGCCAAAATGTCTTTTCTTATTTGTATATGGGAGACAGCAGAAGGTATTTTTGGCTTTTGTCGCTATTTCATGTCTGTTTCTGACATTCTTGTACCATCAATTACTTGGAAGATGTGAAACTGTTGACGTTTACTTAGCACCATTTAGTAGTGCTATAAAGACTGATAAGTTCAGTTCTTAAACCAGTTGTTTTTGGTATTCTCCTAGGATGATTTATTGCATGTTTTAAATGTGTATATTGCAAAATCAATTCACCGTTATCTACAAGGTCATGAGGGTCCAGAGAAACTTGGTTTGCATTATCAGTTCTTAAGTGAGACTTAAGTGTTTCTTTACCCTTAGACAAACAATTCCTTGGCACGGTGGTGATGAATGCTAATATTTTTCTAAGTAAGGAATTCTTTCTGTATATCTATATCCCATATATCTATATGTATATTCCCTGTGAGGAAAGTCTGAGTAACCTGGGTCTGTTCAGCCTGGGGAGAAGAAGATGGACAAGAGTATCTGATCAGTGTTTATAAATATCGAAAGGGAGATGAGAGGCAAATCGATGAGGTCAGGCTCTTCTCAGTGGTGCGTAGCAAGAGGACAAGGAGTAATGGCCTAAAACTTGAACATAGGAACTTCCTTACAAACTTGCAGAAGAATTTCTGTATGGTGAGGGTGATGAAGCAATGGAATGGGTTGCCCAGAGAGGTTGTGGAGTCTCCTTCTATGGAGATATTCAAGATCTATCTAGATGCCTACCTGTGCAACCTATTATAGGGTACCCGATTTAGCAGAGGGGTTGGACGATCTCTTGAGATCCCTTCCAATCCCTGCAATTCTGTGATTCTGTGATCTAAATCCTCACATATTCTCTATACAAAGTGATAATAACTTTAACCTAAATGTTATTCTTAACTCATTTTGTGTGAAGAATATTTCTATTACAAACTGTTTTGAGTTTTGATCATGTAAGAAGAAAGATTTATAGTACGTACTGAATTTAAAAAGAATGTGTATTAAAATGTGATAAAACCTGCTTGCTAAGACAGAAAAGGAAGAGAGAAATAATAGTAATGATCATTAAAGATATATATGTATATATTATATATGTATATATATATTTACAATGCAAATGATGCACAACACAATTGCTTTACACCCTTCAACTGATGCCCAGACAGTCACTGATCAGCGGCTGCTCCCTCAGACAATTCCCTTCTCTTTTAAAGTTTTTTCACATGATGTCATATGGTATGGAATATCCCTTTGGCCAGTTTTGGTCAGCTGTTCCGGCTCTGTCCCATCTCCTTGTACCCAGCCTGCCACCCTCACAGAGCCGTACAAAAAGCTGAGAAACTGAAATGTCCTTGGCTCTGTACAGCACTGCTCAGCAACATCAGCATGTTATCAGCATTGTTTTTTTCCTAAAGCCAAAACATAGGATCATATCAGATACTATGCAGAAAATCAAATGTATACTAGAGGAAATCAGTTTCAAAAATCAGAAAATTAGCTTTGTACTGAAAGGTTTCCTTGTAACTAATCTTTTTTTTTTTCTTTCTGTATTTGATCTCTCTGAAAATATCTGGAAGTCTTTTTATTTCTTTATTTCTCTCTGATTATGCTGGAGCTTTATGGCAACATTTTATTATTAGATTTTTTTAAAAAATAAATTCTATTAAAATTATTTATGTTTTCAAGCATAAATTATCCTCTTTCACCTTTTTAATGCCATAGAATCTATTGTTGATTTAGAGTTGAAGCAATGTAGCTTATTATTTTCATATAAACATGATCATTTAATTCCCTGCATAAGGTTTGTCAAAGGTACGTGATTGAGAAATACAGTTTTCTCCTACTACATTGCATGGTCCTGCAGAAAAATTCAGGCAGAAGTTTTCCTTTATGGATGATCTGCCAATTATTTCCTCTATTCAGAATAATATGTTGGACTTATTCTATACAAATGTGTTCCTGCTTGATATACATCATGGAAATATCTCCTGTTTTTCATGAGATGGGGGTTGGCATGTCCACTAAGTGAGTGCTCCGTATTCTAACCCAGTATGTAATTGATAGGATTTCTTTCCAGATTTTAAGTTGGCACATAGTGTTTAGCATTTGTTTTCCAGTATACTTTCAGAGAGTTGTTATATACTGCATTTTCCTCAGTCAGGAAATCCAGCTGACTTCCCTCATATTACAGTCTTTTTAAAATCTAGCTAATTAGAGATATTCTAGTTATGCCATAGTTCCACAAGCAGTCTATTCTGGCATAAACAGAAGTTGCATGTAATTCTGATGGAAGGAACAGGAATCAAAAAAATTTGAGAGGCAGATAGGACAGGGACCAGCGCTGACATGTCACTGTGGAAGACTTAACATGTAATTACTCACTTCTGATCACTTTTGGGGGTTAGCCAGTTTTAAACAACAGCAAACTTGCTCTGCTTTTTACATCTATGTATGAAGGGAGAGCAAACTTGTGCCACTTGAAGCTGCTGCTTGTCTTCTTCAGTCCTTTGGTAAATCTAAATTGAGTTGATACAGAGGCTTCAGTCTATCTCATTGTCTGTGTTTTTCCATTCAGGATCTCTTCTAATTTATGACAGCATTTAATAATCACTCAGTCTATTATGAACAATAATCTTTTTGTGTGCTGCCAACTGTACACAAAGTATTACACAAGCTCTGCACTGTTATCTCTTCACAACTAGATGCCTTCCATTAGTCATTCTATTCTCATTCAGGGAATAATCATCAATAATCATCAACTTCTATTTTTAGATGATTTTCCATGCTGGAAAATCACCAAAACTGTTTAATGTCACATTTAACTTATCTGCCAGATATGTGAAAATGTTAAACAGTACAAAAAATCCTGGATTAAAACAATGTACTCCATCAGCTATGGGTGGACATGATACATTACCAGGGATTTTGTGCTTACACATGAAATGTTTAGCATCTCCATCTTAGGGAAACAGAGTCAAACATACCACTTGTAAAATTTAAAGAAATTCCATAAGTCAATAAAGTAATGATAGTTAATACCCACTGAAGATATTGCCTAATTTGTCTCATTGGAAGAACTGGAGCACATGTAGATCAGTATTGCTTCCTGCCATACTGGGACCTTATCTGTACTTACACGGAATCAAAATGTTGCACAAGATGCTGGACTCAATTTTTGAATAATTCTTCAGTGAATATTAACCAAAATTAAGCAAACCCAAAATACAAAAAGCACCCACTGTTAGGGGCTGAATGACAGTGAAAAAATTACAGATATTTCATGTGAGAAACTCTTTTGCATTAGAGGATTTCAGGTCATTTTCTTACCCAGACCTTTTCAACTGGCTTTTAGGACTTGGAGGAAGCAGAGCATTTGTCATTAAGAGAATCATGAACCAGCAGTTGCAGTCTACGTCATTCTGTTTGGCATTACCCTGAGGGAAATCATCTCATGTCTGATGTCTTAGAAATAAAAGAGTTAATCCTCATAATAACCTTTCTGAGAGCACAAGAGCTCTCCATCCCACTGCATATGAAACAGAGGAGGAAGAAAACCAGCATGGCTGAACAAGAACCTGCTGGTTAAACTGATGGATAAGAAGGAATCCTGTTCACTGCAGGAGGGATGGAACTAGTTTTGAAAGCTAGAACACAAGTAAATTTGATCATAATCTTCCTTTTGATTCCTTTCACCAACTGAGGCATTGCTACACAGAAGATAAGGAACTTACCAGGAACTTTTGACAAGACACAATTCTATGAAGTGCCCACTGAATCTTCCTTTAACAAATCATCTTGATGTCAAGTTAGCTAAAGGAAGATGCAATTACCTGTGTATTTTATTTCAGATATTCTGCCACTTAGCTATTTCTCTGAAGACTGGAACTATTGCTGATGCATTTAGGAATCTGAATGATCTGAAGATGGTCTAGGATTAATATTATCCAAAAAAATCCATTGAATTATAATTTTTATAAGCAAGAAATCTGGCTATAGAGACTAGAGTACTTTCCCTGAAATGACTTAAGTCTTCCTGTTTGTAAACAACTAAGACATTCAGGCACTCTAGTCATGGACTTCCATTAGTCCCTGCTTTTTTCTTTACACTCCATTTCTCACAAGAATCACACAATCGATGTTTTAACTAAAAATTCTATAAAAGTAATATGATTTCTGTATTAGTCATTTAGTCATTGACTTATGCCCTGTTGCCTAAGATTAACCTTCATAGTCTTCATGGATTAACTATGGAGATAAATGATATGAAGCAGTTTTTCTGTTACTGTTTAATGGGCATGGCACTCAAGACATTGTGATATCCTTTCAGTTGAAAATACAGTTGACATTTGGGAATATATAATGTTTAGTGGTTTGTAGGGATTTTTTTTTTTTCACAGGAAGCTGACTTTCAGCAAAACTAAGACAATCTCAGGATCTCTTAGCTCTCTACCATTAAAATGAATGGGATATTTACCAATTACTTGTAAGTATCTGTGATGAAATATTACAATTCCTAGTAATTTACTGAAATGTATCCTAGATTCAGGTGATTTCACAAGACAATTGGAATTCATTAGCAACAGATATAGTTTTAGCCAGTTCCTATGAAATCTCCAGAAAGAAGTAGACATCCTGAATGAAACTCCAGTGTTCCAAGTAGATGGCATCTAATAATTCAGTGTCTGAGTTAGGTGTGTTACTGTCTGGAGCTGATCTGTGTTATAAAATTGTCTGTTTGGTCGAAGTTATCAGCTTTGTTTTGTAACCTGTGATGTAGTGCCAGCCCTTGTCATGGAAGTATGCTCATGATGCAGGCGGACTAATGTGTTTGCATACCTATGTGAGCAGATAGTTCCAGGCTGAGACAGCACTAATTATGTGAATACATTTTAATAAGGATTTATTTCATATTAACTCTGATCAGAAACTTCAGCAATGAGAAGCATGTGTGCAATTCAGTGTTCATTCTTGATTGTTTTGTCTTCATTTAAAATAAATAAAATGAAGCCAAAATTTATAAATCCTCTACATAAATCAGGTGGGAACAAATACACTTGGCTCTGGTCTACAGAGAAAAAAGTAAAATAGGTAATAGAAACACACAAATGATTTAAGGCTGACTGTCAGAATTTGTTTTACATCTTTGTAGAGAATAACTACTGTCTTTGGAAGGAAATAAGTGATTCTGTTGATACGCATTAGATATTCTATTTCCAGTTCCTTTTCTCTGAATATTAATTAATATTTATTACATATTAGGAAACTGAGAAATCAATGAGAAATATAAATATTGCTACTGCAAGGAGGTGCTATGGACTAGATTATTAAAAGGATTTCAGTTACTAGTTCTGTTGCTTCAATCAGAAACAGGCACCATATGTAGGTATTACACCTCTAAACGTCACTGAGGTTTAAGGCCTCTAGTTTATGTAGTGAGCTGATTGAAGACTCTGGACAAGTATTTTATTCCTAGCATGGGAATTAAACACCAGAAAGAATGATTTTATACTCCAGATACAGAAGAACAGCTGCATCTAAAAAATTCACATGCATCCCTAGAGCATATGATGTGTACTTCATGCTTTCTCACAGATATTTTGGGACAATCATTCCCAAATAGCTTTTCCATTATATTTTATCAGTATTTGTAGAGTCCAGAAAACTACTGCCAGAATGATTTTCTAGTGTCAATAAAATAATGATAATCTGCCAGGACACAATAAATTTCATTTTTCTAAAATGATTTAGCAGCATCATTTGTAATGTGCTGTGTGCAGCAATTAAGAGCCCTGAGGCCATTTGAGGGGGTGGGGGGAGAAAGGGAGGAGGTGAGAAAGCAAGGGAAAAAAAAAAAGGACTTGCTTTGAGAAGACTTTCTGCAGACAGAACAGAAGGAGCTGAAGCAGAAACATTCCCTAAGCTGCAGAGACCAGCTCTGGTTATGTTGACGCCCAACTGAAGTTCTTTCAACATGGTATTAATTAGCAACTGACTTAAGTAACAATGTACATGCTAGAAGCATTACATCATTTGAACTTGTCACTGACTGTTGAGCAAATAGCTGTGAGGACCGGATACTATTGCATTACAATTTCTTTGAGTCCTTTCATAAAGTCCCAGGCATGGATTTAACAGGGAAGCTAATGGGCTTTAGTCCCTTCTCCCCCTCCATCCTGCCTCCTCTCCTCATTAAGAATGCTGTTTCAGCATACACTGAGTGTCAGGTGATGAGGGAACTGGTGGCATCTAGCTCTGCATGCAAATACAACATTCTTTCCCATTTTCCTTGAAGCTAATAAAAGACTCCCACTGAAGTAAATGGGAGTTACATAAGAATCTTGCACTGTGAAAGAGCAATTATTCTAGACAATGAGCAATCATAAAAATATCAGTTCAGCAGTGTTTGTGCACATACTTGCCTTTAAGCAAGGACTTAAATGCATTTCAGTTTGTAATCCATTTTATTATGTACTTTACTTTTAAGACACTGGACTTCAATATAACCTTAATGCTAAAAGGCCCTTAGCTGATCAGGTACCATAAAGAACATTAGCCAGTCTGCAGACTTCCAATGAAGGTGTACTACTGCAGAGAAGATTTATCAAAACGAAAATGTAACTACAAAGCCTTTAGTATAGTTTTGTTCAGTCCATTTATGTGTTTACTAGGTTTGATAGGAAGCAGAAAACGATCTTGGTTTGATACCAATACCATACCTGATGCCTGTGGAACATCCAGTGCTATGACTGAGGAGTCCAAGATTCTGCAAGAAGTAATTTTCTGGAAAGTCTATAATAATGACAATATGAGGAAACTATAAGCCTGCTTATGCTTTTTTTATTATGTAAAGTGTATTTGTGTTCAGAATTCTTATCTGTACTTATACTTCGTTAAGTAAAATGCAATTTGGCAAAGAGATTCTGGTAAGTGTGCAAAAACAGTGGGGCAGACTGTGATAAACTGACTCTAGTTTTCAAACATACATACATGTTTTAGTATAGTTGTTCCTCACGATAAAAAATGTTTGATCAGGTGAGTACAGAAATCTACATACACTTGACAAAAATTGAAGATGCACTTAAAATTGTTTAGGGTGGGTTTTTTTGTTTGTTTGTTTTATTAATATTATTATTTTCTGGCCCTTTGTTAATTTGAAAAATACTGTGAAACTTCAGATTAATTAGTCTATCATTATGGTTCAGGAGGTATAGTCTTACTAAACAACAATTTTCAAGCTTTTATAACTTTTTTGAAAGGCTATTCCTTGGAAAAAAATGCATCATGTCTGTTTCAGTGTGCAAACATTTCAGAAAGCATTTGGGAGAATGTCAGATGGGTACATATTATTGCATTTGGACCTCATTGCACACTGAAACAAATGACTGTGCATTTATATCAATTTGCAATTAAGCAAGCTTTATCTTTTTCTTCCTTGAGAATTTCTCACTCTCATTTTTTTTAGGGTTTAAATATTGCACACAATCAAAGGAGGCACAGAATGCCTTTCCATTTTGCATGCAATCTCTCACTCCATTTTTAAAAGGAAAAGAACTTTGTGTAAATAGTTTATTAATGCAACATTTGTCATGTGTTGTGCTGAGAACTTAAACAGCACAAGTCAGAAACTTATCAATGACATTATGATTCTCACAGAAACGTTAGCATATTATTCATAAATATGTGAGACATAAAGAGAAGTCACAGCTTAAAGAAATAAAAAACACTACTTATGTACAACATGATGATATTTAAAATTACAGTTCTTGAAGCATCTATAACTTATCTCAGATTAGTTTCAGCTGCTTTTGTAACCACAACATTGAAATTCATGATTTCTGTCTGATTACATTCTCATGATACTTCACATAATGCATACTTGCCCCCAGTTTATGATACATTGTTAATTTCTCTGAAAATAATTTTTGATGGGTTAATCAATAAAAATTTACTCTGGAAAATCTTTGGCTTGATTGTAATGAGCATTTTAAAATAAAAAATTCTGCAAGATTCAGAGTAGAAACTTAAATGTTCATTTTTTTTCCATGTAAAAAAAAAATCTAAAAATGAAGCACTATTGGAATGCCTCATTAGAGAAAATTTAGAAATTTAAGGTAATATTGAGGAATTACCCACCCTCCATTCCTAGAAACTCAGTTCCCACTTATGCTTGCTCACTGGCTCAGAGCAAAAACATGGTAACAGAAGTTGGTTGGTTGGGAAGGAAAGCACGTTGGCAGGACTTTTATGATTCTAATGCATTTAGGGTTCTTATTTCACTCAAAACAAAACAAAACAAAACAAACAAACAAAAAAGCCTGTGATTAAAACGTACTTAGGCAGAATCATCTCCATTTAGGATCTGTCTTTCTTTTAGTATGTGTATTGTCAGTTTCTAGGTCAGTAAGGGCCACATCACTATGGTGATGTCAGGAATTAAATAATAAATATATTAGTAGTAGTAGTGATAAAATATACATATCCTTCATATATATTCCTACTGTGTGCAATTGATGAAAATAACCAAAATAAGTGAAAACATATATATTTTTTGTTCTCCCCTCTCTTACTTTTGAAATTTGATTAGTTAAATTAATTCATTTCATAACGTTTCCCTATCATTTCTTGCATAAACAATATGTAACCAAAAAAAGGAAAAGATTTAAAACTCAAAATAAGATAATTTTTTTCTTTTGCTTTAAACAGGTCTCCAAATGCAGTGTTTAGGAACTGTTATGGAAGTTTTGTTTATCCAAGTGGCACTTAATTGCTTAGAAAAATATAGTAATGACATACAGAAGATAATCAACCTTTATTTTTTCTTCCTTGGGGGGATTGTCTGAGTGGCACTGAATAGGATTCCTGCCTGTTACCGCTGGTTTTTATTTCTGTCTTTCAGTTTAGCAGCAAAAAGTAGCCTGAAGGAAAACTGTATAACCTATCCAGTTTTTGTGGTTTAAGTATTTACTGAGTGCCCAACCAGCCCGACTTGGCTAGGTCCAGTAGCACATAGCATCCCCTGGAGCTTTAGATGATGACTAAATCTGAGTTTGACTGCTTAGCCACCATAGTTAGATAAAACACTTTAACTGTGTGTCCTAACCTTAAATGCAACTTAAAGCAAGTGGGATTCTGACTGTGAAAGATGGAAAGTATTAAACTGTAATGATAAAACACAGAATCACGGAATTGCAAGGGTTGGAAGGGACCTCAGGAGGTCATTGAGTCCAACCCCCCTGCTAAAGCAAGTACCCTACAATAGGTCACACAGGTAGGCGTCCAGACAGGTCTTGAATATCTCCATAGAAGGAGACTCCACAACCTCTCTGGGCAACCTCTTCCAGTGTTCCATCAACCTTACTGTAAATAAGTTCTTTGGCATGTTTGTATGGAAGTTCCTGTTTGAGTTTTATGCCATTGCTCCTTTCCTATCACTACACACCACTGAGAAGGGCCTGGTCTCATCAATTTGCCTCCCATCTCCCTTTAGATATTTGTAACCATTAATCAGATCTCCCCTCGTCTTCTTTTTCCCATGTTGAACAGACCCAGGTTACTCAGCCTTTCCTCATAAGGGAGATGCCCCAGACCCTTTATCATCTTTGTGGCCCTCCATTGAACTCCTTCTAGGAGATCCCTTTTCTGACCTGGGGAGCCCAGATCTGGACACAGTAATCCAGATGTGGCCTCACCAGGGCGGAATAGAGGGGAAGGATCACCTCCCTCGACCTGCTGGCCACTCTCTTTTTAATGTACCCCAGGATACCATTGGCCTTCTTGGCCACAAGGGCACACTGCTGGCTCATGGCCAATCTGTTATTCACCAGGACCCCCAGGTACTTCTCTGCAGAGCTCATCTCCAGCAGGTCATCCCCTAACCTGTACTAATGAATGTGGTTGTTCCTCCTCATATGGAAGACTCTTCACTTGCTCTTGTTAAACCTCATCAGTTTCATCCCTGCCCAACTCTCCAGTCTTTCCAGGTCTTGTTGAATGGTAGCACAGCCTTCTGGTGTGTTAGTCACACATAAATACTTAAAAGTTAGATTTTTTATAGTAATTTATGCTAGAGTAAACACTGAATATATTTTATTAAAACTCAAGAAAACAGTGATTGAGAACACCTACAAGACATTTTCAGTCTGTGATTCTCTTCAGAGTTTTCTCAACCATTCACAGTTAGATTTTAGGAAAAGAGAGCTTGGAGGATTGAACTGCGGTGGCTTCTGTGTGTGCATAAGAAGATTTATTAAATTATAGATGGGGCTAATGGATTTACATTTTGGTTACACAAATACTTCAAAGAGAAGAGAAAATAAAAACGCACTTACAGCTAGTATGTTAATGAGGAAACATGGAAAAGACAAAGTTATACACGAAAGCAGTACCAAGAATGCATTTTTTTCAGTATTTGAATTCATGTAAATGCTGGCACATTTTGATAAAACTATATGATTTATGCATCTCCACGTATAGCATATCCATTCTTTCTTGTTTTCAGGAAGCATGTTCAATCTGTAGAATGACTTTTATACCTTAGTTTTGATCTATATTATTCTGTAGGTGTCTGCTTCCAAATCTTACAATCAAACCTGACTCTGAACACTTCCAGGCATCCACATCTTCTCTGGTCAACCTGTTCCAGTGCCTCACCACAGTTAATCATTTGAGTTAGACCTTGTAAGAACACTGAAGTATTGTAATGTAACCCTTCTGCTTTAAACATAGCTCACGCAGGGAGAAGACAGAATTTGCATTCTGCACAGTGCACTATGAATTTTATTTTCAAAACCATGGTACGCTTATGGTAGTACTTATGGTGTACTGATTCCTCTCACTTGCATTCACTCATACAACAAATGCACCAGCAGTTTTGATTAAATAAAAATCCACACTCTGCATTTTTGTATCTGAAAAAATGGTAGGATATTTTTGCTGGAGTTTGGCTCACAGTGGGGTAGTGATGGTAAGATTGTTTGCAGTGTTTTGTGTCTACCATTAAGTCTTACTGTATAAATATTCACTAGATTTCTGTATTTGGGAGGCAAGTAATTTGAAAATTGATAGAACATAGTACTGATGTTTCACATTCAGTGTTCAGTCTTCTCAAACCTCTTCTTGCCATTGTCTATCTGTTCGTTTCTCATCATACACCTATTCAGATATGTATTCTGATATAGAGTTAACATTTTGTTCTCTCATTGCACCAAATCCTGTTTTTCTCAAGCCACTTCTGCTGAGACAACTTTGAATTTTAATCCTGCCTTGACAAATATTTGTGGGTTGCCCTGGTACAGCTTTTTTTTTTTTTTTTTTTGTAAATTAAGCAAATATGCTGTTTCATCATCCACCTCATTAATAAAAAATTGACCACACCCAGGAAAGGCAGCTATGGAATGATACTGAATATATCCCTCTAATTTGAGAGTAAACTACCGATAAATTGCAATGAGTTGTTCACATTCACCTTCATGCTGTACTGTAATACTCATTCCTAACTGTTAAAATTAATTTCCATTTTTTTTGGACTCTTGTTGAGTTTGAGATCCTGGAAGACTTCTTTGTGTCTAATAATTGTTTTTTGTTTTTTTTTTTCTATTCTAAGTATTGTTCAGAACATCTCAAAACAAGACAATTTCTGTACAGTAGATATGAATTTGGCTGCATTACGTATTGCTGTGGAGGCCTGTGCTTTAGATGATTCTAGTAAATAAATAAGTCTACTTTAATTTATTTTCCTGATTTGATTAATAAAAATGCCTTTGATTTCTACTCTATGTAAAATTTGATATATTAAGTGTGGCAAATTTTGATACGGATTGGAGTTTTCTTTGGAATACAGATTTTCCAAAATTTTTTTACCATATATTCAGACAGGCCACTGCTAACTCATCTGGTTTCATTTAACATAGCCAGCAGAGAAAAGCTGAAGAATATTAAAACAAAGCTTAAGGATTATTTAGTAAAAGCAGAAATAACTGGATCCCAGTTTTGGAATGAATACCAAGTCTTAAGATTCTGAAGTGAGTATTTAACTTTAAGGTTTTGTGGCATACTACAGATCCTTGTGATTATGGCTGGAAATGGATCCTTTCTTTCTGACTGCCTAATCATAAAAGCCAGCTTTACACCTGTTTAAATTTTTCAAAATAAAAGAGTATTCAGAAAGCAGCTTTGAGAAGTTAGGAAATGAGAGAGTAGAAGATTTTCTTTTGAGAGCTGCCGAACTGTTTGTGACAAAACTCAAAATGTGGTGCTACATTCTGACTCATGCATAAGTTATAAAATAAAAGATTTTCTAACATTTGAATTTGAACTAAATACATCAATTTATCTCAGAAAAGTGATATGATAGATAACTGCATTTTACTTCAACGAATTTTACTATAAGAAGAAAAAGGTTGCAAAAATGGAAATGCATTCTTAAGGTCATACAAATGATCCTGTATCTGTTATGCACAAAATACATGTTAATTACTGTCAGAAAAGTAGCATTTTATGATCATCTTGCAATCAAGTTATAAATGTGAGAAGGCACCATGTAGCAGGGAGTGCAGTCTATGGAGAAGGGAGGGAATTTACTGGAGCCAGCCAATCTTGTTTATGCTGGCAACCTTGCATGAAAACTCAAAATGTTTTTTATTATTATTTTGACGGTTTTAAACAGGGCAAATGTTATGTTCCTAAATAACTTTATGCATATTTGCAAAATTTACTCATGAATTCAGCAAGGGCTAGGTGTGATTATAGTAAGGTCATTTTGTAGGTAAACATGTATAAACATAGCAAGTAGACGTCCCTGAGCTTAATCCCAGTGTGTTGAAGATTTAACCTATTACATTTTATGTATCTGTGCTGTTTTCTTACATGTATAGTCTCATTATAACAAAGCTTTAAATATTCTCTCAATTCTAAGTATGGGTAATTATTCTCTGTTAATGGCAGGGTTACTTCTGCTGTCTCTATCTGAAAACATTCACAGCGTAATTTCAATTTTGGCAGTTAAAAGGACCATATATGAAACATAAAGTAGTGAATTTTAAAGAGGTTATAATGCTTTTTCTTTTTTGTTGTTCGTTCTTTTTTAAAAGTGAGAAGTTCCTTTCCTACTTAGATTTGGATGAATGATTTTTCATTTTGATCAACGTTTAGTTAATATGATAGAAGTAATTGTTGAACTGAATTGAGTTTCTCTTTTCTGTATTACTACAATTTCTATCTGCTTTAGTCATTATGTGAATTTTGAATACTCCTGTTTCTAGTATTCAGTGGATGATCCAGCAGATTTTTAAACACCTGACAATCCTAATGTCCAGTACAATGGACTGAACTCAAAGGAATGTGATAACTTTAGGCCAAATAACTTGGATTTGATACAGAAACACTTTGGAAACATTCCAAGATATCAGAAGTTCCAATATCTCAGAAGTTCAGTATCTCTTATGGGAAAAAATTAACAACAGATCACATTTTAAAATATATCAGAAACTGCGACACTCTTGGAAAACTGCTGTGGTTTAACCTGGCTGGCAGATCAGCACCACACCATCATTCACTCAGTCCCCTACTTCCCAGTGGGATGAGGAAGAGAATCAAGAAAATTAAAGTAGAATTTGTAGGTTGAGATAAAAGCTACTTACTAGGACAGAAAAGGAAGAGAGATAAAATAGTAATGATAATAATAGTCTTATTATATATATGTGTGTAAACATATATGTACATAGACATTCAGAAAACAAGTGATGCACAAAGCAATTGCTCACCACCCCCTGACCAATGCCCAGCCAGTCCCTGAGCCGTGGCAGCCCCTTCCTGCCAACTTACCCCAGTTTTATAGTTTCACATGATGTCATACAGTATGGAATATCCCATGGGGCAATTTGAGTCAGAGACCCTGATTCTGTCTCCTCCCTCAATCCCTTCACTGTCAGGACAGTTCAAGACACTGAAACATCCTTGGCTCTGTACAGTACTGTTCAGCAACAACTAAACAACAGTGCGTTATCAACACCGTTTTTCTCCTACAACCAAAACATAGCATCATACTAGACACTATGAAGAAAATCACCTGTGTCGCAGCTGAAACCAGGACAAAAATCTGGAAGGATTTGTATATCAGATAGGTAATGGGACAATAATTTTAAGTGTAATCAGGAAGACATCAGTATCCTCCCATATTTTGATATTTTACTTGCTGTACTTCCATTAAAAATAGAGTAACCCCCATGCTTTCATACCAGATACACTCTTATTTCTTTGTAAGCCCATATCCTGAGTTTAGCTGGTCCAAACTGCCACTGACATCAGAACTGTATCCAAGACCTTTCTTTCAGTGCTAACACATCCATTTATTTTGGTACATACATAAAAACATGCGTACACTCACTTTTGTATATATTACTTTTCTAGATCTATTATAAGAATTCCCTATTCTTTTAAAAATCATATTCTACTGATGTAGCATGGCCTACTTGACATAAATAGGGATATTACTGCATTCTGTGTCATAAGAACAGAAATGCTGTTCAGAAATCTGTGGTTAAAGTATCTGTAACAGATGTGTAAAGAAATATTTATTTTTCACAAGTAAAAGATTTACTCCTCACACACACAAAAAAAAGTTGCTCTAGTAAAGTTCACATCTTACAGTACTTTATGTTTTTAATAACTAAGGTTCTACCATGAAGCCCCCATTGGCTGAACTATATTGGAATCTCAGATTATCATTTAAAAAAATCAAAGCCAGCAAAATAGATTTCAGATATCTGTGTGATCATTTTAGTCTAGTAGCAGCCTTTCTCTAAAAAAATATTCTTTTAAAGAAAAAGGAAACTTTGAGCAAAAACTATGGAATGAAGTTTAACTGATACACTTAGATTTCTGAGGAAAAAAAAGGTATTTTGGGCAACATAACAGCAACAAATATATTTTTAGTTTTACAAAATGTCCTGTGATATTATAGATAGGCTCTTTAAGTGAGAGACTGCAGCATCCGTACATCATACTACAGAGATTTTTCAAAGTTTTATTCTTTAAGACTACAAAGTCATTTTATTTCATCCACTGACTTTGAAACTTAAAAATGTGTACTGTTGAAGAGATGCCAAGATAGTAAAATTTAAGTGACACTTCTATGCCTTTGACTTATTATTAGTAAATGGATGACTGCTATAAATTTTACAAACAAACTCACTCTCTCTGGGAAAAAAATGCAATCCTTGCTTATCTATTTGTATTTTCATTGTTATTCAGAAGTAAAACTATTACTTATGTGTGATCAATTATGAAACCCATAGTAGCTGACCACTTTTGGAAGCAGAGGAAAGGATGAAATTAGAAGGAAAGAAGTGCTTAAAAACAGATTTCATATCTGTTGGAGGAAGAACATTGAGCAGGCCCTAGGCTCCCCAGTTGATAACAAAAGGGAAATTACTATTTTTTTTTTAATTCAAGACTGTGAATCCTTTACTCTCTGTTCTCTATGGTGTTTTGCATAAAAATACCAAGAAACCGGTACATGATTTGTGACAGTAGAAGTGAAGAGATAGGACAAGATCATGATGGCAAATATTATGTTCCAAATTTGGAACATACCTAATGTATAATAGTTACTGAGATTTATGATGCAGAGTGCTGTGCTTTAACATTGCTGGAAACAAAAAAGTGTTTTCATGGCCTTTGCCACAATGCCTGTTAAGTCCCAAACAATGGAACTGTCTTGCTTGGCAGGCAGAATAGACAATCTGAGCTGTCTTTGCTCAGGAATGAAATTGAATGTTTCTTGCTGTGAAAGGTTTTCCATTTGCTCCATTGTTCAGACTGCATTGATTCAGACAAATTGATTGTCTCTGTGGTAACAGATCCATGCCAAGGGATGACAAAAGTTAAGTCATCTGTGATTAAGATTCAGCAAGTTCTGAACGCTAAGTTTCTGGAGGCACTCACATGAACTTCTGGAGGCATCATAATTACTAAAATACAGAGATTAGGCAGTGGACTTCTTAATAGTACCGGCTATGAAAGAGGTTTAATTTTCCTTTTGTCATTTAGAATATTTGTCATGTGGGTTTTATAGAAAACATGCAAATTAATTCCTGTATATGGATTATCTCTTCCAGATGCAAGCTCTCATTTAATGAAAGCCAGATATTTGTCAAATGTCCTTAAGCTTTGGACTTAACTTAGATAAGATATTCTCCAAAGACTGCCCTGGAATTCACTGCCTCCACAGATCAGTGTTATGAGCACTGACCCTGGAGGCTCATTCCACTTTTAACTAAAAGTTTAATGCAATTTTCCTTCACAATCTCTTTAGTTTCTTCCTAATATGTATGTTTTTCTTGCTACGCATTTACTTTAAATAATGATAGTTACATTAATACATTGTAAAATAAGCAAAAGGGTTAAATGTTTAATGACATATGTGTTTGTTTACAAACAGTTCGGGTTGCCTAGATGTGGATTTTTACTTTTACAAGAAGCACACCCTTGATATTTTTTCCATTGAGGGAAGATGTCTAAGGATAGTGAATGTAAGCTTTCAGTCAGCATACTTTTCTCAGTTACGTACTGTGGACCACTTGTGGTCCAGGGGAATTCCCCGGAGATCCTAGGCTATAGTTTGAAAACCACATATTTTAGATGCTGAGAGGTTTTACCACTCAGGAACTTTGAAACAAGTCTTTGAAAGGATGGCATTAGTCTTCTGGTGAAAGAACATCATAACTTTTTGTATGGGGTGCTGTATGGAGATATTCTCTGTTATGCACAAAAGTATGTAGTATCAACATGAGCTTTTAATTTTAACTTTTAAATTGTATCTGATTTTTCTTTAGGAATCATGTTAGTTGTTTTATTTTTCAAACTACAGAATAATTCTACCTTCTTATGACATAGCAAAAAGAAAATGTAACTTATCTACAGGAAAACATGGAAATGGTGTTAAATTTTGGAAGCTGAAAACAACCAGAGTTTCTGGAAAAAGGCATAGAAATGGGAGAAAATCACACATCTAAACCTAGGGCAAATAATTTAACTTCTCAATTTCACTGTTCATCCAGCTTTTACTGGATGTAATCATTATAACTGATGGAAAATAGACGAAAAATTGGAACAGAAAAGCTGAGTTCTATTCTCTTTTTTTAATTAGTGAAAATATTTCATCAAAGTTTTCTGGAAATAGAATTACAAAATCTTACTAGCTCTAAGATGATAACTCATATTTTGGAAACCTTAAGTATTAGAGTGAAATACTTTGTGAACCATGTGACCAATTGACTTTTACTAAGGAAAATTTGGAGATGAGAGATTTGCAGGGGGAAGACAGGACTTATAGAAGGTAACTGAATTTCTTCAGCCATTTCAGTGAGTTTGTTCAGGGAAATATCTGTGTCTTATTAATAACTTGCAGATTTCTTCTCATCATGAGTGCATCCCAGAGCAGTTTCTTAAATTTTCTTGTCTGAATGACTTCCCAGCCTTTCCAAAACAACTGATATAAGATCTTTTGCAGAGTAACACACAACCCTCACCCCTACTTTTTTATAGGTAAAAATTAAAATTGAGTTTTTATTTATTTCTTTACTTCATTCTGTTTATTGACTTGCTTGCCTTGTGAGTGCAAATGTATGATTTGTCATTTCACAGACAATCTTCTGACATTCTGAGGTCCAAAAGATGTTCACAAACCACATTTTGTGTAAGAATATTGTGGAAGAACTGTAATAAAATAATCTGTTCCAATAATGTTCTTTCTGTCTTACACACAGCTAAAAATCTTACCAAAGAGCAACCACAAAACATTGCACCCCAGGCTGCTTATAGTATCTTTTTCAAAGTTCATTCTTACTCTTCAACAAGCTGAGCAGTTGGTTTGGGAGAAAGCAACAATGTAGGTTAATTAATTTTTTTTCCTGCTGCTGTGCTACTTAAAATCGTGTATGCTAGAAAACGTCACAGCATCAGGCAGAATTGCAGAACCACAGAATGTCTAAGGCTGGATGATGTCTTTGGAGGTCTTCTGGTCCAAGCCTGTTGCTCAAGCAGGGTCATCCAGAGTAGGTTTTGTAGGATTGTTATCATACATACCTTGAATATCTGTAAGGAGGACACTCCACAGCCTCTCTAGGCAACCTGTGCCAGTGCTTTGTCACTTGCGCAATAAAGAAGTGCTTCCTGATGTGCAGTGGGAACATTTTGTTCCAGTTTCAGCCCATTGCCTCTTGTCCCTGGGTACCACTGAACTGAACCTGGTTCTATTCCCTTTGCATTCTCCCTTTGGATATTTATAGAGATTGATAACATTTCCCTGAGCCTCCTCTCCTCCATGCTGAACAGTCCCAGCTCTCAGTCTCTCTACATAGGAGAGGTGCTCCAAGCCCTTATTTGCCTTCATGGCCCTTTGCTGGCCTGTCTCCGGTATGTCCATGGCTCTCTTACTGGGGAGACCCAAACTGGACACAGTATTCCAGGTGTGACCTCATCAGTGCTTAGTGTAGTGTGTTAAGGATTATAAATTGAATAGCAACTGTGTCAAAGGAAAGGCTCAAAAGTCTACATTAAAAAAAAAAAAAAAATAAGTAGATAGCCTATCTGGGGAAAAAAATCACCAAAAACCCAACCTCTGTGATCTAAGGTGCATCTATTAATAAAAATCAAATATAATCAGATTCTAAAAAAGTTATCATATACAATTCAGATGTTACATTTCTAAGTGAAACAGTCAAAATATATGAAATTAGGTAAAAATTTGTTTTCTAACCTTGACTCTGCTCGCCACATTTTGATATAATATTTCCTAACACCTTTATACAGTTATTTTCTGTTTCAGAGAGAAATTTGACAGTTCATGAAAAAAAAATTCTTCAGCCCATCTGTTTTGAGGTCATAGCCATTATAAAGTATATAGTGTATAAGTGATTTTTTTTCTTTGAAGTTGACAGAACAAAATAGACCTGCTTCTTCCTACATGGAACTTTAAGACAGTGCACTCAGCATCCTCAGGATGCAGTTTTTATTTGTAACTGCTCACTAAATGAATTCCTGTTCCTGGGAAACCCAGACTCTACTGACCTCATTGTGCCTTTGTTCAGATTATAATCATTAAATTCATTCAGTCAGGAAAAATAGCATGTGACATAAGACAATAATTACAATTAACCAACACAGCTTTAAATTGCAATTACCTGAGGCTGAAATACTGAATGAACTGTTCATGATCAATTCTTGGTGGGGAAATTTTCATCAAAGAAGTGTGAATTATAGTCAAATAACTAAAAAGTGAAGGAAATTACTCTTAACTAAAGATCAGTAGTTGAACAACAACAACAAAATACTCTGTATATGAAAGAGTAAAGCATTTGTATGGGAAAACTGATGTTTAAGGACATCTGAACATTTCTAAACACAAGGTCCACTGCCTGGACCTTGTTATAAAATGCTTTCTCTGAAGTGTTAGTTTATCTCATTATTTCTTTAAAATAATTGAAAGAACACTTATCTTCTATTCAATGTAATTAATACTTTCTTTTCTTTAGGATAATGATATTTTTTATCTGTAAATCTATGGATGAACTGTGGAGAGGTGATTTGTCATGTGGTCAAATTTAATATTTGACATTTGAGACTAAAATGCTTTTTTCCTATTAGAAGATTTAGTACAGCATACACAAGCTATTCTCTTGCGCTTGGAAAAGGTGCCAACTATAGAATGGCAAGCTAGTACTTTTGGGCAGTCAATGGCAGCATTATTAAAATAATATTTTGCTGTCTAGTATATATTGAGTTCCTTACACTTCTGTCTCCCCCATCATGATCACAAAAAAAAAAGTTGAACTTCAGTTTCCATCAGAAGTTTTTATGATTCCCATATGCAAAAATAGGTCACTTTGGCTTCAGATCACTCTTTTGAATAGCAATGGTTTATTTTATTTCTGAATTAATAACACAAAGAATTTAGGTTGAAAGATTTTTATCTCGAGTTATTACTACCAGTTTGTGAATGTAATTTGTACTGATTCCTGTTATCTGTGCACTTCCTGTTTACCAAAGAGAACCTGCTTACTGTTATTCTTAATAATCTTTTGAGTTAATAAAAAACAATTAAACCAGGTAGCCTGAATCTTCTACCCAGAAGTTCTACTCAGAAGTAATTTTCATATCTCCTTAAGCAAAGAAGCGCATCAGAACTCATGTAGTATTGCATGGGTCAAGACAAGAATGGTCAAGGTGGGCAAAAGCAAGGATATATCTTCTTTGAGGTATGCAAATCTACCTTCTGAGACTATTTTTTTTGTGATGAAGAAGGACAGAAATGCTAAATGAATGTGAGAGAACATGAGTTGCCCCCATGGAAGTATAGCTACTTATATGTATATATTATCCAATAACTAATTGAATTATCTTTTTTCTGTGTCATATAACTAGGAAATAGCGAAGATCACACCATGAAACATTTCTGTATTGGGAATTATTTTGTAGAAGAAAACAAACCCACAAAGAATTCACATGAAATACAATACTGTCATATGCATCTGAATTCAGGCACGTAATTGAGATTTACTTAGATGACTGGTGTCCAGAAGCAGCAGAATTAGAAATAAATTAAAAAACAATATATATTTTTTTTTTACTTGAGAAAAACGACATGAGAAGGAATATTTATTTTTCAAAAGAAAGTTTCAAATACCTTTGGAGTTTGGAGACACTTTGAAAGGAGATTTTCTTGAGTCTTACTGTAGAACCCTTCCAGGCCTTTGATTCTGATCATTGTCCTGCCTCCTTGTAGCATCCAAAGAAAGGCATCACTTTAGAAAAAGGGGAAGGCAGGGCAGGGGAAGGCAGGGCAGGGCAGGGCAGGGCAGGGCAGGGCAGGGCAGGGAAGGGAAGGGAAGGGAAGGGAANCAGGGCAGGGCAGGGCAGGGCAGGGCAGGGAAGGGAAGGGAAGGGAAGGGAAGGGAAGGGAAGGGAAGGGAAGGGAAGGAGAAAAGAAAAAGGAGGGAAACCCTGATAGCTATCCATCTAGCCTCGATACACATCTTCTGATTTTTAATGGATACAAAATGCTTTAACTGTGCACCAAGTTCTCACCAGAGCTGTGCTGCTCTCCTGCAGAGGTACAATGCTAAGGAAGCTGGAAAGTGCAGCCAATCATTCTTTAGACTGTCATCACATGAGAATACCTCTCACTTGAAAAGGTGAAGCATCTTAAATGCAATGAAAGTAAGTAAAAATAGGATTGTACCAGTTCTTGATAGTAGTGTGTTTTGGTAACTTAGATGTACTGCACATGTGCTATATGTTATACAGTGCACTTCTTCAGTACTGAATCATCTTTTATCAAGGTCTGCTAAAAAAAAAACAGAGGTGGTGTCAGTGACTTGAGACAGACGTCATTGGGGTCTTCAGTTTAGTAAGGTACAAATATAACCTAAAATTAAAACCCAATGCTCTGTTTATTTCTGCTGTTCATGAAGCTGGTAATAAACTGACAACAACATGGTCTCTCTACTAATGTTCCAGTGTCAGCTGTTTCTGTGGCCAACTTTAACCTACTGTGAATGGGTTTCATTGAGTTTCCCCATCCTCTGTATACAGTAGACTGACTATCCAGGAACCATATTTTATTTTCAGCTTTAGCTTGTTTTCCACTGAAATTAAAGAAAACAAAAATGGATTCATACCTCTGGGTTCCTGTGTTAGCATGTTTTAAAATAATGTAATATTTTGCATTTATATAATATCAGCCAGAGGACTTTTCAGAATCTATTACAGAGATACCTCTTTTCGTCTCTGTGAAGAACAGTCAGTAGGTTGAAAACCAAGAACTGTTTAACTGGACGCTGTGACCCTGTACAATAGTTACACTCATTGCTTCCTGCTCTCAGTACGAAGTCTTAGACAAATGAGTCATATGGGAAAATACTGTCCCCTCTAGGGGGTGCTAAATCTACAGGGCTATGAAGAAAGATTGGTGCTGAGGTGATGTGGCAACCTACTCCAAGCTCCTATTTCAGAATCCTCTCCTGTAAGCCCCATTCCTGTTGGCTTCCTCTTTTGCTGTGCATCATTTAAGTATTTTGTGCCTGTGGTTTCCTGGGGGTGTTCTTTCAACTCTACACAGCCAACTGTCAACAGCCTGTTTTATGCAGGGCCAGCTTCTGCCTTCTGAGTCTTCCTTTGAGCTAGTAAGAATCTTTGCTTTCATATGACAACCCCTTCCTTATACGTTTAAGAGAGGCACGTTCTCAGAACAGGTCAGACTCTTGCCTCGGATTATGAAAAAAAATACAGAAATTGGAACAATATTGTCAGGGAGCTGAGGAAAGAAACAGGGTTTAAACTTTCATTAGAAATACTGTCTCGAGTGGCACTTGCAAAGATCGGACTCTGATGCATGAAGATACATCATACGTGGAAATTACGATCACATTTCTAGTATAGGGTTGCACAACTGACTTTTTGTTGTGGGTTTGTTTCAGTTGTGTGATGATTCTTTTATCTTCTTCATTACAAATCACTGTGAATACTATGGGCCTGTGCCCATATCTTGCATCACCACCTGTACAGTAAAAGATCTTTTTAAAGCTGATGGGAGAAATTTAACATATCAGAGAGGCGACAATTACTCCATGGTCTCTGGTGTCTACAGAAATACAGTTTCTCACAAGGCTTACAGTGTCTGAAGACACATAAGCTGTGAGAGCTTGTTGAGGCCCCACAAGGAAAGGTGCATGGGGAAATGTGGGGTGCAAGGGGCTGAGACCTACAGTGACAGAGAAAACCCTCACTGAGCAGAGCTGTCTGGAAAGCTGCTAGAGTATAGGAAGATTTTGAAGGACAGCTCAAGCTAGCATTGCCTCCTCACCTGCATCTCTGCCCACCACCATCCTTACCCTTCTGTGGCCCAACAGACAGAGGAAGGAAAGACTGATGAGACAGAATGTGTCTGTCAGACCAAGTGCTGTTGCAGTCTTTCATGGCTATAAGGTGCAGAAGTTCCTGCTGGTGCATGGTAGGCTAAGCAGGAGATGAAAATAAGGTAGCCCATTTTTTGCTGTCATAAAAGCACTTAGCAGTCCTGCATGTGCTATAGGAGCAAGGCATGGTGTAGAAGAAGCTGTTCTTAATACTGGGACAATACTCCCGACAGGATACTGAAATCTGTCTGTGGTGACAAACGCAGTATCAGAGGACTCGCAAATCCTTCTTAGTCTGAGTGATCTAAAATTGCATCTGAAAGATAAGACACTTCTATATTGATCCTAGGTAACCATTCAAGACCCGTCTGGATGCCTACTTGTGCAACCTATTGTAGGGTACCTGCTTTAGCAGAGGGGTTGGACTTGATGATCTCTTGAGGCTCCTTCCAACTCCTGTGATTCTGTATGATTATGTGTGATTTCCCCTGTCTATAACAAAAAGCACTCAGATGCAGAAAAAACAAGTTCCGGTCCTATCTAACTAATACCACAGAAAGTCACACATTCTTTACTGATTCAAGAAATACAATGCTGTCTGCACTTACGCCACTTCCTGCAGTCTCCTCCTATATTCACGTGTGCATGAAAGTGCCATGATCACTGACTCACGTCACTTCTTGGTTGAGAAATCTTGTCCTCTGTATTTATATTCAGTTTTATGCTTGCAAAAGAAAACCTATTGCATTGCACCTTATCAGTCACAGATCTGAATGATCTTTGACCCTACTTACCACACAGAAATCTGATGAATGAAGGAGTAAATTCTGGTTTTTGGTAGAGGTACTTTGTAAAGCACTGAAAAATATAAAATTACATCACTAATACAGACGAGCTATGTCAGAAATAGTACCTTCATTATCATGGAGAAAGTGGCTCAGAATCTCTTGAATATTGAATTAAGCACACTTTTTCCTATATATTATTGTACACTAACAACAATAAGATGACTTTATCATCACCTCATGTCCAAATGGCTTTAGGCTTTTTTTGATATGTCAGATTTTCATGTCAGACAAAAATATTACAGGCATTTAATGACCTTTCACAAGTGTACCAAGCTAAATGTATATTGCTATGTGTTACTATTTATATTCTACATTTTGGTCATTGGTATGCTGGCTAAGGAGGATAGCAAAATTACACAACAGACAAAAACAGTTTTTATCTCTCAATGATATAAAATAGAGGAATGAGAACAACAGAGTACTTCTGTTGGGAGCAAGAACACAATTTACAATTGTTTTCATTCCACTAAAAAGTCCTGTCTGTAGATTTTGTTCGGGAAAAAAAAAAAAAAAAGAGATGTTTTACAGAGAATTAAGGATTCGCTGCAGCGATTTTGAGCCATTGACGACTTTGGGTTCCTTCTGGTTAGTAGCATCATCTACTGATACTATCAGATGAAGGAGGAAGGAGAGAAAAAAGTAAATGTAACCCAAAAATTAGGCTGAAAAAAAGGTTCTGGCAAATTCTGAGACACAGAGAAATCAAAATAAGAGAAAAACAGTTTTTCCCAAAATTTTCATTAAAACTTTTATATCTAACTTTAAAAATAAATTATATATATATATATATAAATAAAATAAATGTGGAAAAAATGTTGGAAAATTTATTTTTAACCTTCATCTTCATAACATAATTAAAGCTTATTATACAATGGATTTTATTTGGAAAAGAACTGACTCATCAGCCATGTCTTCTAGACCCTCTAGAAAAGGAAAATAGGAATGTTGACAACCTGTGCTTACCAAGCCAGTTTGCAGCTATGCTTGGGATTCTAAGAATAAGCACGGTAAATCAAATGCTCTGTGATGACAACATAAACAGTGGATCTGAGCTCTTTTCTTTTGTTATTTTTCTGTTGTTTCAAGTGGCTCATCAAATAAACTGAAATAAAAAAAATGTAGAAATATTTTTCATATGGCAGCTGAATTTACTCTCTCCTCTCAGTCACAAAAATATGTTGTCCTGCACCTCTTATAGAAAGGTAATCTGCAACTTAATTCCTAATGTTTCCTTAACTCGTTAAATGAGTGAATATAATCATGTTTAATCACCTTTTGTTGTTGCTGTTATTCATTTTGAATTTTTTTAGAAAAGTGCCCTGAAAAAAATACCTGTTCTTCAGTGTACTTTTCTTTTAATCTGATTTTTCTTCATTTTTTATTCATCCATTTCATTTATGAAAAAATCATAAGAAAAAGCAATGAAGCTAGGTGCATTTATCTAAATTTTAACTTTAAAAACAATTTTAGAAAAGATCTCAGTTATGAAAAACTCAGACCATTATGGAAAACTCCATTATTTTGAACTGCATTTCCATCATTTGTAATAAGAAATTCTTAGCTAGAATGGCATCAAAAGAGATTCTGCTGAGTCCATGGAAATATATCTAGTGAGTTCAGATTTGTTTCCTTAGAGAATGCCTAATGGCTGTTGCTGGAGATAACAACAACAAAGCATCTTTCTGATGCTTACCAATATTCCGTGTGACTTCTGGAGATAAAAATATTTTCTTTTCTACTTCAGGAAAATTTTAATACCTTGAAGATTAATGCTGAAGCTCTGTTAAACTCTGTTTCCTATTGGTGTATCTGAGATTATATTTTTCATGACTAGAGGGATAATGAAATTTGCAATTTACAATTGGGTTGGACATATAATGGGGACACTGAAAATTTATGCAGAGTTTTGGAACACAGAGAAGATAAATACATTTGGATCTTTAAATTAGGTTATTTTTTCGGAATCATTTTAAGATACATATGAAATGTTGACTAACGAGAAAAATCTGAGTATTTTAAACGTATCTGTAAATGTAATCCACACAAAATGTTGCCTATCCTTGAGTTCTGATCATTGTTTAAATTTCATAACAGTTGCTTGGAAGATGAAATGGGACTCCAGAGGCTTACTTCTCAAGAGCATGCTCCACTGACCATGCAATTTACTCTTCCTCTCCTGCTTAAATTCCTTCCTGTGGCAGTGTGATTTTCATCAGAAGAGTGAAGCATTAGCCCAGCCTTGAACAACATTAAGTTGTGCTGTGGCAGAGCTGCTTCACTGGACATTGGTGCTGCGATTGAGTTTCCCTTACACAAAGAAGAAAACTGAATGTTATTTCATACACAACCTTAGGCAGACTTATGTGAAGGAGGGCAATGACAATGACAGTATCTTTTCTATTTGTGTTTTAAAGAAAGTGGTGGGAAGCATTTCACTAGGCAAGGAATTCAACCTTATTCCTGAATATAACTGTGTTCAGAGAACACACACACTATTCAAGTTAGTCACGTTGGGAAAAGTCTCACTTCTGGACCTCAGCCTAGCCCTCAGAGCAAAGTGCATGGTGCTCTTCAGAGTGGGTACTTCCGGATATTTGCAAATGTAGGCACATGGGAAACTTAGTAGTTAAATAATAATAAAAATAGTAATAAGATATACATGGTTTCTGCAGGTTCAAGTGGTGCTGAAAAGATGTCTTCTGATCAGAGCTTGGATTTTTAGTAACTTTGGTTAAGCTAAACTCAGACTGTGGTTGAGTATTACAGTGAGTGCTGCCCTTAGACTAGCATCTTCAGTAAGTATCTGAATTACATACACTTAAGCAGATTTCCCAGGCTTTTTAACATGTCCATATACAAAAGTCAAAGGAGATGGGATTGCTATCTTAAGACAATGAGTACTTGATATATTCAGTGATTTATTTAAATACCTTCATGTTTTGAAAATGTAATTTCTGTACATAAGATAGGGATAATGAGACTAATGAAAAGCATTGAATGCAGACTATGAAGCAGTTTCACTGGTATATATTTACATAGTCATATAAAGTTAATTTTTTCTTATTATGGTTGGCACTAACTGTAGATTGGCAGGTTAAGATCCCAAGATTTGTGTAATGTTAGTTGTTTATAAAATTTATTATTGAATGATGGCATTCAATAACATTTGACTTTTTCTGTCAAATGTTTCAACAATTATTAATTTTTGAGTTGTTCTGTTCCAGTAATTGGGACATCCTCAAGCAAAGAAATTAGTTATATCTGGTTTATGTGTCTCTTACTATGGTCTGAAAATATTCATATGCAGTGAATAAACCAGAATATCTCACTATATAAATTTTCTCTCAAGTTCTCATAAACATAACAATTAAAAGTTCTTTGAAAGAGTTAATAGTCTGATCCTTTGTAGTCCCCAGTATCTGTACAACAGCAGAAAGCTAGTGAAACAAACATTACTGTGGGATTAAGTTCAACAATGCCAGAAGTATTAAAAGGAAATCTAAAAAATAAAAAAAGAGAGAAACTTATAAAAGAAATCATACCATCCAACTTATTCTTTGTTTTCCAGCTTCGACTTTCTGCTTCATATTTTTCCTATATTTTTGACTGATTAAGCAATAATTATTGAATGTCATGGTAGAGATAAGAAAGAAGAAAAAGATGGTGGAAGGATAATCATGAGGCCTGGAACTTGGAGAAAGACATTGAAAGAAACTCAGGAGAATGACTTCCTCTCCCTTCCCTTTTCCTTTCCTTTTCATAGAATCATAGAATCATAGAAAGAATCAGCGACGTTGGAAAAGACCTACAAGATCACCTAGTCCAACCATCCACCTACCACCAACAACCCCACTAAACCATGTCTCCCAACGCTATATCTAAATGTTTCTTGAACACCTCCAGGGACGGTGACTCCACCACCTCCCTGGGCAGCCCGTTCCAGCGCCTGACCACTCTTTCAGAAAAGTAGTACTTCCTAATGTCCAGCCTAAATCTCCCCTGGTGCAACTTGAAGCCATTCCCCCTCGTCCTGTCACTAGTTACAAGAGAGAAGAGGCTGACCCCCAGCTCACTACAACCTCCCTTCAGGTAGTTATAGAGAGCGATGAGGTCTCCCCTGAGGCTCCTCTTCTCCAGACGGAACAATCCCAGCTCCCTCAGCTGCTCCTCATAAGGCCTGTGCTCCAGACCCCTCACCAGCTTTGTCGCCCTCCTCTGAACACGCTCCAGGGCCTCAATGTCTTTTTTGCAGTGAGGGGCCCAAAACTGGACACAGTACTCGAGGTGGGGCCTCACTAGGGCTGAGTACAGAGGGAGAATGACTTCCCTACTCCTACTGGCAACACTATTTCTGATACAAGCCAGGATGCCATTGGCCTTCTTGGCCACCTGGGCACACTGCTGGCTCATGCTCAGCCGAGCATCGACCAACACCCCCAGGTTCGTTTCCTCTACACAGTCGTCCAGCCACTCTGCCCCAAGCCTGTAACGTTGCCTAGGGTTGTTGTGGCCAAAGTGCAGGACCCGGCACTTGGTCTTGTTGAACCTCATCCCATTGGCTTCAGCCCAGAGATCCAGCCTGCCCAGATCTCTCTGTAGGGCCTTGCTACCCCCAGGCAGATCGACACGTCCAGCCAGCTTTGCTGGAAGTCTTCCCTTTGCCTTTCTCTTTGTTTTTACCTCTTTCCTTTACCTTTTCCCTTTCTTCAAAGAAAGGACTGGAAAATACTTGCCGTTTTCTGTTACATAATACCTTTTTCCCCCTATATATTTCCTTTTTTTCTCTGCTCTAGAGGCTTCATATAGACATAGATTCACAAAGACATTTCAGCAAAGGGAGGGATTTCATGGTCTAAGAGGTCATGGTGTGTTATGTATATTTTTCAGTCATCATTCAACTTTTTTTCTAGCTTCCACGTGCCTGGTGGTCTTTTTGTCTAACCTGTTTAATCATATATGACAGCTTATTCTATGAATGCCTTTGCCTTTCCATTGAGGTGCTCTGACTTCATGTTTCAATCTCTTTATCTCCTGTAAGCTCTTTTCATTGATAGATTAAAACAGATATATATTTCTAGCCTACGTAAGTGATAACTTATTATAACATTCTTAAGTATCTCAAGCTCATAAAAATAAGATTCAAATTGTGGCCCAAGTACAGCAAAACTCTTACAATTTCTGAAGGGCTTAGATGTCACCCCAAGGATGAAGAGAAATTATTTACGGTGGTAAAGGAGAATATAGCTATGAATAATTTGTTGAAATTAAGATTCCTATCAGTGAGATATATTATGTCAGGGAACAGTATATATCAAAGGAAGTAGCAGAAGACCTATAGATTCAGATATTTTAAACTAGCTTTGAGGAAGGACTAAATAGAAATATAGTGAGAAACTTACTAGATAACTTAATAGATTAAACCTCTTCAGTTCCTGTAGTTCAAACAGGCTTCTACTACTGCTGTTTATTGCATTTTAACTCATTTCCCTAATAAAATAAAACTCATAGTTTTTGTGATTTTTTTGATGTATGTCTGAATTCTCTTTGATAGAAGGTTAGGGGTTTAGAAGCTTACAACTTTTTACAAGCATTGTGAAAAGAGGCAGCTCTATAGAAGAGAGACATTTAGCAGCCTTGATGAAGGAAAGCCTAACAAGACATCAGGTTATCTGTATGGCAAAGAAATACCAGTTGCCAAGTCTCCTTCATTCCATCAAAGTTTTTTCAAATTCCATTATGGTGCTGAAATCCTTAAGGACAGACATAATTTAAAAAAAAAAAAAAAAGTAATAACACAAATTCAGGGTCATGTATTTAAGTTTGCTAACAAGAGTTTCTACTTTAAACTGGTATCTTCTCTGTTAGAAATAATATAAGAAAATAAAGTCCCAGATGCATCAGCTGATGAGATGTTAGTGGTATAGAAGAGAAATGTAATTCTTGGATATACTATTTAACTTCTTTCAAGTTGAGAAACTTTTACCATAAAATGTCAAACAGTTATCTAACTTTGTGAAGTCTCTATAAAGGTCAGATCTCACTCAGACCTGCTGGAACAGAACAGCTTTTAGCTTTTATGAATTCTCAAAACCTACATCCAGGCTGGTGTTGTTTCTAAATACTAGTCCTACACTAGGTAATTGGAGAAAATATGAAATAAATTCATATTTTGCCGTTACATTTTTAATGATGTTATATATTAGATGTAATTCCTTTGCAGTCTAAGATACTTCTACGTAATAGACTCAGCAATGAAAAGAAGCAATTTCCTGTTTTGGGTTAAACGTATTATATTTCTAAAAACTCCAGAAGGCTGAGTTCTGCTCACACATATCTCACAAAGACTTCCGGCATTCAGAAATGTAGGTTTGTTATATACCGCCCAAATGTATCAATGCAATGATATCAGAGGAGTGTGATGGTAGAAATCTTAATCAATTAAAGTTCAGAAAAATCTGCTACAAACAGGATATTTTAGTATTCAGGTCAAACTGTATGACTCTGAACAACTCAGGAAAACGATTATTGAATTAATTTTTCCTGAAATAAATGTGTCCTCTCTTGGAAAAAGGCCACTACATTGGAGAAAGTCAGCTCTGTTTCTCACTACTTTCCTTGATTTCTTGGGAAGTGGAGTTCAGACTTCTCTATTTACAGCCACTGATGTGATATAGCCTTGAAAAAATAAATCTTTTTGGATTATGTGAGGTATTACCCGAAGTACTGGGGTGTAGTACTGAAATTCCTTCCACGGACTCTGGCATCTAATGAATAATAAAATAATTTTTTACCATTGCCTCCTTCTGATTCTCATGAATCAGTGCTATTACTAGAAAAGAGCAGCTGTTTACCAGCTTTTCTAAAGGCTGTGACTCATAAATAATAATCGCCTTGGATTTCTCCTATTTCATCAGTTCAGCACCCTATAAAACTACACAGTGTATGCAAAAGTTTGACCTCTGACATTCCTTATTATTCCTGTTTCCTCTCAGATAAACAAAGAATGGGATTTTTTGAAAGTCTGTAAGATATTGGATAGAACGTATGGACAAGTTTATGAACACATTTAATTTGTATGTATTCCTCTGATTTACATTAGTCTTCAGCTGAAGTCACTTTTGACTGAAACAGGTTTACCCCTGGTGAAAGAAACTATTTGCATCCTGCTCTTTTGTTATCTGCCAGAGACTTTCTGGGAATTTCAGTGCAAGTTTGAGAAGTCAGCACTTTCATAATACTGCCCCTCATCCCAGTCCCAAAACAAAGTATTCCAAAATATAGACAGTTGAGATTTTTTCAACAGTGCCTCACAACTGGAAAGTTGAAGATGTAATTGTCTAGAATCTGGTTTTTGTTTACAGGTGTCATTTGTGAGGAAAATTGTGATATGGACTAGTGCACTTTTATTACAGCTCAAATCTAGAGATGAGATGCAGTCTGTGGTATAAAGCTAAGGGCTTATACTTGTAAGCTAAGAGGCCATGCATGAGGGACTGAGTAGAAAGCATTCTGATGAAAGCTTTCTTATTATTGGCCTAGTCTGCTCTGCTCTCAGTCTTAAATTTATCTTGAAAGATCAAGTAAATAATACATTGTAAATACATACTTAATACTTACATTACAGATAAATACTTTATCTGAAAGATCAAGTAAAGTATACATTTATGAAGGGTTAACAGCTGTTTGATTTGGGCATATATTCAAAAACATATGTAGATTATCACCTTTCCATTCTAAACCAGCCTGCTACAATATTGCATGCATCTTCCACAGTCATCTTTTTGATCTCCCAAAATTTAATCAGAGCTAGGTAGTTTTTTATAGAAAAATCCTGCATAACAGAGGAACCAAATATTCTCTGTTGCCAGTGGAGAAGAAAGGGGAATGAATGCTAAAAAGATTCAAAATATCATGTATTAAATTTTGACTTTTCCAAAACAAAACTGCTCAAAACCATCTAATTTTTTTTTTGGCAATATTTTTTGTTTTGCTTAAGCACCAGAAGGAATGGAAATATATTAGTCTCAGAGTTATTCACTATCTTACCTAATAAAATAGGCTAACCAACATGAAATGAAAGCAAAAAACTGAAACTTCTGAACAAACAGCAATGAATACTTTTTCACATCTCTGGAACTTCTTGCAACATAAAAGTTAGATTTGTGGAACTTCTATCATGTTCATCCCCTACTCATACTCTCTTCCAGGCTACTGGCCAGTATCAGATACAAGACAGCACAAGCCTCTGACCTCTTGCAATACTTGCAATTCTTGTATATTCTTCCTTTCCCCTCTTGTTATCTCCTGAAATGGTGCTTTATAATTACCTTAACATAGTCTCACCTGCATCAAGACAAAATAAAATATATTCTCAAAGCAATATAAGATCTCTTCAGGCATAAAATAAATAAATAATATTAAACACTCCCATACTTTAAGCAAGAACTGACAATTTAAGTTTGCCAGATTTCCATTTCATTAAAGCAATCTTTAGACCAGTATCAGAAACCAAGAGACAAGTAATTGCTTATTTTTCAAGGGATGACAAGGAAAAGGGCATATTGTTTTAATGTGCTTCGTACTGCATTTTTTTTTCTGTATCAAGATAAGAGCAGGAGATTTCTTCTGATTTCCAAATAGTAAGTTCTACATTATTGATATATACCAAATAAAAGTGGATATTCTTTCTCTCTAAGTACCTTTTTGTTAAAAATATCATCAGAGAGTTAGAACTGTGGACAATCCTGTCAGAATCAGATACTACTTATCCTGCCAGCACTATTAAGCTCTCATGAAGCTGCAAAACCTCATTTCAAGCCAAGACAGCTCAGATACTCTAATACTAGGCCAGTTCAAAGCAAACTACAAATAACTCAGCTCCTTGCCATTCTAGTTTAATATGGACTTCTGATATGAAACATGAACATACGCTTCCTTTTCAAACTTTGATAATTTTATGTGGTAGACTTGGCATTTTAAAGAACAGAAGTAATTTCCTGTTTTTCGTTCATTGCATTATACAAGAGACAATTTTGAGTGCTGTGTACATGTACCACTGGTGGGCCTTCAACCTCCAGAAATTCTCCAGAGATCATATGGCACAGGTCATTATGCACTAGCATCTGGAATATCACTGGAGAATCTGAGTCCCTGAAGACACTGAGCAAGCAATAACAAGAGAATTATATTTAGAGTAATTATATCTTAAAATAAGTGCCAATGGAAACTATTTTAAGAAAAGACAAACAATAAAGAAAATTCATGTAAGTATGGCCTTTGTAATCTGTAGATATTGAAGTGTTTCTCTTCAAACCTTTCTCTCTGATGTCACAAAGAATATGGTCAGTCCTTCTTTTACACTCCAAAAGGAGGATGTTTCTTTTATACAGACAGATCTACCTCATGTGGTACACCATAGTAGTCAGATTAAGTCTTACAGTTAACAATGAAAAATTATTTGGGACATTACACGTTTCGATGTCAGGAGGAATTAGATCATTAATGTTTCTTTTGGTGCAGTGTCCTGGTTTCAGCTGGGACAGAGTTGATTTATTATTCCTAGCATTTGGTATGATGCTATGTTTTGGTTTTAGGAGAAAAACAATGTTGACAACACACCGATGTTTTGGCTGCTACTGAGCAGTGCAGTACAAAGCTGAGGAAGTTTTAGTTTCTCAGCTTCTCACAATGTCCTACCAGCAAGGAGGCTGTGGGGCACAAGGAAATGGGAGGGGACAGAACCAGGACAGCTGACCTAAACTGATCATAAGGATATTCCATATCATATGACATCATGCAAAAAAAGAAAAATTAAAAAATGATTGGGAATTGGCCAGGGAAGAAGCCACTGCTCAGGACTGACTGGGCATCAATGTGTAGGTGGAGAGGAATTCCTTGTGCATCACTTGTTTTGTGTATATATATATATATATAATTATCATTCCTATTACCTTTTTTCTATCCTCCTTTTCTGTCTTGGGAAATAGTTTTTATCTCAGTCCATAAATTCTACTCTGTTGGGTTTTTTTTTTCAGTACTCTCCCCTGTCCCACTGGGAGGGGGGCAGTGAATGAGTGACTCCATGGTGCTTAGATACCTGCCAGGTTAAACCACAACATGCATGCATCTTCTCTGCTGGCCAGAAATTGTTCAGTCACTGTGGCAAGGAACTGCTAAAATTTCTTCTGTGCTAGCCTTTCTTTGCTCTGGTTTCAAACATCAGACAACCGTTCTCACTTAGGTCGGTTCCTTGCATTTTGTAAATGCTCAACATTGACATTTTTGCATGTGTGGTAGTCATGGTCCTAATTAAAAAAATGAATGATACTACTTGGAACCTGCAGTATGTCCATCTTCCCTAATGACTCCTACCATTTGAGCATGTCTTTGAAGTGGAAGACTTGCACTATAGTATTTGCAGACTCAACATCAAGAACATGCTGTGAAGTATTTCCTATTTCAATATTTCTTTGTTGAAAATTATGTCTGGCATGCATACAATCTAGACAAGGGTTGGAAATAGGAGAGAAGGAAGGAAATTATAAAATAACCAATACTTGAAAAATCTGCACAAGTCTGGATTTTTTTATACCGCACATTGAAAATATGAGATGTATGTTCCTTCACTTTACTGCAGTATTGGTACCTCTGACTACAATAACCACAGAAACCTCAGAAAATAAATGGCAAGTCTCAAATTTCAATGAATAAACTTCGGGGGAAAAAATGCACACACACAAAAAACCTGGGAAGATACAACTCTGTATGTGCGTGCATTTATGCATGCTGCAAAGGTACTTTGATCTTAAAGTAGACTTATTTTACTTTACTAAACTATGTGAGCTTTAGCAAACTGGTATGTAAGTAAAACTTTAATTGAAAGACAATCTTGGTGAAAACTGATATTACTCCCTTACAGAGTGACTCCCCTGAGACACTAGGTTTATTTGAGAGTTTTAAATTCCACATGTGGAATATTTTACTTTGACCTGCAAGAGCAGTGTGTTAAGAATAATTTCCCACTATTACCTACTTTGCATAAAGCAGTTACTGCTGCAGTTTTAACTTTGCACAATTGATTTCAGAATTTGTGTCTTGATAAACTAATACAATAAACCATTATTGCTAATACTGCCATACTAGTGACTGTTGCCTTTAACTTCACCCAAGTATAATTTATGTGAGGAAGAGAGAATTTTGCCTCTTTAGGAATTTTTTTCTGGATTTTTTTTCCCGTTGTTAAAACGTCATCTATAGAGAGATGTAAATGTACACATCACTTTACAAAGGTGGTATAAGACACATTCATTACCCTGAAATGTTTACAGTCTAAAGTAGAAAAATGATCAATGAAGACCAGACTCAGGAAAACAATTTATACAGTGTGGTGTGAGAAAGAAGAAAGAGGGGGAGACAAAAATAAAATTGTTGGAATGGCTCCTTGTTGAAAGTGAGATCTTATGGAAGCTGGAGACTGTGATAGCAATTTAGAGACTACTTCAGTGCATTATCTGACCAGTGACACAAAATCCTATCTGAGTAAAAGTGAAAATAAAAAGCAGGAATAGGAGAAGGAGACAGAAAGACTATAGAATAAAAAGCTTGGGAAGAACAAAGGCAGTGAGTGAGAATGGAAGAACTAAAGGCTATGGACAGGGTCATTTGAGGTTGACTTGCATCGATGAAGACATCAGGTAGTGTTCTCTGAATATTCACTAGATATATGCCAAAGCATCTTTTCAGCTTTGGGAATGATACTCCAAGTTGAGGTGAAAGCATCCCTTAGAATGCCAGAACCACTTCTTTCTTTATCAGTCAATTTACTTCTATCTGTGTAAATTAACTTTTCCAAAAGACATGAAGAGTGATCATGCCTTCTAAGCCTGGAGTGCATGACTCCTTCCCATCTTTGCTGGCTCTACCTTTAAAACCCATTGTGAAACTAATCTCTGGTGAGTCTAAAGACAGAAAATCAGGGTGCAACCTTTACTCCTTTGGACTAAAGACATAATCTAGCACCTCTTCCCCTCTCTTCTTGTTAGTTAGCCTCTGTCTTAGAGTAGAGAATAGAATCATAGAATCATAGAATTGCTCAGGTTGGAAAGGACCTTCAAGATCATCAAGTCCAACCGCAACCTAACCATACTGCTCTAACAACCCACCGCTAAATCATATCCCGAGCACCACATCCAAACGGTTTTTAAACACATTCAGGGAAGGTGACTCAACCACCTCCCTGGGGAGCCTGTTCCAGTGCTTAGCAACCCTTTCTGTAAAGAAGTTTTTCCTGATATCCAACCTAAACCTCCCCTGGCGCAACTTGAGGCCATTTCCCCTTGTCCTGTCAACTGTCACCACTGAGAAGAGACCAGCCCCTCAATACTGTTGAGCCCTGTCAGGAGTGCCTTCTTTTCTCAGTGGAGCATTCTGAATTGCCCCACTTCTGGTACGAGTATTGACATCTTGTTCAGAAAATGCTTTGTGCTCACTCTGGAGGCTTCACAAAGGGGTTGGTTGAGTTGTGTCCATGTCGGGCAATCAGCTGCGACTGTACTACAGAGGTAACTTTCCAATTTATATACCCAGCAGTATTCTAAGCGTGCAGGCTGACGAATGCTGTGCTGTCTCCTATTTTTGCTATTAAAGAGTTAATGTACACATGCATACCAGATAGCTAAATGCAGGACCCAGAATACAGTTCACAAAGCAGTGCATGCACTTTCTCAGGAGCTGAGAGGCTCCTCTGGAGGAACACAGCTCTTTCCAGGGACTATGACTGGAGTTCAGGCTTCCTCATTCAGACACACACCCCAAATGTCTGAGGGCATGGACACTCTGATGCTGCGTGCAACAGTCAGACATGTTGTGTTTTTCTATTCTGCCTGTTTGTAACATCTTGCTGTATAATTAGTAAAAAATTGTTGCTATATTTTATTAGGATTATTACAGTTTTATTAGTTTAAGAATGAGGTATCTGTTGACAATGTAGAACACTTAACATTCTCACATGCCTAATCTGCTAGAAAAGATTGGTTTAAGCAAAAAAATGTGCTTATTCATGTAGCTGGAACATAAGAAGAATATTTGAAATATAAGACCAGATGTTTTTGCGAACTGTTAAAGAAATGTACAAGTAAAAATATTGATTTTGGAGTGAAAATGGCCTTTGAAGAAAGTTAACCTGGAAATAATCTTAGGGAACACAACTGTAAACTGCAACCACAAATACCAATTTCTATTTTTTTAACCCATTGAAGCAATAATTTAGCTGTGGTGCAAATTTAAGAATGGTAATCAGAAAAGGAATGTTTATAACTTGTTTTCCTACTTAAACTGATATTCAAGACCCTCTGTTTTCTTTTTCCTTCTTGGAAGCAATAGTTAGACACAATGTCCAAAACAATGTTCCAGTTACATTTTTCCAACTGATAATTTGACACTTAAAAAAGGACCTGACCAAAATGTAAGAGATTCCATCACTGAATTTGAATATTTTTATCTACTGAAGTTCTCTGCATCAAGCGTATGAAACCCTGAATCGAGGGCTTTGTAAAATGCTGCTGCAAAAGGTAAAAATATTGCCATATATTTTCTTTCCCACATCTCCATTTTAGCTTACTTTTTTCACTATCAAAAGCAATTGTTTTTATGAAAGACAGAGTGAAAAATTCAGGTTGCTAATTTTATGGCAGTTAATAATAAAGTATTATGCATTTTCCAAGTACAGAACCTTTGAAATGTTTTCTTCCCTGGCATTGGATTTATGTTTTCAAATCAGCTTTGCCTAGCAAAACTAAATTATAAAACAAAGGAAAAAAAAAAGATAGACATGTACTGTTTAACATGGCTGTACTTCTCACTAGCAAGTAAATACTATTAAGAATTGCTGTTCACACAGTCAACTCCAAAATTAAAACAAATAGCCTTTAATTGAGGGTGCTTTTGAAGATTGATTCCAGCAAAACTGTCTGGGACATTAGTTACAGAACAATCACTGACTATGACTTGAAAACATGCAGAACCTGTTTTTTATCAAAGAAACTGGCTTTGTAATAAATCTATTTTACACTTTTTGTCTCCATACTCTATCAGATAATACAGCGTGGAAGTTCTATAGTTTCCTCTTTTTTTTTTTTTTTTTTAATAGCAAGATAATCTGTATCTGTATGGAGACAAAGCAAACCAAAATAATTTCAAACTCAATATTTCTAGTTGCATGATTTGCAGGGCTTTCGAACACACTGCTGGTTACACAAATCTAGTCACAACCTGGATGCTAGATCTGGCAAAGAGCTGAAACTATTGTCTCAGCAGTAACTGTAAAAGAAGACATCACACTATCCCACCAACGTGACTGGGTACAGTGTGATTTCCTCCAGTGTCCTCTAATTCTGAAGGCAAGACAGCTAAAACTGTCCTAAGAATTCAGATACTAAGGGGTTGTAGATTGTGATTCACAGGAATAACTTGATCTCTTACTCAGGGAGTAACTCCGGCCACACCCTGGCCAAACCATAGCATGCAATAAAACAGACACCAACAATTTGTGTGTGCATATGTTTTCATTAAGGTAATCATTCCTAAGTAATAAACATTATAGCATTGGTAAGACTTGTCCAAATCATGAATATGCTTGCAAACTGGGCACTCTGACGTAGCAGGAAACCACACTGATATGCATTATAAGCACTGAAGAATTTGAGACCAAATTTCAGTTTTTACATCAGTCACAGTGGTGACAATTCTGCAGAGACCTGACTTCGTGTTGTCTGTGGTGGGCCCAGAAGTCTCAGATCATAGTTTTCTGATTTTGGTTTGGTTTGTTTTTTCACTTTGTTGTTGTTGGTTGTGGCGGTGTTCTTTTGTTTTGTTTTAGGTTTTTTGTTTGTTTGTTTTTGTTTCTCTTTAACTTCGGAATAAGTTGGTGGTGACTCTAAACGGTCACAGCCAAAATGAATTTCATAAAAAACACAGGAACAGAACAGCAGCTAGATAGATGACCCTCCAGAAAGACTAGCACTTTCTAATACCCGTAGCTATTATAGGCAGCTATGATTAAAAAATATTATAAAAACCAATGCCTTGATAAACTTTAACAGCAAATCAGATAATGGGTGCTTTCAGATTGACCAACCCAGTGGCTTTTTATGATGGTGTAATTGCATCAGTGGACATGGGAAGAGCCACTGATGTCATCTATCTGTATTTCAGTAAAGTCTTTGACATTCTACCCCACAACATCTTTCTCTCCAAATTGGAAAGATACGGATTTGATGGGTGGACTGTTCAATGGACAAAGAACTGGCAGCAGGATGGAGTCCAGAGAGTGGTGGTCAATAGCTGAACGTCTAGATGGAGACTACCCTCAGGGGTAAGCACTGGAACCGATACTCTTTAATGTCTTCATCAATGACATTGTCAGTGGGGTCAAGTGCACCTTCAGCAAGTTTGCTGATGACACCAGTATGTAGGGTGCAGTTGACACACAAGAGGGATGGAGTGCCATCCAGAGAGACCTAGACAGTCTTGAACAGTGGGCCCAGGTGAACTTCATGAGGTTCAACAAATCGAGATGCAGGGTCTTGAACCTGGAGCAAGGCAACACCCAATACCAATATAAGCTGGGGGTGAAGGGATTGAGAGCAGCCTTGCTGAAAAAGGCCTGGGGATACTTGTGGATGGCAAGCTGGACATGAGCTGGCAATATGCCCTTGAAGTCCAGAAAGCCAACTCTGTGCTGGACTGCATCAAAAGAAGTGTGACCAGAAGGGAGAGGGATGTGATCCTGCCCCTCTACTCTGCGATGGAGACACCTCATCTGGAGTATGGTGTCCAGATGTGGAGTCCTCAGTACAGGAAAGAAGTAGATCTGTTGGAGCACATCCAGAGGAGGGCCACAAAAATGACCAAAGGGATGGAACACCTCTCCTACAAGGACAGGCTGAAAGAGCTGGGGCTGTTCAGCCTGGAGAAGAGAAGGCTCCGAGGTGATCTGATAGCGGCCTTTCAGTACCTTAAGGGGAGCTACAGGAAAGAACTGGACAGATTCTTTAACAGGATCTGTGATGACAGAACAAGAGGAAATGATTTCAGTCTTAAAGAAGGTAGATTTAGTTTACATGTAGTTTACATGGCTTTTACAGTAAGGGTGGTGAGGCACTGAAACATGTTGCCCAGAGATGCGGTGGACGCCCCATCCATGGAGACTCAAGGAAAGGCTGGATCAGGCCCTGGGCAACCTGATTTAGCTGTGCATGTCCCCGTTCATTGCAGGGGAGTTGGACTAGATGACCCTTAATGGTCCCTTTCAACTCCAAGTTTTCTATGATTCTGATTCTATTGTATAGTTGTGATTCTATTGTATAGTTGTGGATGATTTCAGATTATATAGATGACTAATGGTTGTTAGAAGGGCAATGTTATTTTGGGCTGCATTGGGATGAATGTTGCCAGCAGTTTGAGGGATGTGTTTCTTCCTCTTTACTCTCACAGCTGAGACACACTTAGAGTGCTAGGCCCAGTTCTGAGCTCCTCAGTTCAAGACAGACATTAATTTGCTGGACCAAATCCAGCACCAGGTCACAAAGACCTTTTAGAGATTGGAGGTTTTTTTATGAGGAGAGGGTGAGAGAGCTATGACTGTTCAGCTTGGAGCTCAAGGGGAATTTTATCAATGTGAATAAAAACCTGATGGGAGGGAATAAAGAAGAGGAAACAAGGCTCTCCTTTGGAGCGCTCATGGACAGATCAAGAAGCAATGGGAACTACTGAAAACACTGGAAATTCCTCTTAAATATAGGAAAATCTTTTTACTGTAAGGATGGTTGAACACAGGAACAGGCTGACCAGAGAGGTTGTGGAGTCTCTGTCTGTGGAGATTCCAATAATTCACCTGGATATGGTCCTTTAGATTCAGGAGATCGAATCATCTGCATATATCTGTATTAGTTAATTGAATACTTCAACAGGTAAAGGATACTCTGTGTCTATATTACTAGAATCTTAAGTTCATTCCAAATAAAAACTGAAATCAAGAAAGCTTCAAATTTGGGTAATTTGAAGCCAAACTAAAGCCTGTTGAATATGAAAATCTTATTTTAGAGGCCCTTGCTCCTAGCACTGAAATAATAGCAGTTTTTATGTTGACAGCATAGTTCTCTCAGGCTACTTCAGAGTGACATAGAGTTTAGCATTTAAATTAGCTTTGGCTGGAGAAAACCACAGTTGAATCTAAACCTGTACATTAGGCACTGATGCAAATGCTGCATTTGAACTCTCAACGTCTAACATATTCTCATATTTCCTGTTCTAGCTATAGAAAGTAAAGATTCTATATGAAGTTCTTTGTAATGTTTTATTCTATAAAAAAGAGAAAATGTTTTGCAGATTATCTATATATAGTATGACAACTTAATTGATTGCATTCAAGATCTTTTTGTTCTAAATGGAAAGCCATATCTTCTGACAGATTCTTCTGTTGAATTTCATATGGAATTATAAAACTGTTAATTTTGGAAAAGTCCACTAAGATCATCAACCCATCACCCATGCCCACTAAGCCCTGTCCCTGAATGCCATATCTACATGTTTCTTGAAAACTTCTAGGGATGGTGACTCCATCACCTCCCTGGGCAACCTGTTCCAATACCTCACCACACTTTCTGAGAACAAGTTTATCCTAATATCCAACTTGAACGTTCCCTGGCACAACTTGAGCCATTACCTTTTGTCTTTTTTTATAGATGAGCATCAAATTAGCAAGTCTCCAGTCATCTGGGATCTCCCTGTTTAACCAGGACTGCTGATAAATGATGGAAACTGGCTTGGCTATCACTTCTGCCAGCCTCCTCAGTATCCTCAGATGGATCCCATCTGGCCCCATGGACATTCTATTATTTAAAATAATTTGTCAAAGTAAAGGTGTATGAAACTATTTATCCCATTCAATTTTCTATCCCATCATTAGTCCTTAGTAGCAGAAAAAAAAAGGAATCAAAACATTGCTGTATTGTTGTTTTGCCATGTAAATTTTTTAAGAATGTTTTATGAAATTATTTTTGTTTCTCAAGGATACTGCTGTCACACAACATACTACTCAGTTAATCAAGCTTTCGGTGATTCATTCTCTCTTGTTTTAGTCTAACTGAGATAAGCAGTTACCCTAAGTTTGAAGCAGAAATGCAGTGGAACCATTTTTTTGTAAGGATAAGGTTCAAGCACAATTTCCTTTATATCATTTTTCAGGTCAGTCACAGACATTTGAAGGAAAACAAAACATAAACAAACAAACAAACAAAAAATAATTCACTTCCCTACTATTGTGCAGGCAGGATCTTTTCACCGATAAAATTTTCCAGCAACATTTGAAATGACAACTTCTAGTAGCAAATCTTCATTCTGTTTTTGTTTCAGCTGTTTTTGTTGTTAGAGTCTATGGGAGCACTGCATTTCTAGTTTACTGGGCTTCCTTTGGAATATATGTGCAGCTAAAACACACATACAAAAATGTGTTTTTATTTTCCTTCTTCCCTTAAAATTTGTAGAACAAAGTACTTTGTTTTAATGAAGAATATTTTTTGAGATAACTTCTTTGGTATAAAATTCCCAATATTTATAATGTAATATTTTCTTGGTATAGCTACTGGGTTAATAGATCCAGATTTTAGGAACTTGTGGACAGTCAGCACTCCTTTGCCATGGCCATGAAATTCTTGGCAAACATAAATGTTCTCATTCTTTCAAAATCTTCTTATCTTTTAATGAACTACATCAAATGAATGGCATCAAAAAAAGACATGATGTGTAGTAATCTGATATATCTGATAAGAAGTCTTGGATTTTTAACAATCTTACTGGTAATGTGAATGAAGAGCTGGAAGAATTAACTTCAAAAATCAACAGACGGACATACCTTATAAGAAACGCAACCCATTCATCCAGACTTGAGGAAGTTTTGGATGTTGCTTTTTCAAAAAGTTTTGATTCTCCTTTGTTGTGGGGGGAGATTTAACAACATAGAGCCCAACAGACTCTGGTAGATCTTATCTCTATGAGACCTCCGGAGTCTGGAGACAGGGCTAAGGTGTAAACAGAATAGTCTTTAGTACGCACAGCTAATGTGGTCACTTCTGGGACAGTTAAGCAACCCTTTGTTTATTATCTACGTTGTTGTGAAGAACTTAAGGATAATTAACCGTGAGTGGATTTACTACTTACGAATGAAGGATATATAAGGTGTGTGTAAAACACAATAAGGAGAACTTCCTTTTAAGAGAACTTGCTATTATGAGAACTTGCTATTCTGATGCCACACTGACTGGGGGAATTCTGTAACGGGACCAAGCGCCGACACTTTGTAAGCTTCAACCTTTTCCTTTCAAATAGCCTCTAAAAAACTGTTTTTAAGAGAATATGTAAGGATTACTTGTAAAGAAATTTTCACCTAATATGAAGGTACTTTGAACTATGAGAGTATTGGCTTCCTTGTAATGGTCTGCCTTATCTATAAGTCTTGGATTGATCTCTTTATTCTTGGATGTAACACTCTACAAACTTCACCCAGTGGAATTCCATATGCATTGCTTTATCTACCCCACACAATATATGTAGGTTGCTTCAAAAGTAATGTCTCAACATCCATTGAAACTACAGCAGATACAAGGAGTAGAATAATACTATTTGGTACAGCAGATTCTCAGCTACAAAACACTATTTCTCAACATGGTCACCGCCATTAGCTATGCATTTTCACCAGCAACAAACTAGAGCCTTCATGCCTTGCTTGTAAAAATTTTACCCGTTTTGGTAACCCACTGTCACTGTCGCTACTGCTGAAATGGACCACTATCACCTCACTGTGTTCACATCCACAATTTGGTCTCTATTAACATTCTTCAAGCATGAATGAATCTCAGTGGGTGCCATTTTTTCCACATGGAGGAATTCAATTACACACCTTTGCTTTATACGCACTTTCTTGTCAGATGCCATTTGTCACACTGCCCCTCTGCTGCCATCTGTTGTGTGACAACAAAATGTAATGGAATATCGGTGGGAAGGTTCAGCCTCTACTGCCATACTACCAGCATCCACCTCTGATACTGTGGTCCAAAACAATAAAATAGGAGGCATTACTTTAGGAGCAGGCCTTGTAACACTACACAGTAGTGATAGCTCAGGTGCTGGACACACTAAGCATAGGCTAACGAATACTGTACCTTTCATCTTTGAGGGTTTCTCTGCTATCTCTTTGTTTTCTTTCAAGCTCATCAATTTGGTTTGAGATTGTTGTGCGCTCAGGTTAAAAAAGTCAAGGAAATGAAGCACATGTATGATATATAAGATGCAGAACCCTGAAATCACCTCCATGTTGTTTCAAGTTGTGTATGTGTGTGCATACAAGTTTTTAAAAGGATTATGTACAAGAATGAATGTGAAAAACATGAAAAAAAATGAAGCACAGTGCACTCTTGAGTTTAGACTATGTATTACTGAGAAATTTCATGAGATTAATGGGGAAATTATTTTATAATAAATCATTATGTGTCTATGTTTGCAAATTTCAATCTTTTGTGACAAAAACTGTACTTCACAGGTATTAGATTTTGATGAAAAGTAAGATAAGAATGTAATTAAAACAAACAAACAACTACAAACAAAAACAGACCAACAACAAACTACAGAGGATATAACATAAACAGTATTACTTTGACGTTTTGTGCTGTTTTCATAAGGAATTTGGAGTGGATCTATTTACTGTCAACTAGCAAGCTGATAAAAGGGTGGCCTAATAGATCAGTAGAGAAAATTTATCCCAGTTTAAGATGGAGAATCAGAAGTCATGAATTAATGTACTGTAAACATCTAAAGTTATATATATTTTAACAGAAATAACATTTGAGGGTTCAGAATCAACTGTGAATTGGACATGAAGTGAGAATTTAAATTGCAGAAATTTCCAGACCAAGTCTAGAGAGATCCCGAAGAACTGCAGTCCGGCTCATATAGTGTCATGAGTTGAAAAAGATTCTTCCAGTACTTGAAGGCAGTTTATAATCAGGAGGGGAACTGACTTTATACATGGTCTGATGGCAATAGGACAAGGAGGAATGTCTTCTAACCAAAAGAGGGGAGAATTTGATTAGATGTTAGGAAGACATTTTTCACTCAGAGTGTGGTGGGGCACTGGCTCAGGCTGCCCAGAGAAGCTGTGGATGCCCCATCCCTGGAGACATTCAAGGCCAATTTGAATGGCTCACTGGGCAGTCTGAACTGGTGGATGGCCCCTCATGGCAGGGGCATTGGAACACTAGTTTCTAAGTTATTCTATTATTGTATGATTCTATAGTACCAGGAGGCATTATCAGTGAAGATCTCTGAGTACAGTAAGAGAAACTCTGTCACAACTCAGGTCTTACCCGTGACCTCCATGGTACTCGTTCTTTGAAGGAAGAATTAATCATGTCTAAGGTTTCCTGATCTGGCACATGAGCTGTTTTGGTACTTTGGTCAAGGAAACATTCTTCTGTAGTTGATACAGTAAAATATTTTCAATTAAATGTATTTTTAGAACCTGGACCTTGGTGCTGTATATTTACATATCATTTTGAGGGTAGTACAAATGTCATTATGTTCTAGCATATTATTTTAAATTGTCAGAATGGATACTGCCATCTCATTTATTACTTTCGTCATTCTTAAACATTATTATTGCTATTACAGTAAATATTATATATTATGTATATTACAGTATATATTATTCTTATTACAATATTGCTTCTGAGGTTAAATTTAGTAGCATTATATAAAGTGCATCCCCTTCTTTGTGTGGATAGAATAAACACTGTGACTGGAACATAGCAAGCTCAACCACTTCCAATATGAAACTGAAGCCAAGAACATGGAAAAGTACTACAAATACTCCTCATAGAGTATTTTTACCTATGACTGACTCATCTTCCTAACTATTCACTTAAAGTTGTATTTACAGGATAATTAAAGCAAGTGAAAGGGTTCTCATCATACTGGCTTGTGAATAAAATTTACTCATTTCAAAAAAAAATAAAAACAAAAACCAGCTCAGAGGATAGCTGTTTTAAAGCAAAAATTCTAGCATGCCAGTTTTCACCTAAGTTATCAAAATTAATTCCTTGTTTTTTTATTTTTTTAAATATTGTCACAGTAGAAACAAATCTCTACCTCAATTTGTTTTACTGTCTTCAACTTGAATTGTAGCATTATCTATGGCCATGATTTTTGTCAAAACATTAGACTGCGAAAGCATTATCTGCCACAAACATTATGAATTCAGTGTATTGGCTACTTCCTATCTACACAGTTGCTTTTTAGATAACTTATATACAACCTGTCTGAGACACTCAGTAGTTTGCTAAAATCCTAAAATCTTGTCAGGCTTAGTATTCATTGTTACAAAACTGCCATTTTGCCACGTGTTGTACAAGAACAGCAAGAAGATAGATTGTAAGATATGACAGAAGATTGACCTCCCAGAGGTGGAAAAAAAAAGCAGAATATACAAGCAAAAAATGGAAGACAAAGCAAAAAGCAAGTAAGGGCTTGCTTACTGAAGGTGCTTCTATATTAATAGGAAAAGAGGGTTAAGGAACTGGGGAGGAATCACTGAATAGAACTGGACTGCATGTGATGTGATCTATACCCTAGGTTTTCTAGCTATCAGCAACTGACTGTTAGGTACTGTGGTACCTCAGATGGCAGGCTTTCAGCCAGACATGGAGCCTTCAACACATGCCAGAGCAAAAGTCTGAAAAGTATTTGTGCCATTTGTAGGGACCTTTTCACCCTTTTACTTCCCAGAAATGACAGATAAATTGTCAAGTGTCCTTAACCACTTGAGGAGTGAACCACCTATGGTTTGACTTGAAAGACTCCTCAGTGTATGTATGCTGCAGGCTACAGAGGCTGCAGTTCTACAGCTTCATTTTATCCTGTCTTTCACAAATAAAGAGTTTCGATTTGGTAATCTTATTCTGAAGATGGATGATCGAATATTTAAGTCTGCTTGCATTCTACTCCCCATAGCAGCAGGGATGTCAACTCTGATAGTGGAGCCTTCACTGTCAGCCATATCAGATGGCTAATTCGCAATTTCTGTTGCCATCTTTTGTAATTAGAGAAATGCAATTAGCTTTCTTTCAATACTATGCTAAATGTACACATTTTAATTGCATTGGTTCAACACTGAGTTATTTTTTTTAAATTTGTTATTTATTTGCTGCTATAGATGAGCCTCAAGCTGTTACAGTCTACATATGCCCAAAAAGAACTTTATTCTAACAGCAGTTGCCTATTGCTCTGTATTAATGATATTCCAACTATTGCTGCTAGCTGTAATATTTAGCATAATTCACTAAGTCGTCCAGAAGTGGGGAAAAAATAACACTGGAAACTTGTAGGCCTTCTGAAAATGTTTTGATACCGTATTTATTCACAACAGTCAGTATTAACTAAATAAGTAAATTCACAGAAATATACAGAAACTGCATGTGAAAGCTTTAATAAAATCCACTGTTTTTGGACATCAAACCAGACAGCTTACTGCATCCAAAAGGCCAAGTTTGGGATAGCTGGCATTTGGATAGTTAGCAGCATAATCTGCATTAGGCATAAAGTGGAATTGTATGAACATTAAATCACCTTACGGGAAAACTCATGGATGTAAGAAATCTGTGTTAGAAATGGAGAGGAAGTGATTAAGATTGAGGGCATCTACCTGCAGGTTTTTTTTATGAAAATAACACTTCAGATCTCACTAAGTCAGAAACTAACACAGCTCTAATGCATGGTACAGTCATATCTTCTGAAAATATTCCTCCTCCTTTACAGTCTGTGGCTGCTATTATTCTGCTTTTCTCTTCCTTTGTCTTAGTTCCAGCTGGGACAGAATTGTTTTCTTCAGAGTGTCTGGTGTGATGCTATGTTCTGGTTCTAGTAGAAAAATAATGTTCATAACACACTGATATTTATAGCTGGTGCTAAGCAGTGTTGTGCAGACACAGGGCTGTTCTCAGTGAACAAGGAGCTAGGAGGAAACAGAATTAGGACAGCTGACTTAAACTGGCCAAAGGGGTATTCCATATCAGATGACATCATATGGTTTTTGAAGGAGTGGGAGTTCATCTCTCTCTCTTCTGCTCACTGGGGAGCTAGCTGGGCATTGCTTAGTGGATGGTGATCAATTGCTTGTGCATCACTTGTTATACACATTCACATATATATATATATATAGTCATAACAATTATCCTTTTCCTTTTCTATATCTTAGTAAATAGTTTTATCTCAACCCATAAGTTCTACTTGGTTGGTGTTTTTTTTTTTCGATTCTCTCCCCCATCCCACTGGGAAGAGTGAACAAAAGACTGTGATATTTGGCTACCTGCTGGGTTAAGCCACAACAGGAACATATTACATGTAAGTTTTATTCCTGTGTTTTGGATTTGTAGTTAAAAAAAAGGAGTAGAGAAAGGAAGATGTAGAAGGAAAAAGTTGAGATCACCAGTTATGCTACATTGTGCTAAGCTGCAAAATGATTTTAGAATATTGATTTTTTTTTTTTTTTTTTAATAATTCCTCCAGATGCAGCAAACTCCTTTTCATTTAAACTCTAAGGTCACTTTAAAGCCAAAGAACTTGAATATTTGCTTTAGCAGCAGGGGAAAGTTAGATTCTCTGTTATGCAGTGAATTATTTTTTGATAGGACAGTAGGAATCTAATACTGAATTCTTAGATTTATTCTCTTACAGTGAGATACTGAATATGGATGCAGAAAATGTGTATATACATATGTATTTTGTATGCACGTATATGAACATCTCGCTTTGTTCTGCGTTATATAGATTGGAGAGAAGCAAAATTTATGTTTATAAGGGAGAACTCTTACATACCATTTCTGAGGCTGTAATGTTGTTTACAGACTGCAGTCTCTGATCTTGAACCGTTTCCTCTATAAGAAGTGCCTTGCTGTGGAAATGGGACATCATTTTTGAGGTGTTTAATGTACTTGGAGTGGGCATTGTTATTTCCAAATGGGAAAAAGGTAATATAAGCAGCCTAAGATGACAAAGACACAAAACTGAAAAAGGAATTATTCCTTGTCCCAGGTGCCTCCCAGCTTGGCAAATACTATATTTAAAATCAGGAAAGCGATTGGTCTGGAGTCAGGGGTATTTTCCTTCCAGCCACAGAGTTCAAGAGCTTGCATCACTGAAAAGAGAATATGTAATTATAATTATAATAATGTAAGATGCAAGAGTTGAATTCCATGCCTATTAAAAGGATGCATAAGAAAATAAAGAGTGAAAAATTATAACTCTTGGGAGTATGAAGTCCAAAATTCTACAAATGTTTGTAGCTAGAAAACAATTCAAACAAGCTAGGTCTCAGATATTAATGATTACTTATTAACAGTCAGAGCACTTTGAGAGAGAATATATGATGGAGCACATGCCAAAGCTACAGGAATTCTTGAGTTCTGGTCTCTGACCAGTACAAGCAACTTACTTACTGAAATTCTTTCAGTTTGCATACCTACAAAATGTGAGTAGATGTTAGAACTGCTGGGCACTATGTAGGGCTATATAAGGCATAATGTGACACTGTACGGTAATCCCTGCACTTCTCATCTTCCAGCACTGTAGTTAGTGATTGAAGTATGTTGAAGGACACCAGCAGAGTGTCCTCAGCACTGCAGTGTTCCATGTAAACTGCAGGGGCATCTAAAACCTTTTTGAAATAAATTCTGGATATTTTGGTGCTGAATCTTGCATACTAAGGGATTCAATTTTTTTCTCACATGTTAGGTAAGAAAATTATTCTTGATGTTTCTTGTGTATCAAATATGCATGCTTTATTTTAGAAAGGTAATTTTCTGTGTATTTTGGCATTTGCTTGAGAAAGTGGAACATTTTGAGTTGGAAAAATAGCCACAGATTATCTATCCACAAAGACCTTGGAACATTCAGCTGAACATTGAGGGCAATATTTCACAAGAAGGTGCTAAGCAGTACTAAGATTTTGGAAGATTCAGGAATGATGTTTTTCTTGCCAAGCAACCCATCCAACCATAATGAAATCCCACCTCTTGCTGGGATGGAATTTTTGCAGTGCGTGGTTTGTGTAATATAGACTCTGCCTGTGTGCAAGAACATATTTGATAGCTGAACTTCGTGCTGAGTCTTAGCATCTTCTTTCCAGTTCCTGACAACCTGAAAAACTGTAATGTTATTTTGGAGTATCTCTGCCTGAGCTACATTTAGAATTTGATTCTACAACACACAGAAGAAGTATCTTTAAGCCCACAAAATTAGAGATCTGGGGATGCCATGTGTTATTCTAGAAGGCATATGAAAAGAATTGTCTAAATCCACAGGACTATTTCTAATCACTGGAGCTTTGTCCAAAAGTTACACTGCAGATTGTTAAATTTTTTTAACCTATAGTCAGAAACAATGCATAATCCTGTGTACTTGTAAAATTTTTGTCGAATACCTTGCACATCACTATCTAGCAATACATGTATTTCTTCTTAAAAATAACCTTTTATAATTATTGAACGCCGACGTGTCAGTCTTAACTTCACACGTACTTCCTGCTTCTGAGTGCCAAAATCCACTGCTTTTATGTTGTTTGGCTTGTGGTCAGCCCTCACAAGCAGTAATCTAACGAGAAATTAATAGACAATATTTATTATAAAAAATCTCCTATATTTATTCCAGATAGTTGCAACATCACAGGGGATTAAAAGGTAAGAGCATTAATTCCAGAACCTTTACAACTTTTCCTTGCACATGATGTGCACCTCTAAATATAACACCAGATTTGGCATGAGGAACACAGGAATGTTCCAGTTTCAAGACTTCTAAACTTCAGTGACAACTTGAATATCCAAGAAGTGCTGATCTATGACATATCCATCAACAACATCTATTATGTGAGAATTAAATGCATTGTACTAGAAAATATCAGCTGCACTGCTTAACTGCAGCTCAGATTGCTTTTGTTCTGTAAATCTTGTTTTAAAACTTATTTTCATAAAGCCAAAGTACGCAAACAAATGTACTTTTAGGGGCCTCACTGGTGGATTTGAGGCTATTTTTTTCCTGACTTCATCAGTTCTGCTAGGCACATGTTAAAATAGCATGAAAATAAATGAATGTTTTGCCTGATTTTGGCTTTCAAAAAGTGATTTTAGTTCATGCAATGGGTCCCAGCTAGGGCAAAGCTAGGGATGAAAAACACATTAATGCCAGACTTACCCTAAGGTGAAACCTCAAAATACACACACACAAAAAAATTTTTTCCTTCCTAAATTGTAACTGTTATTAGTATTCCAGAAAAGAAACTTCTATGTGGTAAAAGCTGAGTCTTAGGATATACCTGTTATTAGTGTAAACATCCAAAATAAAAATATTTTAATGACAGTTTTAATAAGCAAAAACAGTCATTTTTTAATTGGACCTCATCTTCTTTCTTTACTAAAAGTAGAAATTGTATTTTTCTTAACTTTCAGTAAGGTATTTAATATTCTTTTAGGGAGAAATAAACTACTAATGCAACAAGATGCATAACGTGATTAATGTGCTTAATAAATGCAATTGAGGTGCTGTATTTGCACGTCTAGGAGGCATTTAATTTAAAATCTAATATGCAGAATCAATGAAAAAAAAACCAGAAAGATTAAAGTCTGCTTTGCTGATCAATTTAAAATAATAATAAATAATAATCCTATGAGCACTATTGCCAGTGGACTTCCATTCAGATTGGATCTTCTTTTTTTACTGTATCATATCCTTTTGTCAGAGACTTGGAGAAATATGCACAACTGAATGAGAAATGAGTCATATCAGTACAGATATGTATATAAAATTTGAAAAGAATTCAAAAGATATTACAGTATTAAATAACTTAAAGGAGAATTGCAGTGATGGTAAATAGCAACCTTTCTGTATCTAAAGGGAGGACTATAAGGACTTTAGCAAAGAAGAAGATAGGCTCTTTAGCAGGGACTTTTGTGATAGGACACAAAGAAATGGTTTCAAACAAAAAGAGTGGAGATTTTGATTGGATATAAGGAAACAATTCTTTACAATAAGGGTGGTGAGGCCCTGGAACAGGTTGCCCAAAGAGGTGGTCAGTGTCCCATCCCTGCAGACATTCAAGGTCAGGCTGGACAGGGCTCTGAGCAACCTGATCTAGCTGTAGGTGCCCCTCTTCACTGCAGAGCAGTTGGACTAGATGGCTTTTAATGGTCCTGTACAACTCAAACAATTCTGTAATCCTATACTGTATGATTTCTTCTGTACATAATATAGTAGATAAATCATGCTTTCAGATGTAAGGTTCTTGCATACTTTCTTAAAGGATGCTGGCAAATCCACCATTTGGTTTCCCTAGAGCTTGCAAGGCCCTTTCAGTTGCTTACAGTTTTGCCTAACTTCAAACATTAAAACTGGAATTTCCAATGGTCATGTGCTTTGCTGTAGAGGAAATGTTTACATTTATTTACCATCAGCTCAAAAATCTACCACATGGTTTCATTTTATAAACATTTGTAAAACTGCAGTCCATGCAACCTCAATCTATAGTTAATTTTAGCAGCTAAATTTCCACTGGATTCTGTTAGCAAAGGATTAAATAAAGCTCTCCCAAAAATGACAGTTCTGCAAAGTTCCTGCAAGAACAGCCCTAAGTAAATTATCAGAGACAGCAGTTGCCACATGGAATCATCACCTGGAAGAAGCAGAGAGTGCATAATTCAAAAACAAAAGGCATAAAAATATGCCCATTATTGCCTTGCATTGAATGAATATAAGTGTGGGGGGGACCTCAGAAAACTGAGTTTTCAAATTGGACAAGTAGACAAAGATGTGAAGTTGAGAAAAACTGAGAACAGATGTGACTGGGAGTGACTAAATGAAAATAAACTATGTGCAATAATAGTGAGAGATGTTTGAGTTGATCAATTGTAATACAGACATGAGCAAGAAAGAATGGGCAGAGATCTGTTGTACAGTATAGAGGAAAAAGAGGGGATTGGGATTCAGACATGCTGAAGCAATGAAGGAAGGATTATTGATATGGCACTGAAGAACATAAAAGAATTAGACAAAGTAGTACTAAGACTTCTGAAAGAAAACTAGGTAAAAGGAAATGGTAGAAAGAATAGCTGGTGAAGGAGGCTAGGTTTAGGAGAGGAGAGCAAAGGACTAGAGAAGGTGAGGACTGAAAAGGAAATAAGAAAAAGATTGACTTTTATTTTCACTTCCAATACTAAAGAAATAATCTTGAAAAAGTGTCAGTAGAAGCATATTGTGGTGGATTGACCAGAAGCATATTGTGGTAGACTGAGCTTGGCTGGCTGCCAGATGCCCACTCAGTTTTGGCTCAACAGGATGGAGAAAAGATAAGATTAAAAAGCTTGTGGGCTGAGATGAAGACAGAGTGCTCGCTTACCAATTACTACAACTCAAGAAAAAAGACAAACAAATAAAAATATCATCAAGAAAACCTTGATGAGGGAAATAATTTTAATTGATTGCTAATTAAGATAGGTTTGGATAGTGAGAAGCAAAGAGAAATTAAAACACCACCATGAACTCCACTCCTTCCCAGGCTTAACTTCACTCCTTCATTTACAACTTTTCTAGCTCTTCCCCACTGCATATGGCATAGAGCGGATGGAGAATGAGGGGTTGTGTTCAGTCCATAAAGGCTCCTGTCTGCCACTCCTTCCTTCTTGTGCTTATCTCCTGCTCCAATGTGGGTCCCCTCCACAGCGTGCAGTCTTTCAGGACAAATCATTTCCAGCATGGGTCCTCCATGGGCCACAGTTCCCTCAGGGATTACCTGAGTCTCCCATTACAGGTTTCTCCATCAACTGCAGTGTAGATATCTAATCTGCCATGGTCCTCTCCACACAGACTGTAAAGGAGAACCTGCTCCAGCATGATATCTTCCATGGGCTGTAGGGGAATACCTGCTCTCCTTCAGGAGCTCCTGTTCTCACAGAGGCTACCTCTGCAGTCCACAGCTACCAAACTTTGTCATGAGTACTCAGTGAACATATATATCTTGAGCAGCACTTCTCAGAACCTGAATACAATTTAGGATTCCTGGGTCTCATTGTCACCATGAAGACTGTGTTAATAACCTCCCTGGTGCATCCAAATTTACCCGCCTGACATAAAGATCTGTGCATGTCATGGTCCTAGTGCCAGTACAGCCTGTCTTGGTGCAGAGCTCACATCCAGTGTATTCACGATGATGACCTTCTCCTGGAAATTACAATGTGGAGAAGGAGGAAACAAGGGAAAGGAGAAACTCTCATTTAACCAAGTTGGAAGCAGTTAGGAGTATACATAAACAGAATGTGTTATGTTTGCTCAGCTCTTGCTTACAGCTGTTGTGGTTCTTCATTCCTGTGCCTAGTGAGTGGTAAATACAATCATACTTTCAACTATAACTTTTAAATAAATTTTGAATATGTTTTAGCTCTCACTACAATATATGTTCTTAATCTAGCAATTGTCAGACTCATAACTTCTTCTGTATATCTTTTATGGGAGTTTAAGTTGCTGGATTTGATCAGCCTTTTACATTTATCCATTTACTTCTTATATTCATATCATCTAAATGACTGCCAGCAAATCCATTAATTGATGAAGGAAGGTAGTTTTCCAAGAACCAAGCAGACATTATAATCCTACATGAGCCAAATTGTAAGCATAATCTTTGAGGACTTTGTACAGTGAGGTGATACTTCCAGTACCAACAAAATTGCCCTCTTGAGCAGCAGTTCCTTCAGCCTTTCCGTGTGTGGGAACCCAGAATTATTTTCTAGCAGGATTCTTAATGAAGTTAAGAAAAAGATCTCAGCTTCTACTTTTTCACTAATAATACTCTTTGAACATTGGTAAGCATCACTGTCTAATTGTTCACCTTTAATAATTTTGGTAAAGTATTATTACAGACCTATATTCAACAAACAGACAAGTCAAGCAACATAAGATTCTAATTCTTTCTCTTTTTACATAGATGTAATTTCCTAGACATTTATTCCAGTAAGGTGAAGAATTTATCATATGCATGGGACTGAATTTTAAAATAAAACAAATTTCTTAATGGATGGATGAAGAAAACAATATTCAGTATTTTCGAGTGCAGTGTCTTGCGCAGAGCAATATAGAGAAGAAGCAAAGGACAGGTTAGGCATGTCTGTCTTCTTCAGGCAGAAATGCTTTTGCTGGATTTCTGATAAGGGAGTTATAGCTGTGAATTTTAACCTTTATTATAAAACCAGAATAATTTCCACTTGTGAAAATCAAATAAGCTTTAAACTGAGTTAAGCATTGTTATGTAGGCATCCTATTGACAAAAATGAATTATTCTCAGTAAAAAGCATTTGTTAAATATAAATCAGGGTCTCTGAAACAATCTCCATAAAATATAGGAAAGTATGTCTTTACAAGAGTAATAGCAAACTAAGGATGTACATCATAGCTAGCAAAATAATTATGGAATGCAACTTTATCACATACGGCCAATGTTTCCAATTATTTCAGTAAAATAAAGCCATTTTTTCCCATTAATGATGCTGCAGATAACTCACTCAGAGTATCATTATTAGTAGGAAGACTCTCAATCTCTTTAATGAGGAGTTCGCAGGCCTTCAGATGATTCTGAAGTAATTATAAAATTGACTCAAAAGTAAGAAAGAAAACTTTCATTGTAGAGGCATATAACAAGCTAATGTGGAACTGAAGAGTTCCCCAGAGAGTGAATAAATGTAGGGTGGCCTTAGTGTGTTTTTACTTCTTACTGCATATTTAATTCTAAGGATATGTTGATAAACTGTTGCCAGTTTCTTCACTGAAGATAAAGAATATTATTTTCTCATAAAAAAATTATGAACATGTATAAATAAGTGTGGCTAGATAAAATGGTTAAAAGGGTTTGGTCTTTGCCTGCAACATAGTGAGCATTTCATTTTTATATTGCAGTTTGCAAATGTTAACTGTTAAAAAACATGAGTCTGAGTGAAGAGACATGTCAGAATGCCTTCTGTTACTTCTAGAATGTTTTTTGGTCAGCAGCAGAAGTATTGACAGTGAAAATATGCTGTTTTAATTAGTTTACTCCCTCTGTCACATTATACTTGATTCTACAGTGAAGGGTATGTGTTATATATACCTAAATAGCCTGTGGCGTAAGGTGACAGATGAAGCCACACCAAAAGTTTCACTTGAATACTAGGTTCATTTCTGATATTCATATCTCAAAATATGGAAGGGAAAAAAGAAAGGATCTAAAGATAATGAAAATAATGAAAATTTTGAAAAGAGTTGTACTTCATTCAGGAAATACAAAAGGGAACAGGAAATACATACGCAGTAATGAATGGTATAGAAAAGAAAATCTGTTTTTCCAGATTGATACAATCCTGATACAATACAACAAAAAAAAATCAATCTGATGTAGAAAAGAAACTGAAAGAACATTTTTGCATGAAGTGTTCAACTTCTATAACTCATTGATTCAGGTATACCAATAAACAAATGTACACAAAAGAGTGATGGAATGGCAAACTGCAACTTCATTTCTAAATATTAGTATACAAGCATGAAACATACCTAAAACATTTTCCTGCTGCAGTTTGTGAGCACACAACATCAACATCTGTTTGTCCAATTAGAGACCATATTGGTAAAATAGGAGCATACCTAGAAAGGATCTCCATCCTTTTCTGCTATTGTACTTAGTGCCAGGCTTGTAGGAAGTCCTTTGTCTGAGCACATTGAGCTCAAATACAAGTTAGTCCTTGGCTGTGCCTGTTGTAACAGTTTCAGAAACTACTTGCCTGTCCCATGCTGAGAAGAAAATAAACACACACACATATATATTTTAGCCTGTCTAGTCTTTGTAGAATTTCTTGCCCTCTTGGAAACTCTTGACTAGTCCATAGCATAAACTTAGACTCTTCACAACAGTCCACACAATTTCTTTTACACAGTAACATCCTTTCTAAAATCCAGGAAATAGACGGTGCATTGTTGAATACTTTAAGGATAACCATGACCTTGAGCACTGTTGCCATTAGGCTATCTTTATATTTTATATAATAGAGAAGGGCAAGAAGCCTGCCTATATCCTACTGGAACATTTTAGGAATATCAGAGCTTCCAGTGGCAGATGAAGGAGTTGCACAAGCTCTGTGCCCATGAACTGCACATGTAGTGTAAAGCTGCCATATTGTAACTGAGAATCAGAGCTATAACGTCTCACTTCAGGAATTAAATGAAGTGAATATCCCTTCATTTTTATGAGAATGCTGCAAGCATTGAGTTTGGAAGGTTATATTTGAAATATTATACTGAAAAGTGGTACTGCAATGACTAGACTTTCTGGTCAACTCAGCAGTATTGCAATAGGTAGGGAGATTTTCGTCTTCAAATGAAAATTTGCAAGCAAAGCATGAAAGAGAAGTAGTAAGCATACAGCCCCATTGTATCTGACCTCCTGGTAGCCCCAAGAGGCAATGCTAAATAGTGCACAACCTGGGCCTAATTTACTGAGAATACTATTACAGGTTAAATTAGTACCATGGGAGAGTTGAGGTGTGTGCTCCCTTATAATAAAGATTGCTCTTATAAATCAGTGATAATATCAGACATCTTATATTGTCATGGATTTAAAAAATGCAATAAAAAGTGCGTCTGAAAGAGTTAATGAGGGAGTTCAAGAGCAATAAAAGATCACAAGACTAGCTGTTTAGCCCAGCCAAAAAAAATGGTGGTAAATTGTAACCAGGTGTTTTTATTTCCTGATTCTCAAAGCATTGCAAACTCAGCACTCTCTGCTAGAAAGGGCAACACATAGACTCATGTACACAGAAAATTCATCAGATTCACCCAGCCCTAACAAGACTTTAGACTTCCCAGCTTCGTTTTATCGATTACAATTGGTAGAGAATCTTGAAATTGATGTAACTAATAAGAGAAAGTTATGATATCACAGGGGGTCAGATAAATATGGCATCATTTCTTTGTTTATTTCTGAGTGCTAAATAGTTTTGCATATTCTGCTACATTATAACACTAATAAACATATGGTACTTCACCAGCTTAATCAGAGTATCTTCATAGTTTGAATTCCTAGCACTAGACTGGGGACTGTGTTCCAATTCCAATTTTAAAACTCTACTGCACTTTTAAAAATGTCTTTTGGCATGAGAAATAAAAATATAGAGGGATTTCAAAACATGGCTAATAATCCCCAGGATATGATTCGGTCATTTGCACAACAGATGCCTACTGACCTCTGTAAAGATCTAAAATTTCCAGAACTTCTTCGTAGATCTGGTAGATATGATATAGCACTTGCAGAATACCTAGACTGTTGTGGAGAGCTGACTGGAACCCATGGTATCCAGCAACATCTCAAATGGCATTCGCTATCTATGTGTGAGCAACTGAATCAAATCTCTAACTCAACTCTAATTCAGGTACTTTGCTGAGCTGCTCAGTCCAGTCAATAAAAAATAGGAAAAAAGAGGTACCTTAAATATTAGGTATTAACTGGGAAACAGTTCAAGAGAAGTAATGTTTCATTTATTCGTAATTAGTCTCTCAAGTTATTTATGAGATCGTAGATCATAGAATGGCTTGTACTGGAGGGGACCTTAAAGATCATCTGGTTCCAAATCCTCTGTGGGTTGCTTCCCACTAGATCAGGCTGCCCAGGACCCCATCCAACCTGGCCTTGAACACCTCCAGGGATGGGGCATCCACAGTTTCAAGGGGCAACCTAATCTGGTGCCTCAAATATACTCTCATACTCCACACTCACGGTGAAGCATTCCTTCATAACATAGAACCTAAATCTCCTCTTTTTAAGTTTAAAGCCATTAATCCTTGTACTATTACTATCAGATCATGCGGAAATCTGGTCTCCATCATTTTTTATAGGCCCACTTTAAGTACTGGAAGGCTGTGATGAGGCGTTCCCAAAGCCTAGTCTTCTTGAGGCTCAACAAGCCCAGCTCCCTCAGCCTTTCTCCATAAGAGATCCATTCTGTGATTCTATGATTCTATGTTAAGAGAGGTGCTTCTTTAGCTGTTTGAACTGATTATTTATCTTAGTTTTAGCTGAGAAAGAATTGCTTTTCTTAAACCACAATATTATTGAAACTTTAAATTTGTGTCATCTGCAGTGATGTGAGTATACCACTGGCAGGAAATAAGCTCATTCATTTCATATACTTGGTTTAACATCTGTCAAATTGTAAAAACTGTGAGGCATTAAATCAGAGAAAAAACTTTTGACATCATAGTGGGTAAGAAAAGAACATTCAGAAATATATGAGTTGTTTAGTACTCAGGAAGCAGTTGGACTAGATAAAATTTTAAGACCTTTTCCCTTCCTTTCCCTTCCTATCCCATTCCATTCCATTCCATTCCATTCCATTCCATTCCATTCCATTCCATTCCATTCCATTCCATTCCATTCCATTCCATTCCATCCNCCATTCCATTCCATTCCATTCCATTCCATTCCATTCCATTCCATTCCATTCCATTCCATTCCATTCCATTCCATTCCATCCCATCCCATCCCATCCCATCCCATTCCTTCTCCATTCCATTTTTTTATTAAAAAAGATTATAATTTTATTTTACAAAATAGCACAATAAATATTTGAACATGATATACTCCATACTCTTTTTAAATGTATTTTCCTTAATTTACTTTCAGCGGAGGGGGGGGAGGGGGGGGAATGTTTTAATGTAACTTTCTTACCACATATCCAGCAAAAAAATCCACATACATATAGATTGTTTATATATTGACACAAAACAATGAAACCAAATAATTTCACATTCTTGAGTAAAGTCAGCCATATGTTTTCACCACACGGCATCTGTCTTCTCAAATTAAAGACAATTTAGTCAGGAATCTCAGTGGTTCAGAACTGGCATTTTATAATTTAAGACTATAAATAATCTTGCTTGCATTTGTTCTCCTTGCACTGTTCATCTGAGAAGTATGTTTGCAGAGGCGGAGGCAGTTGAGCTATAAAAAACAAAGGAGGCACTTCCAAATCTTTTTCAAGATAGATGACTTTTTACAGTAAATGATCTTGAAATAAACTCTCTTTACTCTCAGAAAACAAATGCTTGTTTGTTGTTTTTTGGTTTGTTTTTGACAGAATTTTTCAAGCTGTGTAAGCAACACATTCAGCTTGTGAAATGACATGTTCAGCAGTGGTATCCACAGAAGTGGATTTCTTTCAAGATTTCTTTCACAAGATCACATCTTTGCTGACTTTATGATACTGAATCTCTTCAGTGCAAGGTTTCCCTTACAGAGAAACAAAGATTTCTGTTGAATATTTTTAAAAGTAAGTAATTTCAAGAGGGAATATCATACTCAACACTCAAAAAGGCAGTTTTAGAACACAAATGGTCTGAATGCAGATTTCTTGTTTATACTGTTCACATGGCTAACACTTGAGTATATGTTAGGTGCATCATAACTATTGCATTCTAGTGGGAAATTATTTAAATAAAATGATTACTCTGAAGAACTACAATTTTTCCCATAACCTAGACTGCAAAATTCATCCATATCTTCTTTTTCTAAACCATGTAATCCAGCAGGACTGTGTGCAACTATAGTATAAATGCAAAAGCCACACTTCAGGATGTGAAAAATAACAAGAAGATATGTGAAAGGTAACAAGAGATTCAACAGTCATTTTGGTCAGAAGAGACTGGCAAAGGAGAGTGTATGAGCTCTGATAAATGAGAAGGGAGAAACAGCAACAACAGACGTATAAAGCTGAGGTACTCAATGAGTTCTTTGCCTCCATCTTCACTGGCAGTCAGGCTTCCTATGTCTCTCAAGTCCCTGAACCTCTAGGCAGGGGATGGAGGTGCAATATCCCCCTCACTGCAAGAGCAGAGTAAGTCAGAGACTGCCTCATGAAACTGAATGCATATAAGCCTATGTGGCCAAATGATGTGCATCCCATAGTCCTGAAGGAACTGGCTGATGTGGTTGTCAAGCCAAAATTAATGGCTGTTAGGTAAAGTCTCCAGTGACTGGAAAAAGGAAGGAAACATCACTCATCTTCAAGAAAGGGAGAAAGGAAAATCCAGGGAACTACAGGTTGGTGATCCTCACATCAGAGCCTGGGAAGATCATGGAACAGACTCCTGGAAGACGTATTAAGGCACAAGTGAGATGAAAAGGTGATTTGGAGCGTGACTTCACCAACGGCAGATCATACCTAACCAGTCTGGTTGCCTTCTATGATGGAGTGCCAGCACTGGTGGACAAAGGAAGGGCAACTATGTCATCTACCTGGACTTGTGCAAGGCCTTGGACATGGATTTCCAAGCTTAAACAAACCACAAATTTTCCTGTAGTTTCCCAGCTGATTGTCCTGGGACCAAGCAGGAGTGACTTCAGTTGGGAAGTCAAAGCAGGAGGGCTATGATAATGCACAATACTCATGGATTCAGGGCAATAGTTCTTGCTCCTTACATTCACACCATTCTGAAATTCTCCAGATATGTCCTTACTCTCTCATTACCACATCCTTCCTGTTGTCATGTAAAAATATATAGATGTATGCAAAATGACAGTATACTGTAGCAGAGAAGAGGTAACTGGTGCAGTGTTTATACTCTTCATTGCTAAACTAAAGGACCTCAACAGAGCCTCTTTTCCAAGTTGATAGAAAAATTACCTCCTCCAGTGTGGAAAATAACAACAAAAACACTGCATTTAATTAGTGTGTGGGAAGTCTACGGCAAATATGTTAAAAAGGAATGAAAATTCTCCACCATGATACAGACAATTCTTCTGTTTCAATTTTTATGTTTAACTGTGACTGAAATTATGCATGTTATGAGACCCAGCTTTATTTTATTGGTTGTTACTACTATTGTCTGTGGGTAGATATCTTTCGTGGTGAAGGATGTATTTTCTGCTTGGCTACGATTCTATTTCATCTTTCAGGTGTCCTTGTCATATTGTATTATTTATTTAAGAGAAAAAGATTAAGACTTCCCCTTGAAGAGTTTTAAATATCTTGTTAAAAATTGAGTTTTCTTTCTTTCCTCTTTTTATTTTTATTTTTGTTTCGTATTGCTTTTTGTAAGTACACTGCTCCATAGAGATTTCTCCATGATAAATTGAAATTTAATTTTAGTATACACACTTCCATTCAGCCACCACTTTAGGAATTCACATTTATATCACTTATATTGTTTTAAATTCAGTTCTAAGTTTTTCATTTCTCTTGAGCCCAATTACCACTGAAAGAAAGTATATATTTTAAGAAGTGGGGCTTTTTGAAAGTGTCCTGCCAGCTATTTGGAGAGGAGCCAAGACACTGTAGAGTTTATATATGTTCAAATAAATGTATATATATGTATATGAGTATGTAGAAGGAGTGTTAGGTGGGGGTAGATGAGCGAAAAAAGAAATTAGGAAGATAAATGACAGGAAATCTTGTGTATCTTGGTATAGGGGGGAGAGAATGTCTGTGAGAGGGAAGGAGGAAGAGGATAATAATTCAGCTTTTGTTTTCTGAAGTTTCTCCTGAGTGAACAGATGCTGTTCCTCTTGATATCAATAGGCATCTGAGTATGTACAAAGTACAGATCTCATCTGATAGATTGGAAAGTAAGCTGTATAACTGACTTAAGTGGTGTTAATGGAGGGGAAAAAGTTCTTTTATCTTGACTCATAAATCCAGGCCTTTCTTATTGTATGCACAAGACCTAGTTTCAGGAGATTCCTTTGGCTATGCTTGCTGCTTGCGGTTACCATTCCTTCACTAATGCTGCAGTGAGGATCTTGAAGATTCCTAGTGCAAAGTACACTTTGCTACACTGAAGTACCTATGCTAGAAATAAAAGCTTACTTTAAAATGTGAATTTTAATGTATATCACAACCATTCTACAAAATATTCACACTTAGCGAAACATCTTACATTGTACCTCAACAAAAGTAATCAAAGATTATTCTTCACGCCATCATGAGTATGTTATTCCAAGATGCTAGTAACTGAACAGTAACTGCGCTCTGGGCAGAAGTTCACCCTATCATCAAATACATCTGTTCTTTGCCTTCTTGCCAAGAAAATGAAAATCAGAACACTGTTTAAGATAAATAATGCTACAGTTCAGAATTTTAAGACAAAAAAGAAGGGACAGAAAATGTAATACTACAAATTTTTCACAAAGGTTTTATCATTGTACATGCATCTTAAACTGGGGAATAGAAGTTGACACTATATATACAGGGATAGACATGAATGCCTGAAGAGTCAAAGTTGCTGTGAGTATCATAACGAAAATCTCGAAGTCTTACGCAAAGCAACATTTTAGAACTGCAGCATTTTTACTATATAAACTTATATTTAATTATTTTTTTTATAACTAAGTTCCAGTCAAACAGCAATGGATATCATCAGTGAGTTGTTTGAGTTGCAAATATAGCCCCACAGTAAACTGTCAAAACATAAAAAGTTCAACTCAATCTTCAGTGTGGATTGATATTAGTTCCTAAGCCTGGCTGAGATCCTGAAGGAAATAATACGTTTACAATATAGCTCCAAAACAGGTGTTGCAATTAGGAAAGCTGGAATATACTGATCCCAGCATATACCACTGTGTTCCTCAGTTGGTCATCTGTCCTCGGTAATTCTCAAAATAACTAATCATTATTCTTACTCTACCAAGGACCCAGAGAGTTAGGATGATGCTATTCCCACTCCATTTATCTAGCTAAAGCAATCTGCCCAGTGTTACCCAGCGCTCCTGCAGCAGAAGTGGGAACATGAATGCTGCATTTCTGAATCCAGTCTTAGGGCACAAACACTGAAAGCATTTTTGCACCTATACCTAATACAACATTCAAAATGCAACAACATGAAACACCTCTCACAAACACTGCTAAGAGCACCGTTGCTTGTAGATGGTTATGGCCAAGGCATTAGCTATGAAAGAAGTAAAAGACTGATTATGTTTTTCATGTTAATAACTCCACAACCAGTACTGTCAACATACAGTTGCACAGCATGCAGCTGTTTCTTGTAAGTGCTCCTTTATGTGGTGAAGTTTCTTCACCTCTGTCAAACTGTATTCATACTTTCAGAACCAGATAGAAACTCAATTCTTGCAGAATATTTTCAATTCTCCTTGTATGCAACTTGAACTTTAACTGATCCAATGAATGAATTTGTGGATAGCTTTTAGAACAACATGAATTGGAGAAGGATTTCAGCAAAATAGACATGTACGAGGCTGCTCCAAAATCAATGCCTCCTATTTTGGGGGGATATTGATGGTATAGCAGTCTAGGTTGAATCTTCCCACCAATATTCGGTACATTTTTTTGCTGTGTGATAGATGGCAGCAGTCTGACAAAATGTAGTCTGGTGTGGAAGTGTGTATGAATCAAAGCTGTGAAGATGAATTCCTCCATGCAGAAAAAATTGCACCCACCAAAACTCATCAGTGATTGCTGAATGTTTATGGAGACTAAACAGTGGATGTGAGCATGGTGAGGCAATGGGTGGTGCATTTCAGCAGTGATGACAGCAACATGAAAGACCAAGTACATTCCAGATGACCACAGCTGACGCATCACAAAATGAAGAGCATCTCAATCAGCTCATTTGCATGAATAAGCAGATTATGACCAAAGAATTGTGAATATTGTCTTCAGTGTATTGGAAATTATGATGGTAATGTTGTAATATTGTAAAGTTTGCACCAGGTGGGTCCCATGAATGCTCAACCAAGAATGGAATACTTCTTGCAAATTTGTCAGGATCTATTGAATCAAGATGAGGCTGAAGACGACAGGTTCTTGGACTGCATCATTACCAGTGACAAGACATGATGTCACCACTATGAGCCAGAATCAAAACAGCACTCTGTGGAGTGTTGACATGTGAATTCTCCATTGTAGAAAGTTCAAGGTACAGCGCTCATCAGCTGAAGTGATGTGCGCTGTCATTTGGGACAAGATTTCCTGGAACCCAGACAAGCCATCAGCTCTGGACTCTACACTGCAGTAGTGACTAAGCTGAAGGCTAGAACTTCAAGAATTAGGACAGAGAAGACAGCCTTTCTTTTGCAACATGATAATGCCAGATCCCATACCAGTCTGAAGATTGTGGAGATGTGGCATACGTTGCCAATCATGGCTGGACTGTCCTATCACACCTACTGTATAGTTTGGATTTGATGCCTTCTGATTTCCATCAGTTCAGATCAATGAAAGATAGACTGTCTGTACAAAATTTTCCTAGCAACAACATCACCATTCTCACAGAAGCTGTGAAACAGTGGGTCACCTCCACTGGTGCAGATTTTTACAAGTACAGCATGCAGCCTCTTGTGCATCACTGGCAAAAATGCATAGCTAATGGCGAGTGGTGACTGTGTTGAAAAATAGTGGTTTGTAGCTGAGAATCTGCTCCATCTTGTCATTTCCATGGAAATAATTATAAGGCCTTACTTTTGGAGAAACCTGCCTATTTTGGCAATTATTGATGCCAAAACATGGTTTTAAAGAAACTGAAAGCTAGTATTTTGTCAGAAAGAAGCTTGTGTTTGAAAATATGCAAACAAATCATAAAACAATATATCAAAATTAATAATCTATTCATTGTACTAAGAAAAAATAATGGAGGAGAGAATAAGGCAGTGGTTCATGGATTGAATCCTGCTGCTGTTTTCTCAGAGAAGCCACTTCAGCATCACAGTTTCAGGACTGAATCTTCAGAATAAGCACTGCAAGTGAAGAGGCATTATGTTTGGTGGAGAGAGACATCTACTTGTCTTTTGAAGAAAAACTTCCATTTTGAAACAGTATTTCTTCATAGAAAACATACAGGTGAACCTGAAAGAAACTGAGATCTCTTTCTTAGCTCTTTCCTCATCAGCTTTCTCAGAACTTCAATCAAGCAAAATCATCTTCTTTGTTCAGGTTACAAAGTCAAATGCTTTGGAACAAAGTTGTGTAGATATATTTACCTCACTTTGGATGAGCCTAGGGAAATGCTAACTTGCTGCTCCAGGGACAAAGTGCTTCTGTCAGGTCCCTGTGAGCACCAGAGAATTATCCCCTCAAAAGATGTGTTTTTGGTGCTCGTGACTGACAACATTTGTTCAAAGATTCTGCAGGTTAATATAGAAAACACTGTTAGTGCTCTATAATACGAAAGCACTGAAAAAATGTCAGAGATCCACTTTTCCTACAGGGAAGAAGAACATTATAATTAATATTGTGTGTATGTTTTCCCACTGGTTGCTGAAAGTTGGCAAACCCATAGTTACTTTAGTTTTTTTTTTTCACAACAGCATTTCAGTCTTTGAGTGTGCCAGCCGCTGAGCTGCTGTGGGATGAGCTGTCACGCAACATTAAGGTGTGAAGAACCAATGGATACTGTGTATTTCCACTGACTAGTGCAATGTGAGTATCCCACGGACAGTCTGACCCTTCCAGGTGCAGTTCTGAAAGGCTGCTTCTTTCAAACAGCAGAAGTGTGCCTTTTACTGATTACTTCCAGTCTTTAGCTTACACAATTGAACCAGATTAAATACTTTTTATGGATGTGAGTTGCAGTGCTAGAGGAAAGTGTATGTGGGTTGCATCAGCTTTGGTATCCTATGTAAAGTCCCACTATGTATTCATTAGCCCTCATAGCCTTCCTCTGAGTCATTACATTGTTTACAACAAGAAATATAAAAAGAAGAAGATAACTCACGCTGTTTTCTGCTGGGTTTAAATTTAGTTTCAGTACTTTCAAACATTTCCCACATTAAATAGCCGACTTGTAGGAGATGGCTTCTTGAACCTTTAAATGACTGTACTCCACCATCAAATTGCTTCATTTTGTTAGCACAAGGGTCCACTGCTGTGGATAGTTTGTGTCCAATGCAGTCTTCAAGCAAAACAAAGAGGCAAGAAGAGTTATTTCCTAAGTAAATAAATGGTTTAGGTGTATCTTACTATTGCGACATCATTTGTGGCTATTTGTTGCATGATAAATTTCATGTTATTTCTTATTGCAGTGTGTTTCAGTAAGTTCAAAGTAATATAGTCTTTTCTATCTACTGTTTCATAATAACAAAGATTGTTCCTGTCTTTTTCTTGTTTGAAAACACATTATTTTGCCCTAACTTGAAAACACTGATTAGTGAATGTTCACTGACAACTCTCTCTAATTTATTTGTTTGGAACTGTGTTCACACTGTCTTCTTCTTAAATTTCCTGTAGCCAAGAATTTCCTGAATTAATGTCAAAGGATTTACAGGCTGAATTCTGGAGTACACTCTTAGTCTGATATCTTGGTCTCATTAAAAGACATGGAAGCTTTCCTTTGACTTCAGTGGAGTCAGGATTTCACAACTCCATTAGTCTTCTGTTGTAGGTAGCAGAGAAGCTGTGTGCAATGATATCTATCTCAGGTAGTAGATGAATTATGCTGTGAAGGTAAAGAGCTAGAATTGTACCTGAAATTACTGATGAGGAGATTAGAAAACCTGGGGCATTTGGCATAGACATAAAGAAGTGATTTTCAACAGGTGGTTTCAGAAATAGCCAGGAAAAAAACATGCTAAGCACCATTTCAAAAGTTTCCGTTCATGAAGTTTGGACAAAGTACGTGGCGTTAAAAGAGGCTAGGTGAAGGTGCTAGGTAACACCTTCCACTGATGTTAGGAAGCAAGTTGCTGGGGGCTTTCCTTCACCAACGTAGTAACAACACCAGTTCCCTTCTGACTGCAAAAGCATATTGGATGTGAGGACAGCAGAAATAGAGTGCTTATCACTGCTCCAAACTGCAGGGTTGTCAGAAATGGACTCCTAAACAGCCCCAGTGATTCGATTTGCTACTCTTTTAAGTTTGTTTCTGTCCTGCCTCTCAGATTCTTCCCTTTGACATCATCATTCCTCTCCTAAATAAAAAACTTCCCCAGTCACTTTTTCCCTGTTGGTCCTAATTCTCTTATAACTGTTTGGTATTTCTGATACATCCTCCACATCCAGTCCCTGAAAAGTCCCTGATATTTCTCCATTAACTAGCTCCTTGAAGAGTCCCTATAAATTTCTCAATTCTCACATAGAGAAAAAGCAGTCTCCCTTACCAACCTGTGCAATCCATCCATTCTTTTTGACATGGTAGGGAAATTTTTTAGTTCTTCACAATGTTATTTGTTCTGAGCCGCAATTTTCTCATACTGTGTCCAGTAGCTTCTCACTCCCTAGTCTGGTAGTTTGACCTTAGGCAAAGGCCACTGTGACCTACTCATCTAAAATATGGTCTAAAAATATTTTATAGTCCACATTCCAGAGGAAAAAAAAAATGAAAGATGAACTTTTTTTTTTTTAAAGTTACTTCTGTGCACTTGGTATTAATTGAGCTTTGAGGCACACAGTTCACATCATTGCTTCAAACGTATGTAGTTCTGCTAGTTGATGTAGGCAAGAATAATTTCTCCGTACTCAATGTTGTTGTTCAATTAACTGTTTTTACTGACTATAAACACATTTTGCATAAAGAAATGCCAATGGCTAAGAAGTAAAAAATGAAGAGTCTAGATCTGGAAAGTAAAAGAAAGTGGCATTAAAAGATGCCACTGAAGTGCAGATCAGGAAAGATGGAATTATGAGCATGAGAAGATATTCTGCGCCCTCCCCCCCATTCCCTTCCCTTCAAGGGACATGAAGTTTTACCAGATTTTGTACTTTCAACTCCAAACCTGAATGATCAGTGAGCATTTCTGGAAGCAGACTAGCCAACAGAAAATGTGAGGTTACAACCTTTGATATGGGGAGTAGTAGAAAATTAGTGGAAATTGTTAAAGGGGAGTGTTCTTTAATATCTGCAATTAAAAAAAAAAAAAAAGCACCACACAACAAAAACAAAACACAAAAACAAACAAAAAAACCCACAAAGAGATAAAACTTGGGCAAAACCAGACATGTTTCTGAGAAATCTGACAGACACAAACAAGCAACTACCAACAACCACCAATTACTTAAAGAACAAACAGCACAAAGAGAATCCCATTTGCATTATCTTAGCCACTCTGTGAAGGAATTACAAATTTAGGAGCTTAGGTGTGGAATAGTTAAGAAGATTCATTCATTTGTTGGCTGTTATTTTAATCTGAAACACAAAAATAAAATAAATAAGAAAAAAAACCACCAAAACCCAAGCTGCTTCTCAGTAACACTGTGTGGGAAAGGTTTAAATTACATTTATGGTTCACTGCTCCATAAAACATCTGGCAGAAATGTAGATCTTGAAAATCTCTTTTTGTTCCAATTGAAAACTCTTATTTACAGAAATGATTCACCAATCTTCAGGAAATTGAAAAAGGAAGCTGGTGAAATACTGCCCTGTTGTTTTGCTAGATTATCCCAAGTAGAATTTAAATGTGATTTTGCTCAATTTTGATCATGGAATCAAACTGCAAATTGTGTAACAGTGTCTCTTAGTCAACCTTCAGCTAAACAGAACTCTTTGAGCCAAAGCTTAACCCGGACAATATTCTGGACTTAAGGAAAGAAATGCAAATGTGTTTTACGAGCCTTAAATTTGTTAGGCCATTCACTAGCTGAGTGCATGTTAAAAATATTCAAAAACGCTTGAAAGGCAAAAGCAAATAACATAGACTGAATTCTCATTATGCATATTCTTAGTCTGTCCCTCATTTTGAAGTTATACCAAATGGAAATCATTACTTATATCATAGCCAAGATGCAACTTTTTCAAGCTCTGGCATACCCTGAGGAAAGGCATCTTGGTGAAGGGAGGCTAAGTGATAGACAATCTATGATTACTGCAGTGGTCTGAAAGTAGTTATGAAGATGGAAAGTGAAGGCAGAATAAGACAGCAAAACATGCTCAAAATCATTTATACAAATATGTTCAAATCAGTAAACAATGAATAAAATACAGAACTGTGATGATCTTTGCAGACAAAGTGAAGAATTACAGAAAAAAATCATCTGGACAAGATGTGGGAAGGTCACACAGTCTATCTCTTCTCTAAAACTTTTAAGGCTAGAAATGAAGAAAATGCTGAAACTCAAATAACAAATTGGGTTCTGCTGCTGAAGTGACATGGAAAGATACATGAATGGAGACTCAATACATTTTAGACTTCCACATTTGAGAACACCAAGTCAACTATCAGTGCTGTGAACAACAGGCTAAGAAAGATGTGTTATAGTGAATTAGCAATTGATTCATTCATTGTCTGTTCTACATTAAGGCTATTCAATTAGCCAGTCCCTACAAATGAATGCTAGCTGCATCAGCAGAAAAATACTACTAGTCTCTTTTAGATTTTGTGTCATATCTACCAAAGGCATATAGATATGTCACATATATCCATGCATGGAAAACTGACTCAAAGCTTTAATGTCTTTGAAGCCTACACCATTCTGTCAACTTCAGACTGACTACAAATTTAAAATACATATGGCTAATAAGCTACGCAAATACACACAAGAACATAGGCAGTGAATCTCCCATTTTCCTAGGAAAACAGGCTGAAAAATGAACACACTGTTTATGAAAGAATGAGTAGCTTGAAACTGTAAAACAGTTCACCAAGAACAATGGTAGGCTTTTCAGCTGAGGTGCATCCACTGCTTAATAACTGTGAAAACAGGTCACTTTAATTTAATTTCCTGTGAAAGAAAACAGTCTATCCTTATATTCTGATGAAGGCACGGGGAATAGCATGGGGAAAAGTTTAAACAAAATGTTAGGTATTTTTCTGAAAAGCTGGCAGCTTAATGTAAACTACTTGAATGAGCAAAGATTTTTTTGCTAACAATGATATTCAGTTCAAGACCTACTTATTTTGCAATGAAAAGACATGAAACCAGATCAGAAGCTAAAAAGATAGGAAGACCAAACTGAAATGAACATCACAGAATACAAGCAATCAAGCTCAGCAGTGGGGGTAGCTAATATTATTCACTCTTTTTTACAGTAGAATAAGATTCTTTCAAGAGTGAAGCCATTTACCTTGTCACTAAAGAAACTCCTATGATATTAGCTTTCTCTTGTAAATACTGTCTGTCATGGTTTTATGATTTTTGGTTATTGGTATTCCACATCATAACATCATGTAGTGTACGTACCTGGTTCTCAGAAAAGAAGAACTACTACATTCCCCAGAGGACTTTGCGACCCTGTTGCCATTTTCCAGTCAGAGGGAAAGATAAAAACTATCACATCACGAGACTTGTTTCTCTCTCTCTCTTCTCTTCCCTTCTCTCATCCCAGCAGCATCTCACTCCCCAGCTGTCTCACCTTCGGTATTAGAGTAAGGCCTACCTTAATTTTGGACACTCTCTCTCATTGTATTGGATTTACTAGCTTAAATGGTAATTATATTGTATCATAGTGTGTTATTTTGCATTCCGATATCTTATTTAGTAAATTAGTTTGTTTAAAAATCAGATTGTTGCTGCTGTTTTGTTCTTAGGCCCATCTCCCTCCCCTTTTTTCCCTTTTCCCTTTCCTGGGGCATGGGTCCATGGGTCCCTCTGCCCCACTAGTCACAGAACCAGGCCGAACCAGCCTGTAAACCAGTGACATTGTCTCATGGATAAAACACAAGACAGGGATTTTATTAACTTCTTTTATAGTCCAGGACACAGAGCAAATCATGTGACCACCTTACGCTTTAGTATGCTGGTTTCAAAGTACTGTGAGATCTAAGGACAAATAGTAAAAAAGTAGAGAATACTTTCATTGCCACTAGTTCTTAACTGACCTCTTTCTATGTAAAAATAATTTCTGACACCTGATACTACTGCTCTCCACATTGTGTATTGATGATCATACAATCCTTTCCACTGTTTTATATGTTAAACACTGCACTGGAGAAGACTTCTATTACTTTGAGTTTCTTTAGTAAGAGTTATGTTTTATTTAGTTTTTCCATCATTTTCCCTCCCTGAGCCAGTGTCAGCAGGAACACTGAAACCCTTCTGGCTGATCAACTTGTTTATTCAAGTTGTTTCCAAATAGATATTTTTAAATAGAAAATTAACACAAACTAAAGGAAAACAGAATACAAGTTACTACACCTACCTTAAGTTATTACTGGAAAAAAGTTACAGTGGCATAAATTACTATTTTTCCTTCACTGCAAACAGTTTCAGTTTGTCCTCATACACTTTTGAGCTCCAGCAAGTAACTAGAACCTTTATGCTTTATAGTTTCACTAGTAAAATAGTAGCACAGTACCTTGAGTAACTGACATCTTTGCTGAATGCTGGAAAACATAGAATGATGAAAAACTTTGTCCTTAGGATCTCAGAATGGCTGGAAATGGCAGATAGGATAGAATTAGTCCACAGTGCTGGTTTTCTCTTGAAACCATCATTTTTGATTTCATGAGAAACTAAAATGAACCTAGTGACACTATTCATATAGTGAAAATTAAGTGAGCATATGGAATTTGAAACAATTGTTTGAAATAATACTTAGAAAGTGAGAGGAAATCTACAAGCTGAGAGAATGGAGGTTTCAGCTGAATATTAAGAGGCTCTTGGCTGCAGTTCTCAATATTAACCTAGCCATGAGGCACGGAGGAGGAAATAACGAGCAGTCAGTATGAGATCATGGAGGTGTGACAGCCTTCCCAGACAGAGGAAGAGGACCAGCACCGGCTGCCTGCTCTGGGAGGAGAGTGAGGGCCTGAAAAATCTACTCCTACAGGGATTTTCATGCTTCTAAAAAAGTGTGAGACTAGTACTGTAAAACTGCAGGCTTCCCAGGTTAAGATGGAGTCTATAACTAGTGTCAAACCTTTATTTCTTTTGAGTATTTTAAGATTTTATTTCTTTTTCTCTTGATCATTGAGATTTTAATGGAAGAGCTCTACATCCCAACTCTAAACTTCTGAAATTTAGGGAAATACCATTTTCTGCTCTCTTATAATCTCCATGAAAACAAATAAAAAGAGGGCTGTATGCCCTTGAACACTGGAAAGGATTAAATATGTCTCTCAGGGAGGCAGATGCTTTGCTGTAAAGAGTTATACAGTACATACAACTAGCAATAAACTAAAGGAGACAGACTTGTAATGCAAGAAATTTTACAGGTGTATTTAGTCTTGAATTAAATTAACGAAGTAGTGTCTCTTCCAGAAGATTCAGTGATTTCTATGGATGAAAAAGTAGTCCTTAAATTCATAAATCTCTTTCATTGGCTGGTTATGTCTGGACTGCTGTCCAGTTTGCCCCTGGAATTTGCACCAGGAGAATTAGAAGGGAATACAGGAATTGTAATTCCCTGCCAAAACCTGACTGTAGTGCAGTAACACACAGCACTATGCTAGTCCTACAACATTTGGCATTTCTCTCCCAAATTACAACATGATGTCAAGAATTTGTAATATAGAAATGGAAATTCATCAGCCAATACAAACAGCAGCTATGTAAAAAAAAAAAGTAATGTCAAACTGATATGTATCCAAAATGTGATTTAATTCTTATGAAAAAGGACGGAAAATGTATCCAATCTCACATCCTTGCAATTAGGATGGCTGACTTTTCCTTTTTTTTTTTTTTTAAATTCAAATTCTGAAATATATTTTTAAATTTTTATATATGTGAGTATCTTGATTCTTCTTTTGAGAAGCTGCCAAGGTTAGTGCTTCTCTCCTGTTAGTCCTGGTAGCTCTAGCAGCTGTTACTAGAAAGGAGAACTTTTTGGTTCCAGGAGACTTGGGACATGATTTCTTACACTACTTAATGTGAGCCACTAGGATCAACATGACAAAAAGAAAAGATTCCCTCAGTGTTTTCAAAGCATGATTTCTTTGCAGAATTCAGTGGAGCACATGTGAAACTGGAAAAAATCAATGCTTTCTGCCTGGCTACATAGGTGGGTGTCATCCCATTTCCTACTTCTGATGTAAGTATATCAATTCCTTAAGCAGACTTTAAGATGAGCACACTGGCTAGAAAATGGTAATTTTTCTTTGGAATACATTTCATCTTCAGCTGTTGCTTCTGTTTATTTTTTTTTATCCAACTGTTCTGTTTCAGTTTCAAAATCTAATAAAAATGATGATTAAGAAATGATTCTTCATATAAAGAGACATGAAAGCATAGCCTGAGTTGTTAAAAAGTGATACTGTGAGAATTCTGGTGAACTGTGGCAAACCAAGTCTTACAGAAGTAAATAAATAAGTAAGCAAATAAATAAAGCAGATTGAACTGCACAAAAAACAAACAAACAAAAAGCACCACCCACAATGAAGTAAATTAAATAAAAAGGAACAACAACAAAACAGGATCTTGTAAAACTTTCAAGAAAATGTGTATCATTTTAAACCATATGGAGTAAAATCCATTACTGTGCAGAGCTAGTACTTAGGTTCCAGAGTAAACACACCTAATACAATCCCCACCTGAGAATTAAGAAGCAGATATCAGAATGCCTTACATTTCTATCCTAGAAGCAGTGGCACACGAAAAGCAGCAACAGTGGAGTACAAAAGGCAAGGAGGACTGCCCATATGAGATAGAACTACTGTTTCTAACGTTGCTGTTTATTTTTTTCAAGAGAAATTTTGAAGAAGTATAGTCAAATCAGTCAAGAAAAAATCTAGCAACTTATCCCTATTAAAAAAAAAAAACCCGAAAATTTCCTACTAGTAACATAAAAAAGTTAGAAATCTCTTTTTTAGAAAATCTCTTATTTAAATAAAACTAATGAATATGGAAAAGAGAATCATGAGCTATAATGTGATTTAATATATCTTTGAGATAGAATGATTCCTGGAGTGACTGGGTTAAATAATTAAAAATAATAACTAAAATTTTCCTGAACATTTTTTTTGTGTAGTTTATTTTTATATACTTCTTGTTATGTAAGAGCAGAATTCAATCACATGATAACGCATCAATAGTTATAAATGAGATTCCAATGTTCACTGAAAATCCAACCTACATAATAGAGTTTACTTTGGCTCCAGTAATCTTCAAGCAGGTGGATTGTTACTTTTGGATTTGCCATTTACCACAGCTTGATTTTTCTTTGTGTCCTCATTACTGGCAGATAGTTTCTTCCGGTAGCTGAAAGAGAGCATTGGCTGCACAGAGTTTAACATACCCACACACGCATATACACAAAAGGACATCTGTGGTAAGCCTCCAGGCACTGAAATATTTGGGTGGAGATAAGTCGGATGTACATCTGAGTGAGTAATTTCTGCCCTGGCACTGGGATTTTTCTTCCTTTGGACACTGAAAGGAGCTATGTGATTTAACTTTAAAGAGCTGCTGACATGTACTGGAAAACTTTACATAACCTTATATAGAAACAATTCTGTTTGTGTCTTATTATCTCTTCACATGTATCATTAAATAGGACAGTTAAATCTGTAATATGTAGCACCAAGTTCTTCCAGTCAGAGAAGTAAAACAACAGACATTTTCAATGATGTCTATGTAAGCATTAATAGGAAGTTTTCATTGTTTTCATTTTTTTGCATTGGCTCCCAAAGTGTCTTTTCCTTGCTGATAAAACCAGCTTTAAAAGAGATTTATGACACAGAAGTATAGCTTTATCACCTCAAAACCCTCCTGTTTTGTCCCAACACCTACAAAAACTTGGCAGCTCAAGCACTTAGAGCATTGTCTACTAGGCTGACTAATATTTGTCCCATTGTTTCACTGTATTTTCCATCTTCTTTGTTCCTAATAGCTCGATTTTTTGTATTTAGACCATAAAGTCTTTGGCCAAAGGCAGTATTTTTATTCATTATTCATCTTGATCCTGGTGTTTGAAGCTTTATTGAAACCAACAAAAAATCTCAAGTGTGCAATAACGAGAAGCAGAGGAAACACCACAACTTTCACCAAATAAATGGAAGAATTAAATTGATTCAGACTTGTTTATGAACTTTCTGGGTTTTCTCTGAGCTGTACACAGAAGCATTTCTTTATTTTAATGTTGTATGTCTGATTAATAATACAGAAACTGTTACTACAGGGAACTAGGGTTCCCTGTATTTTTTGTTGTCATGCTGAGATGTACCACATTTACTTAGGTAAGAGGATTTAGAAAGCCGAGGCCATCAACAGGCATGGCACTTTCTCTTGAGTCATATTATAATGTTTTGCAAATGTACAAATCCCTTGTTCCTTTCATCCCTAAGTTTAGATGAGGATCTACTCTTGTTCTTGACCCACTGGAATTTGGAAACTTGCCATAAAGCAATTCCCGTAAGGGTACATGTACATTCACTGTAGATTTTAAATAAAAATTCACTAAATGAGTTGTACAAAGCATGACTCTGTCCATCTGAATTAAATGGGGAGAACTTGGCTTGAGAGTTAGGTTTTAATCTCATGTCTCTGATTTGTTAGAAAAACTCCATCGCTACTTTTCTATTTAAATATCTCCCCACAAAAATGCACTATTTTAATTTCTGTACAGGTAGTCCTTAAATTTTCCTGAACATAATGGTTTAGGTATTAATTCAAACTTGACTAGTAGTCCCAGTATAAGACCTGTCACAGAATTTCTTTCTTAAAATAGGGTTACAGACATAGTTGTTATGTTGGAGTAGTTCTGAGTAACTCTTAGAAGGAAACTTCAGGTAAAACACATTTCACCTTAAATGATGAAAAAAATAATTAGTATTGGGCATAACTTCATTTGGCATGAGGCCTCACATGGTAAGTAATTTGGTGACTGATATCTAACACAAATACGTCTTGAAGTTCATTGCCTATTGCACCAATTGAGAAAATTATTCCAGTGAGAGCTGTAGAGGCTTAGAGCTCTGAAAATAAGGCGCTGCCTTCTTAAGTTGGTCATTTTAGTAATCCATTTTTGAAAATATTGGTCTTAACCTAGAGATACATTATGGTAATTAGTGTATTAAGAACTATCAAATGTAATATAGAAAGAAGGAAAGGAATACAATTTTTGAAACAGTACATTTTCATGTGGAGGTGTAGAACAATGTACTGCTTTGTATTGTTTGAAAAATACTGTGTGATCAGATAATTCAAAGCAAAAGTGGACACAATGGTTTATTCACAGGATCTAAACTCTGGCTTTTACATTAGAGTTTAAATCTGAGAACTTGACATTCCTTTGTACAGAATGCATACAAATACAGATGGCCTTAATACTGTAACACAGTACTGTACATTGGAATGAGTGATTTAGCAAATTTAGCAAACATATTCTTTCAATTAAATGCAAACTCAAAGAAAAAAAAAACAACCAAAAAACAGCAACAAAAAAGTAAAGTTGCAAGGTATTTGACCTCTATTGGATTACATGATTGATACCCTTGCATAAATTTCACAATATTGGGCCCACTCCAGTAGAAAATATCCACGTCCTTCTGGGTCACTGAAACCCTGTTGGCTGCAGAGGAAGCCAAGGGTGTGGGAGGAGAAAGAGAAAGAATGTTAATAGTTAGAGGCTGCAAGGCTGTTCTAAAAGGAAAAATCTTACTTCTACCTTTGTACCAATGTCTTCAGCCCCTGTTTAGTTGTATAGAATATTTTTCTCTACCATATCCACTACATTAAAGACAATGACCCTGACCATGTCTAAACAGGCTACAGAACACAGTCGTTGTTCTGCAATGGATTAGGGGAATGGAGGGGATGGAGAAAGTATGCCTAATGGAAACAGGATGTATGAAAATACCTAAAGTTTATTTTTGAGCTTTTCGGCTTGATTTGCTTCTTTATGATCAAAAATCAAATTTTTAGTATGGAATGCTAGCTTGCTTCCACAGGCAGGTAATCATATTCTTACCTGACACCTAGATGAGAGTGCTGTGTTGAGTTGAGCTCTTGGTTTTGGTTTGTTACAACAGGACTCAGCATTTGTTCAGCTGAGTGACTGGCTTTCTGTTCCTCGTCTGACAGGAAAACAGTGGCTTTAAACTGGTGGCTGACCACCTTCCACTGGACCAAGGTTAGATAATGCAGCTAATTGTAAAACTTTCTTTTCGGTGACAAATTTTGACCCTTTTCATTCTGAGAACACATGGAGTTTTTTCAGCTCAGTGCTAATACCATGCTTCTAATAGAAGCATGTCTGACTTCAGGTCAGAAAGAAAGAAAATTATACTGACTTGGCTGGACTAGTTCAGGCCACAGAACTGCATCCCCATGACTCCTTCAATAAGTCTATAATTTCTGTTTGGTTTATGAAGCTCCTTAGCACCACTCTTAACTATTTAGTTTAGGGTCCCATCTCCTTTTCTTACAATTCACTTAAATTATTGTCCTGAAAAAAATTATGTAGCTTCCTAGCAGCCAAAATAGAGAATTCATATAAAAAGGAAAGTGAATGTTCTGCTCTATGAAAACATTCAGAAAAAAATTACAGGAAAAATAATTTTATTGGTTTTACTGAATACAAAGACAGAGGACAGGTGATGTTTAATAACATTGTGTTGTAAAGTATCCAGTAACATTAAAGTCCATTTAATTCCTTAGGATTTGGTTGAGGAAGCTAAAAATCTCTGATTTCTGGAATACAGATTTGAAGAAGCAAACATATAAATATTCTGTGAATCTCATTCAGTGTGAAAGTCCAACAATTCTTTGAAAACACATTCTATATTTGTATTACAGATAACAGCCATCTGTGATTTCATGTTACTAAAGGGTTCAAGATAGATCGTGTGCTGAATAAGTACAAACTTGTCAGTAACTGCTAGATACAACATGGAAAATATTTATTCAGCAACTTTCCTGCCTGGTTAGAGAAGTTATCATTATATGACAGCAGCAGCTTGACAATGAAGAGATGTATTAGTAGGTCTCAATTTCAATAATTTTTTGCTGAGAGATCAAGCTGAGAAAAATAGGTCAAGTGGAAGCTGGAAGCACCGGAAAATCTCAGAACAAAGACTTCTTACGCTTCATCCAAAATAAACTTGGGAGATTTTCTAGATTTGTCAGTTGATATCCTCCCACTATGATAGGACTAATTATTATAACTACTATTCACTATTACTGCCACTGTAGCCACAAAAAAATTAATTACTTTACAATATTAATCAAATGACTACAGATGTTAGTCAATTAGGAGATGTATCAGTGAAAGCCAAGTAACTCCACTGAATTCATTCAGGGTTGCACACAGCCACATACAGGAGTTTCACATGAACTACTGGTGCCAGCTGAAGACTTTACTTCTGGCTCCCTGTCACTGCCCACCACCTAGAGGTTACTGCCCTTACATCTCTGCCAGCAGACAGGAACTTCTGTTTTTAATGCACTTCTGGCAAAGTTTGTGATATGAACTCAAGTGACCTTTAACAGCTGGCTTTACCAGAAAGGGATCGATGATCAACACAATGCCATTTGCCAGTAGAGTTTCAGGATCATTAACTTCCTACAGAAGAGTAGTGCTACTATCTGCAATGACTATGACTCTTTGAGAAATAAATTTATATCAATGGACTGACAATACAATCTAATAATAAACTTTATGAAGTAAGAGATTAGCAAGTCAACAAGGAGTGAGAGCAAATTGCTGAATGTTGGCAAGAGCAGATAGTCTCCTGTTACATTTCTGAATATTGCTAAGTTGCTTGTTTCTACTCAAAAACTGGCATCACCAACAGGAAACCAACACAAAAATATCAGAAAACACTTTCAAATTTATATTCCATTCCTTTTTTTCCATTAAAATAAAATTTCTCCCTGTCCTACTGCATTTATACCTAGCACTATAAAAAGATATACAGGTTAGAGTGGGTTCCACTGACCACGTCATCTGCTGTCATTCCACTTTGAAGTCCTACTTCATCTCTATTGATTAATTTCTGATCATACGTACATGTGATCTTTTGAAAAAAATATTATATAGAAAGAAAGAATGACAAAGCCACATATAATTTTCTTTTTTTTTCTGCCAAATCAGTGATTGACATTTGAAAGAAATTCTGGTGTGAAATGATGGAGAAGGAGGAAGGAAATACAAACAAATTCCACCTTGTTTAAACAAGAGAGTGGTATATTACTTTGGACTGTATTCAGCAGGCATGGGACTGTTCTGTGGAAATAGCAGTAAGCTGTATGCAAGAATGAGAATTTAAAATGATACTTAAAGCTCTGGAAAATAACTCCAGTTCTTGTTATTCTCATTAGTACTTGTTATGCTCATTGGTACAGGTTGGTTTTGCTACAAGTGTTGGAACATACACCACTGTACCCGAGTATGCTCATAGGTAAACTCTATTGTTCATATGGTAACACCAGCACTATATTTGTGGTTGTTATGAGCAAGCTGACACCTGATCACAGAATAAGAAACTGGAAGGTGTCACTCAGTGGCCTTCAGTGCCAAAAGTAATCTGCTGCCAGGGGCAGATGTAACATGAAAATATATTAGAGATAGAAGCATAGAAAAAATGGCAGACCCTAGATGCAGAAAGGTGAGCATTTTTCTGATCTAGTATAGCTTTCAAAATAATATTCTATTGCAGGAAAACAAATAAATCTTTTCCCTGGGAATGTTTCTGCTTCATTTATCTTCAAACAAACTTATTCTTTTAACAAATATATTATTTTAACAGAATTAACAGGACAGGAAAAATGGGATCTGTACTTATGAACAAGTAGCATAGTAGCATGTCTCCATTCAGGACTATCTACCATGGCATTGTTTAAGCTGGGAGATGAGGGGAAACTTGCACCACAGATAAGAGAGGAATTCGAAGAGACTGAATTTTATAAAAGCTATGGAAAAAGCTAATGGATGAAGTACTTTGATAGTTTAAATATGAGAAATATTTTATTACTAATCAATTGCAAAGTGGAGATACCTAAAATTAATAAGTGAGACTAGCCTTGAATTTATCTAACAACCTGATGTACATGACAGTAATAGGACAACTGATAATCACCACCTTGACTGACACATGATGGATTGAAACAGGGATCTATGAAGCTTGGAGAGAACTACCATTTACACCACTGAGCTGTACTTACTCCCTGTAGTAAATAGCCCCAAACAGAAGCCATGTTACCTCTGAGAGCCTTAAATGTAGCCTTCCATTAACCCTGCTAATCACTAAAGATTTGTCACTGCTGGGCTGTGAGATACTATTACAGTTTGGTCACTCAGCACAAATCCGATTCTACACTTTTTATTTACCTGTCTGTGTCCAGGAAAGTGACTTGTGAAACAAACAAACAAACATCACCACCATCAAAAATAAACAACAAATAAACAAAACCCCTTCCTCCTTAAAATGATTGGCAATTTTGGCCTAGATTTTGTAGATGTGGCACATTTCTCTCCACATTCCAAACCCCAGTGTCTACTGCCAGTTTGTAGGATGACTGGCAAGACTTGAATGTTTTCATGGAATATAACTGAATTCCATTAGGACTATAGAAAAATATTGAAAATTCAGTCGAATTTTTCTTGATGCTATTGCTATTTTTAATATTTAATTTGTGATACTGTGTAGACACTGCCCTTTTTTTTCTGAAGGATACTTTTAAAATATAAGTAAAATAAAAAAGAATAAAACAATAACTTTTCCACAATAAACCACATTTATGTAAAACTTTGTATCTATTATATGTTCTAATCTCTATTCTGTATTACAGTATTGTAATACATAACTAAATTCTTTTTGTTGAAAGTTCTTGCCATGAAATTTTTAAAAGTGATTCTATTAAGATTGCATAAGTATATGAGGATGGATCAGCAGAATCAGAATCTGCACTTGGTCTAGAATCTGTACCATGCGACTCCTGTGTACAGTAGTATTGAAACTTTTTGCCATTAAAAACTAAAAATCTAAGCTATTGAAAATCACCTGGGATTTCATCTGAACAAAAAGATTCATAGGCATTGTGTATGGATGATAAAGTCAGTATGCATTCAAAGGCTTTTATATTTATTTTTCAGGCTCCATCAGCTGTAATACATTAAAAAAAGGGAATCTGATATTTTTCTTCAACTTCACCTGAAATAAACTGATGGCTTGGATTAGCAGCAGTATTCGCTCAGGTTTTGGGTAGTTTCCCTGACAACGTTACTACTCAGTGAAGACAAATTAGATTCAGCATAGCTTGCCTGGATTTGATATACTTTTTTATATAAGCGTGTGTGCTAATCTGCCAAGTAAACATGGAGCATATGTTGGTTTGGCCAGGATCTGGCACTCTTTGAGCTTAATCCATGTCACCTCACTGTTTCTATTTCTATGAGATTGCTGAAAACTCAGCAAACATGTTCAAGTGCAATTTTATTTTAAGGTTGTTGCAAACTCATTTTTCATCTTAACCTAATTAGCTGTAAGTGATGTCAACAATCTGAGAAGACTGTAAAAGTGACTCACTGGTAATTATTCATGCTTCTAATAGGGAAAAATAATCCTTCCAGTATGTTTTCTGGTCTCTTGTGTCTGGTGCAATGTGCTGTATTCCACTATTCTATAAAGTAGAATAATTTCCTCACGCCATTTACCCTCTTGGGAAGCATGTGGGTCATGACTACACTGTACATTTGGCCCATACCTTGGAAAGCTTCTGATCCTCATGTCTGCGTGCCTAAGTACTAGAGGCCTGCTACATCCATGTCCATACAGAAACAGCCACAGTCTGTTGAGTTCTTACATTGCTACAGGTTTTGAAACACCCTCCTCATCAGACAAAGATGTCTTCACTGCACTGCAATCCACACATTGGTTGTTGCAGAACTGCTGAAGATGGGACTGACCCTCAATTTTTCAGCTGGCTCTTACTGTCATTATAGAGATCTCAGGGATATAGCTGGCCCAGTTCAGTTCAAAGACAGCCAAATGCTGTCTGATTACTCTTAGCTGTGTTAAACCAGTTCTGCTGAAATGGAACAAGGGATGCTTATCCACAAACATCACGAAACGTACTACAAAAATCAAAAAACATTAGATCAAGTTTTGAAAATTTGATCTTCTGTTTCCTATCTACAGATACCTCAACATGAAAATTAGTATTTTGAATAATGCATTGGGAAAGAATAGATATTTCCTACTTACATTATTACATGATTGTGCGAATGACACAGAGTTTGCTTTCCAAATCTGCTTGTGGAATGTTGTCCTCTACCACTGTTAACTTGACTAGAAACTGTGTAGCTTCAGTTCATGATTTTGAGAATGTAAATCATATTTTTATTATTTCCCAGTGTATAGGTACATGGGACTTACAAACTAATCCAGTGTTCAGCTCTGCATTTGTTCCTTACACATGATTGTTATGTGGGTGACCTACCAATAAGCACATTCAGTGATTAATGCCAGCTTCTGTGTGTATGAGGGTTGCTCCAAAAGTATTGCCTCCTATTCATTTCCATGTAAAATACAACAGATACAAAGAGCACAATAACACTATTTGATAGCACAAATTCTCAGCTATGAAAAAACTGTTTTTCAGCGTAGTCACTGCCACTAGCTATGCATTTGAGCTGTAATGAACAAGAGCCTGCATGCCATTCTCATAAAAATCTGCACCAGTGGAAGTGACTCACTTTATTATTTATCTTATTGTCTTATAAAATCATTGTAACAAATTCACTGCAGAATCACTGTACAATTGTGTTGCATTCTATTCCAGAGAAAAGATTTATGTATACTGAATAGGAAGTGTATCTTCTACTTTCAGCCAAAAATCTTATGCTTTTCAAAAAATTGTAAAAAAAAATTGGTCCTGAAAAGTGGTGAGCAATATGTCAATATTTCCTAGAGCTAGTTGAAGTGTGTTTGGTAAAATTTTAATTCAGTGAAATATACTATTATGTGAAAACTAAAAATGTTTCAGTAAAAGTCATGACTTTTGAAACAGATAATACTGGGATCAGTTCCTCAGCATTGTAAAGTGTCAGGTGATCAGGCAGAAAAACCTTTGGACATTGTTCCAGTGATCACCACCCCTCCCAGTGGTGAAACAGGAATTTATGTTTCTGCTTGAAGAGTGATAATTCCACACCACCCAAGTGATAGAAAATATATCCAAAAGCTTTTGTTTGCATGCCAGCGTAGGACAAACTACATTTATATGTTATTTGTCTTTCATTTATATTCCACAGAAAGCTGTTACAAAACGCAACTTCTATTCTTTGCTCAGCTGATATTTTAACACTGATTACTTCATTGTCTTTTGGAAAATAAAAGAAACAGTCATTTCAAAAGGTATTCAAGAAATTATTCTAGTTTACATGTACTAGACGACATAGGTACTTCACGGTGAGCAACCTCAAATTTCCATTTCCACCCAGAATTCCAAAGATGCAAAATTGTTATCATTGGTTGCTTTTAGAATTTCCAACAGAGATGTGTTTTTCTCCTGAACAGTGAATACTTTGCATGAGTGCTCTCGGATGACCTGTGGATGAACAAATATGCTCATGCTCCCTTGTTTATTAGCAGCTGCATCGTGAACAGGTTGACCACCTGACAATGTTGATTTCTGCTCCTTTCAGAGCTTCAGTGGGGTCTATGGAGGTTTGAATTAAAAAATATACATAATTAAAGACTCTTGGGAAGCATTTACTTGAAATAGTATGGCATGGCAAACAGCACTGACTTGAGATGTAAAACAGAACTGTGTGGACGTAGTGTGCTTCATGAAACCTGTATGGTGGGAGGGGGGGAAATGTTGTTCTTTGTAAACAATACAGAAAAAGAAGGAAAAGATAAAGAAGAAATAAAAGAGTGACAGAAGTGCAACAAAACTTAAAAGCTGTCTTTAAATCTGGCATAACTTCATTTTCAAAGAAGAAAACACTGTTATCCTGGACTTCATCCTCTGGTTCATGTATGTAGGAGAGATAAGTGGCTGAGGTAAGTGTAATGAACCAGTGGGAACAGAACTACAAAAGTCTGCCCTAGCCAGATATTTCTATTTCATTACACTGAAAAAATGAGTGAAAATTAGTGAAAAACAATGTTTAAGGAAGTCTATAGAGTACATCAGCATGCAAGTAGCTTCTCCATCAAGTTTGCCTGCTCATAACTGTGGCCCGTATGAGTCCAACAAAAAAAACCCAATATTTGACATTTCTATAAGAAGGAGCAGGTATAAACATAGCTAAGTGATCTGTAGCATAGTGCGCCATTCTCTTTATTTTCCTTTCAAGGGGAAATATTTTATGTTTTCCTGCTCTACAACCTCATGGCAAATCTCTGTTTTTATGTTTTTTCCTCTTTTACTTTCCTTCAAGGAATAGTTTCTTTATGAGAGATACAATTCGCAATTTACTGGATTTTTACAGTTCTTTCTGCCAATCAACATCCCTTTGTGCTCATGTGTTCTGGTGAAAGTACATGGGACTCTTTTGGCTGATTAATGTTTTTTCTGCAGATGCAATGAAGGAAGTAAAACATAACTCACTGGATAATTAAACATCAAGGAAGAAAACCTGAGAGAAACAGAAAAATCATTTTCATTATCAGTTGAAAGATAAGTTCCACATGGAAGAAAAACTAGATCAGTGTTTATTGCTTGAACTGTGCTGACAGATCACGTAGAAAATAAGCAGAAAAGGTGATTAGAACCTCATGGTTTCATTTTACTTTTGTTCTCCTAGGCTCAAATAACACAAGTGTTTCAGTGAAGTTTGTCTTCCTCACAAAGCAAAAAAAACACAGTGGTCCTAAAGATTTCTCCCTAAAAGCTACAGAGCAACAAAAGCAGGCACTAGAGAAAACTACATGAAAGAATATAAGGGTATTATGGAAGAGAATTCAGAGGTAAAGCTGATTTCCCCTGTGTTCTCACTGTAGTTTCACTGCAGTATTAATGTTTTTAGCACAGAAGGACAAAGTGGGAGCTCTGACAGGAAACTGCAAAAATAATCACTTACATGTGCAGCTCAGCTCATTTCTGCAAACCCCTTTCAGTGTTGCAGCACAAGAGGGGACACAAGGGCAATGCACAGCTCCAGGAGAGAGCTCACCTTGTGACTGACTACAAGGATATCTTTGCTAAGCAATTATTATCATCTAAGCATCTGTTATAGCAACACCTATTCTCTGTCATATCAATCAGTTTCAATTACTTTACAGAAGTCTGTGCATTACTTTTATTAAGAAATTGTGAATATTTAGTTGAGATTACATTGTATCATTGAGTGATAATATACAGGATAGCTGTGGGGCTGCAACCCTACTCCATGCGAAAGAGCTGATTTAACATGGGAAAACAGTTTATTCAAAAAACACTCTGAAAGAACTGTGTCTAAACTTCTATATTAAAGGCTCCCTAGTATGGAAACTACAAAACTCAGGCACGAATTTACTAGACTTTCTAACAAGATTTTAGTCTTCCATATCAGTGCTATCCAGGTCAATGTATGTTCGACCATGTGAGCTACTGAAGAGCCTGTAAATATCACCAGTGCAGAGGCTTGCAGTCCTGACATATTTGTTACCAGTCCATTGCACATCTTCCAGAAGTGACTCTGACAATTCACCCGTGATGCATAGCTGATTTCAGGTAAACTAGCTATACTCTGTCTTCTTTTTAGTAGAGCCATCTTAATTTCTTGATGTCGTTTGATGATGACTTTCTTATTTAGCCCTAAAACTTATCTCACCTCCTAGAAACCTTGTATTGCCAAAAAACCCACAAATAGTATAAAGTATTCAGTTTGATTTCCAGCTTTTGAGATTTTATTTTTGAACCTAACGTGGTGAAACCTTCGAAGTGTTGCTATACTCACAACTGCACTCCTACAAGTGAATTTGGTGTAGACTTTTAAGGGAAGTAATTTCATCACTGGATTCTTAATTGCCATAGACTTTCTATCTTCTTTTTCATATTTGAAAGACAAGTTACAAATTGTATGAGTGAAAACTGGGTAAAAAAAAAAATTAGTCGCATTGTTTGCATTTTCTATTCCCTTTGGACTAGCATGACGAATAAAGAGAAGAGTAGGGCCTTCAGCTACTGGCAGTTTGTCTCCACTCTGCCTGTTTATTCTCTTTACAGAAATCCTCCAGGAGAGGGAAATATTACGTCATGTAGAGGAATATGTAGAATGAGCACTTTCTATAAAGAAATGAGTATCACAATCATCTTTAACAGTCCTCTAGCTGACAATAGTAACTGTCTTCACCTCTCTATTGCTGATGTATTTTTTCTATACACGCTATTATCAGTCAGGAGAAAGATAATGCTGAGTACTCTGAGGTATCAGAATTACTGTGTGCACTTTTCACATAGATTTTGTTGCTATTTGTTTTTATTCTGAGTTTCCTGTTCAATTTAGTGCTTTGGCATCTTAGCACATTGAACCCTAGGGTGCCTGCAGGCTATATCCTTAGCCCATTCTGCACAAGAAATTAAATGAAATGAAGAAAATGATTTCTCTCAGCCAGCTTGTGCTATCTGTGAAATGGGATTTCCACCACCCTGCTGGTATGAAAGATGAAAACAAAAGGTTGACCAATATGAAAGCTAAAGCTTGAATAAATTTTCAGTTCAACTCTTTTTATGGAACAAAATGTTCTTTTAAGATTTTTTTCTACATATTGACTTATCAGAGTAAACAGCCCTTAGTTAATAATGCAGAACACATGGTCCTGTTTTGATAAGCACATCCCCAGGGATTTGTGCCATTCAGTTTGAACACAGCTACTAGTCATATATTTTTGTACCAAAACCAGGGCAGCTCATGTTAATTTATGGTCAACAAAGGCTTTTTCTGAGCCCTTTGCTCATCACTATTGAAAGAAACTGCAAAGTAAAGTGATTTTAAGTTCTATATGAGATCTGGTCTATCAAATAATGTTTAAAGCTGTCATTCAGATTTGGGAATAGAAATAAGAAAGTCACAAGAGCAATGCTTTCGATCTCATTCAGGTAGGATGGAGAGTCCTGCATACATTTCAATTTCATGCTCTTTAGCACCAAGATACAGATCAGAGTGTCTCAGTCTGGAGATGAGAGTCAAAATTTCTTTGAACACAAAAGGAGATGGTAGTTATACAACAAATTTTGGACAGCTACAAAGTGGAAATAAAGGGTGTGGCTGTCATAAAGTACCCCCACACTATTTTAAAAGCAGTAGCGTGAATTAACAAGTGAAATGGGCTGTAGATAATTCAGTCTATTATGGGACCCTACCTGAAATCATTCAAGATTTCACAGCTGATGGGCAATGCACCTGATTCACTGCCACTGTGTCATTGCAAATTATTGCCTTAGAAATGTGATTAAAGGTTGTTTCCTTTTTTTTTTTTTTTTTAACACAAATGAAAATTCTAAGAGAAAATGTTAGATATGAAGTATTCTAAGCTGAAGAAATATTCACATTGCTGCTGCTGGAGCCAAGGACTCGTAAAACACACGTGCTGTATTACACTGTCAACACACTACTACATGCTTCAATATGAACTGTTTTCTTTCTGCAAGCTTTTGTCTAAGTGACACTAAATAAACTAGGAATACAAATTTGTCTAGCTTAACTTTTGGTTCTGAGGAGAATTCCTTTTTTCTGATGAATGAGAACAAAAACCAAAAACCAAAAAAACCCATGAGCTGGTGATAAAATGGAATGAGTAGTAGAAGGTGTCAATTTAAAAATGAAAATAAAAGTGGGACCACGTGGAGAGTGACAACAGCAATAATTATTTGTATAACAGAGCTTATCTATCTTGCTGTGCAGGAATATGAGGATTCAGAATCTTTCCATCAAGAGAGAAAAAACTCACATGATTGTAATTTTAATGGTCATCAGTGTAAAATAAGACAAAATAATTTCTTATATTCATTTCATATTTTTGTGAAATATTTGTTATTACTTTCATTTACTTTTCCTTACTCATAATGATTGACAACCTTTTAATATAATATAACATAATAAAATAATATAAATATCCACTAAATTCATAGGATTAAATTCTAAAATACTTCCTCCTGTTCATCTGGAAAGACCGAACTGCTAATAAACATCAGAAAAAATACCAGAACAGTTTGCATATTTCAGATTTTCGTTTGTTGCAAGCCTAGTGTCACAGTCTTTTTTTTTTTTTCCCCAGCAATAAAATTAAACAGCTTTATTTTGAAGTTTGGGGGTTTGATTAGTTCTTCTTAGCTCTGGTAGAAGAAATGCATTTTCAATATGCAGATAATTTCATAAGAGAAAAATTTCTGCAGTTACTACAACTGCACTGATTTAGAAGTAACTTGGAAGTAAAATACATCCAATTACTTGTGTTAGGAAAAAGAAATAAATTCCTATCCTTGTAACATTAGTAGCAGCCAAAAAGAATAAAATGATGGCAAGGACATTTCAGTTTAAGAATTCAAACTTTCACACTAGCCCCCTTATTCTTGGTTCACAGCAGTTTTAATAAACAGTTTTCTTCCTTATGCTGTGCTCTTCTATACCTACTGTGAGAGACAATAGACATTTGGGACTGAAATGAAAACTAAGCTGCAGGTCAGCTTGTATATGCTGATTCTTAGGATTATAACAAGAACTATTCCTGAATTTCAGATTGAAATACCCACTGAGTTCTCATAAAGAACTATTTAAAGCCTCCACAATAACTTTGCAGCAAAAAAGGTCAAATAAGAATTGCAAGCAGAGAAGCTGCTGGAGATCAGCAATGAGATTGAAAGTAAGGAAACTGAAACAAGCCAAACACAACAAGCGTGTTATCAGCCTCCCATCTACTCGGAGAGATCTGATAACAACTTTGAAGGTCCTCTGGTTAGCATGTAATTCTGTCCCTTAGCTCGTATATATAGGTTGTATATGCTTATATGATCTTTAAGGTTAAAGCAAGCACTCTACAAAGAAAACAAAATAGCTGTTGCTTTTGGTACACAAAATGATTACTAACTGATAACGCTAAGCTTCATAGTCTCTGCTCAGAAAAGCACCCCACAAACAGATTTGGTTAAAAACTCAGTCTCCTTAAGGAGTCTTTCATTCTCCTTCCTTCATTCTGCTAAGAATGCACCAATCTATCCACCCTTCTGCTGCCTCTTTGTGCAGACTTTGTTCTGTCTGTTTCCAGAGAAGCTGCTACTTTAACTCCATGGGAGGTGAGCTATGACACAAATGCAGACTTGCAAGGGCAAATAATAAATGCTAGTGGTCTTTATGAACAAGCAAGGAGCTACTGTGAATTATTAGGGAGATATACAAAAATCCATGCCCTGGCGCCAAGCTGAGGCAGCCCTCGCTTTACAGAATTCTGTGCTGCAGCGGTGAATCCATTCCCTGCTAGAATATAAGACTTCTTTATGAGAGATTTGTAAATTTTGCTCTAGGAAAGAGTGAAGAGCTACCCAAATGGAGGACTAGAAGGACTGCAAGGACTAGAAATCACACATATTGGATAAAAGTGTGCTATTGATGCAAAAATAATAATAATAAAATTAATCAAATTTCTGAGCTATTATTTCTGCATTTCAGAACTCATGCCTACATATAGGCAATTTAATTTTAGATAAAACCACATAACAGAACTGGATTTTCCTTAGTAATTTCAGTTCCCTTAATTCATTGGTTCAGTATTTATTTATCTGGCTTTCTTCTATCCTGTCCAGAATATTTGTATGCGCATGATTATGATGCTTTAACTTGTCTATTAACATTTAGTCCTGAGCAAGCCTTTAACTTGGAGGGGCACAACTCATGATGTTTCTTGAAATAACCAATCAAATAAGCAAATTCATCTAGATTTGATTAAGGATACAAAGAGGAGTGTTAGTAGTATCTTTAGTAACTCAATAATTAGTAATTTGGTTTTGATGTTCCATTAGGACAACATGCAAAATTTCAAAGAGGGGGAAAAGTACAGCATTTCATGTAAGAGCTTTAACAGCAAAGCTTCTTACAAAAGCGATAACTCTAATGCAATTTTACTAGAATCCAGTAGGCCATGCTCATGGTCTGATTTTCCAGCTGAGATGCACCTGGTCATCATTTGCTCTCCATGCAAGCATGTGGCTTGCTTTGTTTCAGTGATTCAGGCAGCTCTATTCAGCTTATCTCCACAATAGGGAACACTCACATGTTCCAGAGAACTCATTTCATAACATTTATTTCTAACAATTCCTGGCATCCATTTTCTTAGAAACAGTGACTGAAAAGTACCATGTTCTGACTAAGTATTATAATGTACATAATTATTGCTGGGATACTAAAAGCAAGCTGGCTTCCTCCCTTTGGATTGCCCAAACAAGTATATTCTCCTTGGTCAGGATAATTAAGTTGTCTGTCATTCTTATCACCTGAGTGACAGGCTCTCCTCATTTCAGTCAGTGCTTGTTAGGTTAGGTAGAAATTTCTAGGAAGAGAAGCCTTGTGAGCAAATGTAGACCATAATTTATACCTCAGTGTCATTTTCTAAATAAATTGCAATCAATTTTAGTGTAAGATCTTCTATACAATGGGATCACTCAAGAAAATTAAAACAATTCAGCTAAGGATTTTATTTTCCATGCGTGCATTTTTAAATGCTTTAAATAGGATGGGAGTGATTCAAGTGTGAAATAACTAGAAGCTGGAGTGATCTAAGGACAGTTTACTTATGAGTGCAAATACTTGTGTAGTTTTATCACCTTTTAATTTAACTTCACATTACCAGGCAATTTACATCAACTTCCTTTTTTCCTTACTTTCCTTTCTGTCCTCACTGGTAAGAAACTCAGACTTGTACCCATGAATGGATTGGTGGAATCTCTTCTAGAACATTTTATCCTTCTGCAACAGGCTTTCAGATTACAGATATCCTAAGGGAGGAAGCAATGCCTATCCGCTCTGAAAAGAGCATTTGATTGAATTTCCACCTGCCACATTCACTCCTTACAGTCATGCAAAAGAACTAGGGAATGTCATGCTTTCAGAGTTTAAAGGAAATATAGGAAATGATATTAATATGTCTATTTCATGACTGCACAGAGGGATGAGTAGTCTTGTAGCCTTATCTTCAAGCACTTGACTGTTCTATTCAACAACAAAAGGAAATAAGAGCAAAAGCTGAAGTTTCATTACCCTTGTGCAGAATATCTGCCTTAGATGTCCTGTATTACAGAACAAAATTACATTTTTGTGATGTAAAATACCAAACAACATCAGATTTATTAGATGCCAGTTCTATTGTAGGACTGATAATGCATTGCCCTAAAGCATCCTGCACTTTTCTCTCTGGCTCTGCTTGGCACTGTATTGCACCTCTGTGCTTTCTGACTGCCAGAGATGGGACCACATATGCAATGCCAGAGAAGAGGGTCTGAAGGGTAAGCCATACATCCATCCTTCTCCCTGTCACATCTCTTCCCACTCTTATACAAGAGGCCAGAGCAGACCTCTTGTGTTAGTGGAATTTGATTGAAGTGTAAAGTTGTGACAGGGGATTGCACATGCTAATGGATGGAAGGGGTGCCCCAGTGTGGTTTTAACACTCACCTCCCAGACACGTCCCAGCCCTCCTGTACCATTAGCTTGTCTTGGCTAAGGGCCAAAACATCTGATGATAACACAGTCTGGGACATATAACATGAAGGACTCTAATGGCATTCCTTATCACTGTTTTAAAGAAGAGAAATGGAGAGGGGTACACAGCTCTGATCTCCTGATATATGCAGGTTGAAGGGAAGTTAAGTAGGAGGGAAACAAAGGACGTGGGGTCAGATGAAGTCAAGCCAACATCGCCACAAGGTTCATCTGTCACTGGTAATGATCAGGTGGCAAAAGTTTTTGTCCAGATTTAAGGAAAGTGTCAGGTGAAAGAAGAGCACACAATGGCTTTCTGGCAGGGCATCAAAGCTGAGTTCTGCAAAAGCACAGACCAGCAGCGTACCCTTTCTCACATCATGAGATGACTTCATAGGGTGCCTTCAAGAACTTGAGTCACTAATTATTTACTGCTGTGTAAAGAATAGAAAGGAGTTCTGTCAGCATGTGCAGGGCTCCCTGCCACAGGTCTTAGACTGAGGCTAACCTGTGTTTATATTCCACAGGGGAGCAGATCTTGGTGTGAGGGGAATTCCAACCTGTCTCGCTCCAGGGAGCTGAGACGGTCCAAAAACATTACATAATCTCTCTGGGCTGTAGTCAGCTATAAGTACAGCTCTGTCTTTGTGATGTATCCGGATACAGATTTATACTTGATGCATAATTTAAGGTGAAGAACAAGGCTAAATAAATAAATAATGCACAGAGAGCTGAAGCCGAGCAAGCAGTTCCTTGAAAATCCTTCCCAATAAACCAGTAGTGTGGCTCAATCAGTACCTTTCCAGGCAATACTATCTAATATCTAGGTAAAAGGTTTCAATAACAGAGTGCTGGCAGAATGCTATTGACTGTTTGTCATTGCACCAAGATGACTTCACAAAAATCTCTGCTCATATCAGAGCAAGCCACAAAACACTGAGGAAATCAATAGGTCAGTTACACTTCTTCAGGGCCAGTGGTATTACAAGAGACACACTGTACTGATAATTATTAACCTTGCTAATTTAAAAACTCACTGGAGTTCAGCACTTTTGGTGCACCAAGGGAGGGAGATAAATGTTACCAAGGAAATGAGTTTATGGCAATTTAAGGATTTGCAGTTGTCCTTTTGCTTATCTGAAGCTGATGTTTCTGAAAGCAGGCAGAAGAAAAAAGAACTAGAGATTATCATTAGGTTGTTTATCATAAGAAGAAGTTTACAACATTTTACTTTTTGCTAATCATATTAAATGTCCTACATATTTATGGATCAGTGAAAACTAAAAACTAAAACTAATCTAGTTAAATAAGACTGTAGGAAATGAAAGAGAAGACAATGCCAAAAATCTTACAGATTGAGAAGTCACTGCTGTCTGTCAGCTTTATAGAGAGCAATGGTAGAAATGAGTTCAAAGTGATGGACTAGAAATACAAAAGTGTCAGTAAAATTATCTTTTGTAGAAAGATACAAGCTCTTTCTATGTTCTCATCGCATTTAACAAATCTATGCAAATTCTGAAGAGTGTCTGCCATACTCAATACACTGAAAAACTACCTATACATTGTGACATTCAGCTCTACATCATGTTCTCATTCAGTAAACTAACTTCCTAGTTATAGCCATCCACTAAATAAATTGCAATAAACTACTCCTCTCCAGCTGTCCAGGAACCTAAGAAGGATTAGTGCTATGACCAGGAACAGCTGGCTGAACTAAACTTGGGCACAATAAAAGCAATATTGATAGGCAGAGGAAAACATTTTGGACAAGTAACCAACTCTGTAATAAAATTTTTGCTTGAGGGACAGCTGCTCTTATTTCTCATTTCTTAAGATGGCAGGCAGCCTCAGCATCTTTCTGCATTTCTCATTACACCACAAGACAAGAACTGCCAAAAACATCTTTCATTTATGGCCAGCAGTAAGACTGGACCTTTTCCTGGTTGAATCTGACCTGGACATGGTTATTAAAACTTCTGTGGCTTGCTTTGCAGTGTTCTGGATTTGAATTTACTGCACTGAAATGAATGTGATGGGCCTCAGACTACTGTATTTGCCTACATACAAAGCTCTATATGAAGTCACAGTGATACTTAAGATTACTTGGTGGCTTTTTTGTTTCATGAAACTATCCAAATGCTTCTTCAACCCACTTCAATTTTTAGCATCCATAGTACCTTACAGTAAGAAGTTCCAAAGGTTGAATGAGTGTTATTAGAAGTCTTAACATTTTTCTTATTTCAAAACTGCTTTGTATTGTTTATTTTTAAGCTCCTTGTTTTTATACTGTAAGACAGTGATCTGTTGCCCCCTATTCACCTTTTCAATGCTATTCAGGATTGTACAGAACTGTATCAGATCTCCTTCAAGTCTTTTCACGCTCAAGAGACAAAATAAACTTGCTGACCCTTTTTATGGAAAGCATTACATATTTTTTTATCATCCTTGTTTCTTTTCTTCTATACCTGTTCCAGTTCTACTATACTCTTTTCACAACGGCATGACTAGAATGATACCTGTTATTCAAGATGTGAGCTCCCCATGGATTTATAGAGTGTTTTGATAATGTTCTCTGTTTTATTCTCTATTTTTTTGCTAATAATTTTCAACACTCAATTTGCTTCTTCACAGCTTCTAAGCACTGAACGGATGTTTTCCTAGAAATATCTATTATAGCCACAATATCTCTTTCCTAAATGGTAATGATCAGTGCAGAGCATATCAAAAGGAATTTATATTCCTGTGAAGTTTTTACTCTGTATCTTCAAATGTTGTGAACATTTGGACTGGGGACATTAACTTTTAAATTCCACTTTTTATGTGAAAATATCTTTGGTTTTGATCTAGTGGAAATACGTAACTAGGATTTCTGGTCCTCTATTTAAAAAAATAACAGTAATCCATGGTCAAATATAAAGTAATGAAACCATGCAAGATCTGTGAATGCAGTTTCTTCTCAGTTCAAGGGCTGTATTTCAGAACAGTAGACATGAACACTGGATTTCCAACTACTCACAGAGATAAACTAAGTTGCTGGGTGAGCCATAACAGCTATTCATCCTTGCCATATCAGGTTGATGTTCATAGTGAAGTCCACATTATTAAGAAAAAAAATGTAGATTTGTGATGTGCACTTGCAGCCCAGAAGGCCAGCTGCATCCTGAGTTGCATCAAGAGAAGTGCGACCAGCAGGTCGAGGGAGGTGATTCTTCTCCTCTACTCTGCTCTTGTGAGACCCCACCTGGAGTACTGCATCCCGTACTGGGGCTCTCAACACAAGAAAGACATCAAGCTGTTGGAGCGGGTCCAGAGGAGGGCCACAAAGATGATCAGAGGGCTGGAGCACCTCCCCTGTGAGAACAGGTGGAGAAAGCTGGGGCTGTTCAGGCTAGAGAAGAGAAGGCTCCAGGAGGACCTTACGGTGGCTTTCCAGTACCTGAAGGGGACCTACAGAAAAGCTGGGAAAGGACTTCTTACAAGGGCATGTAGAGACAGGACAAGGGGAAATGGTTTTAAACTGGAAGAGGGTAGATTTAGACAAGATATTGGAAAGGAACTGTTTGCTGTGAGGGTGGTGAGACACTGGAACTGGTTGCCCAGGGAGGTTGTGAATGACTACTCCCTGGAAGCATTCAAGACCAGGCAGATGGGCCTTTGAGCAATGTGGGTTAGTGGGAGGTGTCCCTGCCTATAGCAGGGGGGTTGGAACTAAATGACCTTAAAGGTCCCTTCCAACCCAAACCATTCTTTGATTCTAAGAAATAAAATTTTAGTAGATTAACTCTTAGCATCTACTGACCTGCTCTTTAAAAGTAAAACACCACCACTAAGACTTGACCAGTCTCTAGAGAAAACCTCTGGTTCTGGCACCACAAGGCTTTCTTGAAAGAAGATAAGTCATCTTATTAACTCACAGAGGTTTTGCTCCTACTTTCACTGCTCCATTCAGAGCAAGCATCATTAATCAGCTTTCCTTTAATATGGGTGGCTGTATCTTAGCAGCAACATTCAAATTACTCAGGGTTTGTAATTTAGAAATATCCTCACCACTACATTGAGTGGTGATATATCATTACTGCAAGGAGATGTTAATTAGAGTAGAACTATAGGCCTCACAATATTATCATGTTTTAATGGGATTTTAAATCCTACTAAAAATATTTCCAAAAAATGCTTGGTGACAGACTGATGTAATTAAACTGATGCCTCAGTTTTTCAGACTTTGAAGGGTAGCCAGTTACAGCCAATGTTTCAAAATCAAATCTCATTTTATAACTGTCCATAATTATGGATGAATAATGGACATCAATACAAAGAGGAACAGCAGAAAATGATCCAGGTTAAATCATTCATTAGTATAATCTTTTATTTAGCATATAAAAACAAGCAACAGCTAATTTTCCTTTTGCACATATTTTCTCAAAAGAGATCCTTTAATGAAGCTTCAACCTGGAATATATTTTCTTAACTGTGATGTGAGATGCTATATTTCTTTAAGTATATATCAATTTCATACCCAAGCTTGCTCTGTGGGATGAATAGAGCTCCCCTAATAAATCATCCGTTCTTTGCACTCATGCATGAAATCATTGTAACACGCATGACAAAAGATAACAGATTATTACACCGAGTCAAAAAAGAATAACGTATGCCTATATTTTTTCAGGAACTATACTCAAGTGAGATTGCTGTGTTTGCTTAATTTCTCTGTTTCGTGTGTGCCTGATGATGAAAGTGTTATGAAATAGAACACAATTTGAGTGTGAGGAAAGTCTAACCCTTGACAAGATGGCATTTACTCAGCCATGAGAGTTGGTGTACAGTAAACACCATGGTTGCCATTTTGCTTGACTACCAAGCTCTGAAAGTTAAGAAGGGAGACAAAGGAAGGACAACACTAATTAAAAAAAAAAAAAAAAAAAGTGGTTCAATGGCATTAGAAAGAAAAGAGCATTGTACAGTATTTTTATTAATTAGTCATTGCTGCGTCATTTAATAATTCCTATTTATGGCACCACGCTGACACCTAGTGGTCCTCACAGGTCACCCTTCCTTGGGTGGACAGCGCTCATGTCAGTGCTGCTCATGTCCCCAAGAAGCCAGCGGCTATAAATTTTTGAGAAACCTGCTTCAGAATCTTCATGGGAGAACTTTGAGATGGATATTATGTCCATCTGCAGTCATCATCCAGTGATATTCATAGCAAACAGAAAGATGCATTTTCTTATTGAAGAAAATTCACTTGGAACTGGAAGAGAGAATGACAACAAGGAAGCTTGTGCATGGCAAAGTGGTCTCTTTCAGATGTGCACATACTTGTGCACAGCACACGGTATTTGTTTATGACACTGCAACAAAATTAAGTATCTCTCCAGGGTTCAGCATTACATTTAATGAAAATAAGGAAAAAAAGCACAGACCAAGTCCACAGATATCCCATTTAATTTGAGATAACTGTCCCATAGTTCACTGTGGTTGATGCGAACAAACTATGACTCTTCAGTCTTACAAGTCTGCAGAACTTTATACACTGGAATGTATCCAGAGGTCTAAATCTGGAAGCTTTAGAGACAGAAGTATTACAATTGCATTACGAGTTTAATAGTATCAGCTTTTAATCAGGCTCAGGCATTGAAAAAGATCCTCTAACCTGTTCTTTCCATTAAATATTCTCAAGAGAATCACCTAAGTTACAAGGCATTTTCTGATATGAGTTACTGGACAATGAACATTTGGTGAAATTGATAAGTATGAATTATGGATGGACCTTGTGAATTCAAAGGTTATTTTGCCTTTGAGCTAAAGAGGGTCAAACTCAACCTTCAATCTAGTTACCTCACAGATGCAATGATGCTATCTGAAATACTTCCATGCAAAACACAGTGGGTCTGATTTTATTCTTGTTATTACATATTCACGGAATTCCATGGAAGTAGTTTATTATATATTCTGGAACAGGTGAGATCAAAATCAAGTCTATTGTTTTACTTGATAAGAGTAATCAAAGGGTAGATGATCTAATCAGAAAATTCGGTTTGGAGAAAGTCATTTAAATATCATTGTTGTTTTACAGATCTACATTTTTAGGTGGTGAATTCTAAAATTTAGAGTAGCATTCCTTTCTGCAGTCCCTGTATACTATTCAGAAAAATATATAACTTCATCATGCAGCTCTTATTCAGGCAGGACAATTTTTACATGGACCTCTCTTGGCAGTGATGTGTAGGTTTTGAAATCTGCAGTGCCATTAGGCATGCTAAGGAAGGAAGGGGACTTGTATCTTTATAAAGTCTGGGTGGATAGATGTTCTTGGGAAAAGTTCTGAACACATTCAGTAATTTCAGTCAATTGTAGGAGGACAGAGTGGCCCAAAATGTTAATTTCAATTATTTTGGGGAAAATTAGAATGTCTTAGTGCTCCCTCCTGCTTGCCTTAGAGGGAGATGCTAGCACAGCCTTTCCTTGCCGGAGTCTGTCAGGCATATGGTGGGAGGTAGGCTTCAAAAGGCCACTGCACAGCAAAATGGAGGTAAGCTGGCATGTAGGGGGAGGCAGAGGCAATGTAAAGAGCACAAAGAAACTTTAGGAGTAAAAGTGAACCAGATTAGAGATGGTTGCAGAAGTTCAAAGATCCTGAGGAAAATATCTGTGAGACTTTTTGTTCATGCCTTCCATTTTACCAGTCCTGTCTATTTCAGGATAAGCTTTCTGTCTGATTGCAACTTTGGATACAGAATTTTTGCACCATTAAAAAAAAAAAAAAAGTAAAAAGGAAAAGTTTTGATTGTACAATCTACAAATTCAGCGTGAGAAGTTCAACTGTTGGAATTGCTGGTGAACTGAACAGTCAATTTTTAATAGATTATAGAAAAAGAAGGCAACTACCTCACAGGAGCATAGGTGGGAAACTTTGGGGAAGTACCTTGCTCTCTCTGTAGCTGTATAATGACCTTAGATTTTAATGGCTTGGGATCATGCCCTTGCAGGTAAGAGATTCACAGGCTGAAATTTTTAGTATACCATATTACGCTCAGTGCTCAAATAACTCTTGCAAAATGATAGGCATTTTGCATTTGTTCACTGAGAAACAGATCTCTGTAACAAGTCAGGCTCCTAGGGCTGATCAAATGTACTACAACCTTGCTGGTTTAAACTGATGAAAGTACAGCACTTACATAAGTATTTTTAAAATATAAAATGCCACATAGGGTTTGGTGTTGATTTATTTTTTTTTCTTTTGAAAGGAAAATATACTTGTAGGATAAAAATCACTTCATCAGTAAAGATGATAAGAAATTATCTCTAACTGTTGGAAGGGTATAAATGAAATAACAGGAAAAAATGTGTTTTTGAGCTCACAGAGGCTACACCTCATGAAAAATAAAAAAAGTACAAAGTAAAAGATTTTGATGTAAAGTAAGAATCCTTCCTAGACTGTACATTTTGCTTGGTACAGATTCATAGAAATTGTAGGAGGAAAAAAATAAAAGGAGGAAAATATTTCTCTCTTGGTTTGTCAATGTTGAAATTGTTTGCATCTATTTTTTAGCATTTTGAATAATGTCAATAGCATCTATGTGGATGAACTTACAGTTTTGTATAATAAGGTTTTTTAACTAAAGACTAAAGGTTGATGATTAGACTTGATGATCTTGAAAGTCTTTTTCAACCTAAATGATTCTATGACCTTCTATTTGAATAGCACCTATTTTTACAAACACTATTTTTCTCTTCACTTTCTTTCAAGGTAAATTTAGCACTGCTAATGAAAAGTTACAGCTGTCATTTAACCAGAGAAGGGACAATTAAAAGTAGCTGTGTTTTTCTTTTGATGATTTCCCTTTTGTTATTGGTCTTTATTAGATGTGCATGAGGTGACTCACCTTCTACTGCTTTCTTTTCACTAACCTTTGCAAAATCTCCTAAAAGACCAAAGAAGCAAATGCATTGCTTTGTTCATGTACAATTCCAACCAAACGCTCACTGAGATCAGTTGAAAAACTCAGCATTGTACCTATCAGGATAGACTCACTCACAGATATTTCTAAGATGTGCAGAACACATCACCTCTCTGTGCTGTTTCATTGTTCATATCAAGGTCAAGGTTCTGTTATTCTGTCCTGGGATATTTTGCTTCTGAAAGCATTTTCCAACTACATGCAAAATAGCAGTCCTGAGAACCTTTACATCTCTCCAAACACTATATTGTTTTTCTTTTTCCCTACTTGATGCCTTTTTGAAGATACAGCATAAAACATCAGCATGAATTAATGCTTGCCTTGGTGCAGGATGGGAGAAAACTGGCATCATTTGTTTGGATGAACAAATGCTAGATCTGCAGGTCATTCTTCTGCAGATATGGTACAGCCCAGACTCTTTGGATTCTGAACAAGTATGCAAAGGATCAGCTACTGTGGTTCTGGTTTGTTTTGTGTTTTTCTGTGTTTTATTGTTGTTGCTGTTATTTTTTTTCTGAGTTTTGTTTTGCATGTCATCTTTCCATTTCATATATTTTTTACCAATGACTTGGAACTTTGGTGAACATATTGGTGTTAAATATATAGACTAGCAATGATACTCAGTGATCTATTACAAAAAGGTTTCTGGTGGCATGCAGACTCCTCATTTTCTTTCAATTTCCTCTGCTACTTGCTAAACCCTGTGAATATCTGTCTCAGGCTGCCACTAAGCAGCGCTCAGTCAACCTCCTGCTGGGTTCTGCATATTTTTCTGCCAGAGAAAAAGGTCTGGATTTTATGCCAGGGGCACTGGTATCCAACTACACCACATCTCTACAGATAGTCAATGACAAATGATTTTAAGTTATACTTCAATTGAAGAATAAATAAATATTTTGGATCTTCTTTCAACAACCTAGTTACTAAAACTGAAAACAGTTTCTGAACCAGTGTTTGTAATTGCTTGTGACAACAAGCTGTGGAAACAGTCCCTTATATGCATCTATGAATATTTGAATTTTCACATGATTCTGCTTTGACTCCTTTCCTAACCTTACCAGGCTCGCTATTCAGCAGTATCCAAGCACGTAGCTTTACTAGCTGAAATGCTGACCAAAACAGATCCTTTACAGTACATGTTCAAAGATCCAGATGAGGCTTGATTGTGAATTACTGAGAAAATAGTAAAAAAAATTAATATGTTGGGCTGATTTTCGAAAATAATCAGCTCACGCAACACAAAAATCAAACTCACAGAAGTGCTTTGTTTACAGTGAGGTTCCTAACCAATTTTCAGAACTATGTAGTATGTCCACTAGTTCTTGCTACCATCTCACAATACTAAGTGTGGAGAACATTTGAAAATTTGAGCACAACTTTGACACGTACAAATGAGAGGTCGAACAGCAAGCTATCTATGATCCTGAATAAAAATACAAAATTCCTTTAAATGTGATTTTGCATAACCTTTCAACTCCACCACAGAGTATCTGGAGAGCTATAAGGTACCTTTCATTAATTAAGTGTAGAAACTGTTCCACTTATTCAAGAGAATGTCCTGAGAGAGATAACAAAACATTAAATAAATGAATAAATAAAATTCCAGTTAAAATTATTCAGCTGGGTCTATGAAAAAGTGAATTGCATTTTACAACAAAGCAACTGTATTGCAGCAATACAATGTTTTGCAGTGCCAGTTTTTCTACAGTGATATTTATATTAAATGGACATAAATACCTGTAGTTCTGTGGCTCTAGTGGACTTTTTTTCTCCAGTTTCTTCAGGTTCACACTGTTTCAGACGCATGACTCATAACTTCCAGGAGCTTCAGTCTCCTTCCATAGAGTGACTCCACAGGAGCGGGTGTTCCTCTCCTCCGTTCCTAACCACATTTGAAGGCAACTTCACATAATTTTATTCAAAATCTGAAAAGGAAGCTCAGATTTTTCCTGGGTTTCCTGTAGGCACAAGTTCAACCATCTCTATATTTAACTTAAATATTTATGCAGCATAAATAAATTCCACCTATTTGTACTCTATTTTCTGGAACATTTGGACTATTGGATGTACATTTTCCTTCATTTTCTTTTCTTACTGTTACGGCTTGAGGCAGCTGGGAATATTCTGTTTGGCTATGCCACTTGATGGGAAGAAAACTGTTTCCATGACAATGAGGAAACATTTTTTTACAACTGTTTTCTTTTTTTTCCCCACAAGATTCAAAATACATGTAGATCGCTCTGAAAGTAATGCCTCCAATATATTTCCATGAAAGCTACAAGAGATATAAAGAGCACAATAACACTACTTGAAAGAGCAAATTCTCAGCTACAAAGAAACTATTTTGTCAACACCGTTGCCAGCATTAGCTATGCATTTTCACCAGCAACAAACAAGAGTCTGCACGATGTGCTCATAAAAATTTGCACCACTGGAGGTAACCTGCTGTCGCTGCTGCCACTGCCTGACTGTGCTCACATCCACTGTTTGGTCTCCATAAACATTCTATGCCAATAGGTGCATTTTTTTTTTTGCATGGAGGAATTCAATGACACAACTTTGCTTCATACTCACTTCCACATCAGACCTTTTTTGTCAGACTGCCCCTCCACTGCCACCTGTTGCACGGCAACAAAATGTAATGGAATGTTGGCAGGAAGGTACCCTCGTGTATGAACATATATTTACATTCCTATAAAAATCAGAAGAAGAAGATTGCTCAGATGTAATATTTAATGCCATTTATTTTCTTTCGTGATTTTTTTTTTTAATTCTAGTTGATTCATAATCCCATATCAATAAATAAAACTTCTCTATAAAGCCGAAAATTAATTCTCCCTATCTTCTTTATGGAAATATCAAGGAAAAAAAAATTAGCTACAGAATTTTCATTAAGGACCTCACCACGTGGATGCTTCATGTTTGGGATGCTCGATATTCTCTGAAGATCTATAGTCCTGAAGTCCTTTCAAAAGGCTGAACTGAATTACTAACTGCAACTTGAACAGCAAGGGAGAAATCGTGGGTCTTTTGAAATTAATAGCAAAACTTCCAGGGTTTCAAGGGAGCGAGGTTTTCATTACAAATATATCTAATGTAATAAAATCTAGATCATCAAATCCCTAGTCCTGGTCTTTAAGCTCTGGACTTCCTTTTTACATTTACCACTGTATAGTTCATAATTGTAATGAGAATATTTTTCCCCTCTTGATGTAACATCTCAGGGATCAGCAAATCTAGGTGGTCCTTCCACCTTTAAAAGAACTGAAAAATTTTAATGGAAATTGGAGCATAGATGAATGAGCTAACAGCAGGGTTCAATTTTAATGACAGCAACAAGGAATTCTGTAATTAAGCACATTAAGGCAGAACACCCTCTTTGAATTTCAGAACATCTCTAGTTCATGCTCTAACATCTGTTTTTCTTAGACTGCTTTAATCTGCATCCTCCCTTCAGGCATCTTACATTAAGGGCTTGACAGACTTTCCTAGCTGACAGTAGCTGGCATCCTTTTAATTGACAAGGGAGACCACTGTTGAAAGAGATTGGGAAGAGCATTCTCTTTTCCCTCGAGATCGAAATGCTCTGCTTTTGCAGAACTCCTGCAGGACCTGCTAGCTGCAGACTCAACCTGAAAAGGCAATTTTTGCAGAATCCAATGAAGAGCTCAAATGAGCTTATCATTTGTTCCTCTCTCTTTTACTTTGGATTTTTGTCAGATATCCCAAGAGCATTACGCTCACTGGATGTACCTTTGTAAAAATATAAAGATGTTGAAAGGTGTTACATGTTAAAAACAATAAGCAATCAAAAGAAAATAATTTACACCTCATTACACCAGAGGCATTCACAAATTCGCCATCCAGTCATGCTGGCTTTCTTAGAGTTTTTATGCACATGATGAGAATTAGTTCATTTAGACTGCAAGCTCCTGGTTAAAGAAACTTACCTTTGTGGGATTATTTGGTACATCTGGTGCCTCATCATTAAGAGCAGTGATTTTAATCACTTGTTCTTGAAAATATGTAATTTCAGATATTTCACTTGGCCTGGTGTCTATTATTTACGATTCTTGATTGCATTTGCCTAGTTTAATGGCCTCTACCTGATGACTTGCAAAGATAAATAGCATAGATTCTTTCTAAATGCTATTTTATGTGCATTGTCAACAGTTGTATTTTTCATTGTCTGTTCTCTCATCAGTACAAATGGTTAGGTATCACTGACTGGACCATCCGTTATATTCATACATGGCTTTCAAGAAAAACTGAACTCCCAGTCACTAGGGCTACTGCAATGATGTCACAACATTTGTGATCAAAACTAAGCTGACATTTCCACTTTTGCAGCCAGTGCTCCTGGTTTGTATTATTTTAATCTTGCGAAGAATGAAAATGGATTATCCAGATGATTTTTTTAAAAGAAAACAATGCTCTAGATCCATCAATCTCATATTTCTTCACTTCTAAAACAAACCAGCACCTCAGGATAAAATTCTAGACAAAATATCATGGTCAAAAAAGCAAACCAGTAAAGGCGTACAACATAAATTAAGCCTTGCTATTAAGAGACTTTTGAAACCGGAAACCTTGCTGAGATGTTCAGAAAACATTCATGGCTCATTGTTTCTCACTACTGGCTCAACTTCTGCTTGCTACTCATTTTATATTAAAATACCTTACTTTATCTAAGGTATGCTTTGATCTAGGTTCAGATTAGAAATGTAAAACAAACTTCTGAAATGGCAGTAGTTATTATTAGTTACACTTCTAGCTCCAGTTTACTTCCCTGTTTTATTTGTTGGTTACATTTGATGAAAATAAGTGTTACAAAGGAAGAAAAAAAAGGCACTTTTCTTTGGAAGGATATGCTCTCAGACACCATTTACTATTAGGAAGTGGAATCTCTAGGCTTAATATCATGGAAAAATACACAACAAACCTAAATAAACAATACAAGTCATTTTCAAGATGAGATGTACCTATCAAAGAAGAACTTGCTCAAATGAAAGCAGTTTCCCGTAGTGGCTTACTCCAGCACTCGTAAACTGGACCCTGCAGCATCCAGCATACATCTGACTCATCGTCCCCCGGCAGAGGACTCTCCAGCACTGGGGGATGCTCTGAACTGCATCCTCCCCCAGCATACCCTCCGGACAATATTTATTTCATCAACTTAGAGTAAACTGAATACACAGATGAACCATGCTATTTCGCACACCTCTGTTTTGAAGAGCTGTCCAGGATAAGCAAAGTTGGCCAGTGCTATGAGAAACCCTAATTATTTTTTTTCTCTCAGAAACCACATGCAAAGTAGTTGGCCCTTGCTGTCTCTTGTCATCTGATGTTACAAAGCAATCTACATTGTCTGTAAGCTTCAGAACACATACTGACAAAAGAAGTAGTTTCCCTGGTAACAAGAACCATATGAAAGCTCTCAGAACATTTCCTCCCCAGGAGTTAATTTGTTTCAGATGGGAAAGGTGATTACTTACAGGAAAAAAAGGAAAACAACTGAGCTATTTAAGGATGAAATAGTAAAGAGTAAGTGTTATTTGTTCCACTTCCACTATTTTCATTTATATGCATATGATATATATATTTATATAAATATATATGGTTTTGTGTGAACTCTCATTGCGTAAGTGCTAATAAAATCTTGTAATGGACTTGGCTGTAAAGAACTTCTATGAGAGCTTCATTACATTACCATAAAACAAAATATAATCTCTCAAATGAAAATTTTAAATATTTCACACAGATTCCAAGCATTTGAAAAAATGAAAACACTACAATACTCATGAAAATGGGACTAGCCAAAAGGTTAGGAAATGCAATGCAATTGGATTGACAAAATAAATAAATTGCAGAATAAATAGGGGCAAAAGTCACAACAATATTTGAAAATTAAGCTACCTGCGAGGATATGATGTTCACACATGAGTACCTGTTAGGAAAAATAGAATAACTGGAAGTATTATGATGTCAGTGATACAAGCAGCTACTGAGTGACTGTGATTGTAAGGGAAAGTTAGCTGCACATTCATGAGCTGGAGAGCAAACGTCATCCACAAATGATAATGGTAGAAGCAAGGCATGTTGCAAGAGTTATATGGTTAGATGTGATGAGTACAATGAGTGCTTGAAGTGACTGCTGATTCAAGAAATACATCTTTCCTGAATTATATAATCATGGAGAATCTTTGTTAAGAATTCATATATTGAATAAGGATTCCTGTGTGCTTTAACAAGACCCATATCTCTGAAAATAAACTAAATGAAAGGTCAAGATGTCACTGGGAAAACAAGTATCAAAAGAATCAAGTATCTTTAAGATGAGAAATGTGACTGCCTAGATGTGATTATTAAAACACAAAGTTTTCTTTGTTGGAACTTATAAGATTTTCATCAGCTTGCATTTTTTGTGTTTTTAATTTTTGAAGGTTGTTTTTTACAGACCTATAGGGAAAACTAGTGTAAAGATAGAAATTTGCTTTGGCCTTCACAGAACACTGAAACCATTAAAGCTGTGGTAGGTTATATTAAAAAGGTTTAAGACTCTACCTGCTTTGGCATAACTGTGGGAGACAATGGTAGTAACAACTATTTCATATTACTAAATCTTTTTTTTCCCCTTTTTGTTCTTAACATCATTAATTCATACAAGTTTTTAAAGACAATATAAACATTCTTCCTTTCAGCTAAAGGTGGTATGAAAATTAATACCTAACTGAGAAAGATAAATCTAATGACAATAAACATATTTCAAACTATTTCACTGGAAATTAAAATAAAAGTGAGAGGGAGAAAAAGAAAGACATGACAATGACTCTTTAATGTCTTTCATCCCAGAAGAGAAGGTACAAGTTAATTAGTCTTACAGTTCAGACACATATTAAAATTGTCTGAAGGAATTCCTATAAATCTTATTTTTTGCAGTGTTCCCCACCTCAGTTTGGAAACTTGAGCTGAGCTCCAGCAGAAGGTTGTGGTTTTCTTACTGAAGAGTTCTGCTTTCGGGGAGTATGTGTATTCCAGATTTTCCTCTTGCTTTCAAAGTGTTTCTGGTTACAAATCAAGATATTGCTTTTGTTTTTAAAAGACATGACTGACTTGGACCAAAACTTTGAGGAATGTGTAAGTGCTTTCAAGGTTAAGTCTCAGTTTTAGAAGTGATTTAGGCACACTACCTAAGGATGGATAAGTTCACCAAAAGATTTCCATTGTGTCCGAGTAGCTTAGTGCTCTCTGTGGGATGGCCTATTACTGTATGGATCTATTCTCAGAATAAACTGTACTATAATCCCACTCTCCTAGATCCTAAAGTGAGTGATGAAATGTCTCAAACTTTCCTATCAACTTTTCTGTCAAACTCTATCAAACTCTTTCTATCACACACTGGTGGAGTCTCACCCACCTATGACTGTGCTTACTTTCATAGTGACCACTGGAGGAAATTTGAAAGTTTGAAATATTTCCTTACTTCATTGCTTTGTCTTTTTTTCCTTTTCTTTAACAGAATTACTTTAATAACAGGCAGTAGAAATATTTAGAAAATATATTTGCTAATGAACACAAAATGAGTGATCTGTTTTCAGTCTTCTCAAGAGTCATTCCTGCTGTTGGAGTCTGTCATTTTTTTCTAAGAAAGATAAAATATCCTACAGCTTTATCTTCCCCCTTTAGATTCTGTGTCACTACTAAAAGACTGTGTGTTGAGGAGCCCAGTCTCCTTTATGAAGATCATAGCACACACTCACATGTTTACTGCTGAACCTTCCTTTCTGAACATCTGCTCCCTTATTGAGATGACTCTCCTAAAATAATATGTGACATCTTTTTCATTTTTGTTCTTTTGCTGATAATTTCTATACTGGATCCATCTTCTCTGTCTCTCCAATTATTTTTGGGCAAAAAGCTGTTAGAAGTCAGTGATGCAGTTAGTAGCAACCTCACTGAGCTACCTGGCTTACTAATCACTGATGATCTCCTTGTCTTCTTTGAGCTCCTACTTTTGCTACAATGTAGAAGTTCTAAAATATAGATGACATCAAAATGAAGACAGAAAATGTAAAGAAAAACACATTAAGATCTGACTCCTAAAATTAGTAAAGAAATGTTTTGATTTCCACACTAAGTACTAATTATTATTGTCGCATTTCACAGTTTATTACATCCTTATCTATGTACATTTTGGGTTTGTTATGTATTTGAAAAGCAACCATATCAATGAAATAAAAAGCTAATACATGCTCTGATATGAAGTAATGAACTCTTATGGTAAAGAAAATCCTCTATATTAATATCTAAGCATAGCATTTATTTATTTTTTAAATTGATTCAAGATGTATTTTATCTGCTTTTTCCAAGGGGCAGAATAAGAATACATGCCAGCAGAATAGCTGTTGATACCATAAAGCCATCAAATAAAGAACATAATTTCAAACTAAACACTGGAATCCTGTCACAAACTAAACACTCCATCTGGTGCCATTTAACTGAAATAACTTCTTCAAGGCACCACTCCCATGAAACATACAAACTTCAAACAACATTATTTTACTACAAATGTGGGCTATAAAACTTGATCGAAAGAAAGGAAACCATAAAGCCCTCAAGTTCCCTCTGAGCCTGAGCTAGAATCCAGATCTTCCTGAATTAAGTCACTTTCAACATGTTGCAACAGATCTTCAGATGATTAGTGTCCCAGCAGATATAAGTTTTATTTTCATAATTCATTCTCAACTTGGCTAGGAATGAAGTAGCCACCTCCACATTTTTGGCAAGACAATTTTCTTTACTGGAATGAAGGTCTGCCTCTTCAGTGGGATGTTTGGCGAGAAATAAGGAAAAATTAATATCTGATTTCCTTTACACTTGACTTCCTTTTATTTCTTTCTAGCTTTAGCAAGAACTCTCTCCTCATTGCTCAAATCCTCCAGCCAAAAATATAATTGCTTTGTTAGCTCCTTTTTGATCTACTCACATAGCCGATCTTCTATATCTCCTTTACAAATATTGTGTCTTTAATGGCACTGAAACCCGTGAGATTTTGAAACCCGTTTTTCCTCTCCTCCTTTTTCCTTCCATTATAAACCTGTATTTTATTTTCCAGCATAACAATGAGTTTTCTTCTCTTTTTCAGGACTCTAAATATTCATCAGTTGCCTCTGCTCATTATAAAACTCCTGTCCTTCAAACCTTTTTTCCTTCTACTCTATTTACGTAACATTCTACAGTCTGGACTCATTGGTCAAATTTAAACTCATTAGTGCCATCATGATATTCTTAGACTCCCAGGTATTTGTATATCAACATGAGGAACTGCTAGAATAATTCAGCCATCATAAAGTGAACTTGAGTGTTAGATCTGCACTAATCTGAAAGAAAACATACAGATTCTGATGCTAGTTAATAAATTAAAAAAAATACTCTTACAAGTTTGGTTTTAGACAACTCTGAGCAAAAATGAGAAATAATGACTCAGAGAGCAAAACTCACAGCTCAAGAACAAGATTTCTATAGACTTCTATAGAATACCATAATAGTACCGCTGTCTGTAACAAATTTCACCTGATACATATTATCTGCCTAATTCTTCTCTGGAACAGGTATAGCACAAAAACTTGATGGAAATTCTCTTAGGAGAGTAAACGAATGAGTTTATGATCTGCTTGTAGTGTGGATGAAGCCATATTTTACCCGAAGTTCATGCAAGACAGAAGACTTGAGGAGGAAGAATTTGCATACTGTGTTGGAAACTACACAATTTGGAGATATACAAGTAGTTGCTACTTTCACATAGCTCTGTAATCCATGACATTAAATCTAGGGTGGTTAAAAAATATGCATTTGTTAAATACAGTACAAACCATGATCACAAACTAAAGCAAAAAATAACAACGAAAACAACATAGAAAGCTGTAACCAGATGAACAGAGATTTACATTATTTTGCTGCTCAACTTTATCCCATACCACCTATAATAGAGTAAATGTGCTATTAGGCATCTCCATGGTGCTACAGGGGAATTATATATAATAAAAATCTAATAGAAATTTTAATAGTGGTGATGCACCAAGGCCAATTTTAAAATGCTTATAACTTTATTTTAAATTCCATGGTACTTGCAGGAATATATCTAAGGTTTAAATGGAATGAGATACTGTGGGAATCTCTCAAGGGTTCCTGGAAGCAACTTGTTAAAATTCTTTCCCCAAATTGAAGGGAAGTTGAGAATAATTTTAAAGCCTCTAATGCAATTTCTACTCTCTCTGAGTAGAAAAAAACATCCTCACTTGATGTGAGTGGTCCCTGGTAGTCATGAAAACAACTAAAAAAGAGTAATTTATTTTGCTTTTGGAATGCACAGCACCAGTCCCAATTATATTATTAAAAATGTCTAGGGGACAATATAACCCAGACACCTAAAAGGTTTTTTACCTCTACTCCATTTTCAATTACATGAGCTGAAGTTTGAACAGTGCTATCACTAGGCTGAATATGTTTTTGCTTCCTTGGTCTTAAGAATTCTGAGTTTTTTGTTTGTTTGTTTTTGATGGGTAAGCATATCAATAGATTTTCTGATCTAGGAATTTTTTCAAAGTGAGAGGATGGTGGGTAATTTTAACATAACTATGGGAGAAAATGTATGTTGATGCCTGAAGGCAGTTAAGTGTGAAGAATGAATGCATTATAGCATCGTCCCCTAGATGTACCTAAATACACAGTGTCTTCTATATGATCCTAAAGATTTTTTGATTGACTTTGAACCAACTTTGTGCTTTCTTTCCATTTTATTCTGTATTCTATTGTGCCTTTTACCAACACAGAAAGGCTCCAGTCCCATAAATACACAAGCACTTAAACAGTCGAGTAGTTCCATTAGCTTCTAGGGGACCATTCATTTATTTGAAGTGAAGCATTCACATCCACATTTACAAGAAAGGAATTTTCTCAAAGTATTGTTGTCTACGTGGATTATAGTTATAAATGAATTTCTGTTCCACAAAATATGGCTGAAGTCATACTCCTTCCATAGTAGTGGCTGCATCAGAAGAGGGGTGGCCAGCAGGGAAAGGGAGGTGATTGTTCCCCTGTATTCTGCCCTCATGAGGCCCCAGCTGGAGTGCTGTGTCCAAGCTTGGGATCCCCAGTACAAGAAGGACATGGAACAGTTGGAATGGGTCCAGAGGAAGGCCACAAAGATGATCAAGGGGCTGGAGCACCTCTCCTATGAAGACTGGTTGAAGGGATTGGGACTGTTCAGCCTGGGAAAGAGAGCTTCAGGGACACCCCATTGCAGACTTCCAGTATTTAAAGGGAGTTTATAAAGATGAGGGATATCAACTTTTTACAAAGGTATATAGTGGTAGGACAAGGAGGAATGGTCTTAAACTAAATGAAGGGAGATTTAGATTAGATGTCAGGGGGAAGTTTTTTACTGAGTGGTGAGGCTCTGGAACAGGGTGCCCAGAAAAGCTGTAGATGACCCGTCCCTGGAGATGTTAAAGGCCAGGTTGGTAATGGGGCCCTGTGCAATCTGATCTAGTACATCATCTAGTGGCTGGTAATCTTGCCTGTGGCAGGAGGGTTGGAACTTGATGATCCTTGAGGTCTCTTCCAACCCAAGCCAGTCTATGATTCTATGATTCTATGATAGGCTGAAGGAGTTGGGTTTGTTTAGCTTGGAACAGAGAAGGTTCTGGTGAGACCACACTGTTGGCCTTCCAGTACATGAAGTGAGCTTATAAACAGAGGGAGACTGACTTTTTACATGGTCTGAAAGTGATAGAACAAGGTGGAAAGTCTTTAAACTAAAAGAGAGAAGATTTAGGCTAGATGTCAGGAAGAAATTTTTTACTCAGAGGATGGTGAGGCACTGGAACCACGATAGATTGTGGATGCCCCATCTCAAGGCCAGATTGAATGGAGCCCTGGGCAGCCTCATCTAGGGGCTGGCAACCCTGTCTGTGGCAGGGGGGTTGAAATTAGATGATCTTTAAGGTCCCCTCCAACCTAAGTAATTTTATAATTTTATGATAAGATATGATTAAAACATCATTTTAACTTTGCTTGCAGTTTATTCTCAGTAGCCATATAATAAATTCTAGCTATTGGAAGACCTCATACAACATTTGGAACCCTAAAAGTAAGTGCTACTTTTACAAGTTCTATCATTATGAAAATTACAGATAGGAAATAACATTCTTCCAACTGATTTATTTATTCTGTATCTTTTGTTTCGCGCTGAGGTGAATTGTGAATATTGAAAAAAAAATTAAAACATACACAAAAAAAGAAATGATGGGGGGGTGCACTATGGTCTTTAGCCTATACTAACTGAATATTTACGAAATACTTTTAACAGATGATATGCTAATGAAAAAAACGTTGATGTAAAACATTTATTTTTAGTACAAAATTCAAAAAAGTGTACCATAAAATTTAACTAATCACCTAATATTTATTTTTCAAAATTATCTTGTGATATTGTGATGATTTTAAAAGGCCAGTACAAAAGAGGAAGATAAACATTCACCTAATAAGTCTATGTGCCCTTGGTGATCAAAATTGTTCTAGTAAATTAGGTAACCAAAACCCAAAATGTTGATTCACCTAATGTATTACTAACATCTTTCCTTATGTAGATCCTAGAATACCTTTGAAGATACATATAACACAACTTATTGTCTACAACAGAAGCAAGGCAATCCTTTTGAATTAATACTTTCAGACAAAACAATATTTTTTCTCTGCAACGAATACTCAGAAATACTTAACCTAGAATTTCAGTGGTGATCTGTTTCAATACGTGCACATTGTGAAGAAAATCTATTTCAATACGGACAACTTCCACACAGATGTAGTAAATTTTCTGATTTACTTCAGGTTTCAGTTTTGTCCACATTGAATATCAATAATAATCTTGATGTTGGCTTTAATAGTGTCTAAACATTCATAGAGTCATAGAGTTATAGAATCTTATGAGTTGAAAGGGACCCTTAAAGGTCATCTAGTCCAACTCTCCTGCAATGAACAGGGGACTTGCCCATGGGCAATGTTTTTTTGAGAACATTCGGTTGCGTTCAAGCATTGGAGATTTAATCTCAAAAGGCAAAGGAATGAAAATAATAAAATACTTTTATCAGGGTTTGCCTCCCTCACATCACAGTGAGAGACTGAACATGTTTAACTGTGGCACCAGTGATGCCTGATACTTATATAAAATTCTAGCTATTCTAGCTAGTAAAAGCATTGCATTTTTAAAATAAATGTAAAATTTGTACATAAAACTGGAATTTTCAAAAGCCGGGTCTAAATTTGCTGGCATTAAAATCAGTAAGACCTCTGTAATAGCAGAGTTAAATGGAAAATGTTATGTATTTTTCACTATCCCACCCTCAATTCTGCAAGTACTTTAGTTGCGCAGGTGATGCATTGTGTCTTAGTCAGTCTGCATTTCTTTTAAGCACTTCTGTCATGCTCCGAAGCATTGACATCATTCTTTCCAAAAAATTTACATGTAGAAGGGTATGAAATTGTAGGAAGTTTTATTCAGTTACATTTTCAACTGGTAGCATGGTGCCATAAATGACCACAATCTCTCTCTGTTTCTCCTGGTTTAAAGAAAGTTAAATTGTATAATCAGAGTTCAGATGTTCACCATATGTAAAAAGCCCTTCAAAGTAGATGATGTAGGGTGATGGTCACTCCTAAAGAAAACATAATTTGTAAACATCAGTTGGACAGAGCAAGTTTTGATTTGACTGCGTAAAGTAACTATGACAACAGAAACACAGGACAGCGTTTGTTGTGCATACTCTCTACAGGCTTCAAAATCATAAAATAAAAATATATACTCTTGGAGCTATAATTTTGACAGACATTCAGAGGCTTGTGCAAAAACACAAGTCAACTTCTTTTTTATATCTTCATATTTAACTCCAAAACAGGCCACAAGTTAATAATCTTCTTAAGGAAATTTCCCATTATGAGAATACTTCATCAGCTAGAACGGAAGGACTGATACAACTGGTTTTACAAGCAGTTGATAAACATTACTAGATTGCACATATATATCTTGCTACAAGCTACATTGAAATGCAGCTTTCTAACTAATATATAAGATTAGTGACTACAGATCACATCAAGGAGCCTGATCAATGGCAACAAAGTTGTAAGATATAAACATGCTTTCTCCAAAAGCAGAGGTAGAATACTGGTGGATTGAACTAGCCAGTTTAATAATCTTAGTAATTGTCATTGTCAATAAGAAAAATGAAAATCAGCTAACCATAGGAAAATACTACAACTAGTTTAGTATCTTGTAGTTCGAAACTCTTGAAGAGTGATCTGATAAACAAAAAATGAAAACCTGGACTAGCTTCTTTGATTCTGTTTGGCTCAGAAATTCCACCTGATTCATCCTAACGTAACTAAGATTATTTCCTTCATCTGAAAATTTAAGGCTGTTCTAGAAATTAGCCTCAAAACTGGAATTACAAATATATACGGATGGAAATTTAGAATTACATAATTAAAATTGGTCTCTGTTAAATTTATGTCTTCATACAATTGAGATTTGAATTAGTTCTTTGACAAATCATAGCCAAAATTAAGATTCTGTAGGAGGCTGAAGGTGAGATGCTTTTGATCTTTAAAATTGGCAAAATATGCTTAGAATTCCCCTTTGGAACATATGTGGGGTGTTAGTCCATGTGGCCTCAAGCAACCACTGAGAGATTTATTATTTCACTTTAGGCTATAATTATTTATTTATTTGGAGATTGAATTTTAAAAATGAAAACATAATATTTTAAGGACAAAGGTTCAACCTGAACATCCAGTTTCCTTGTGGGTTTCAGTTAAATTGTTTTTGTGATCTTTCTTCTAAAAATGGAATTGACTGTAACACAGCAAGCATTGGGTAATACAATACTGACATTCAAAAACAATAAAAGTGGCCCCAGCTGTATTAGTAGCCAGGGAATATTTTGTTTTCTAAAACAGATGCTTCAGTTATATCACAGAAATTTAATACAACATTTGCTATAGAATTGAGCAATAGAGCTTACAATAGTGAGAGTTATTGATCATTAATTCTCTTAAATAAATTGGCTTTATTTGACCATTCAGTCACAATACTTAAAAAACTAGGTTAATTATTCAAGCCAGAGATGTGTAATAATAACTAATATAAATAATAACTAACTGGAGCCCCCAGCACAAGAAAGATGCAGAGCTCTTGGAACGGGTCCAGAGGAGGGCCATAAGATGATCAGAGGGCTGGAGCAACTCTCCTATGAAGAAAGGTTGAGGTTGTTTAGGTTGGAGAAAAGAAGGCTCCAGGGAGACCCCGTTGTGGCCTTCCAGTACTTGAAGGGAGTGCATAAACAAGATGGGGTATGACTGTTTAGGAGGGTAGATAGTGATAGGACAAGGGGGAATGGTTTTAAACTAAGACAGGGGAGATTTAGGTGAGATATTAGAAGGAATTTTTTCACTCAGAGGGCGGTGATGCACTGGAACAGGTTGCCCAAGGAGGTTGTGGCCAGACTGGATGTGGCTCTGGGCAGCCTGGTCTTGTGGTAGGCAACCCTGCACTCAGCAGGGGGGTTGAAACTCGATGATCTTTGAGGTCCTTTTCAACTCAGGCCATTCTATGATACTATGATTATATGATACTTAGTAATACAACTCAGATGAATAAATCTTTTAATTGGAAGAGTAGTTTTATCCCAAGTACCAAAGCAATAAATGAACTTACACTAGATTAAGCCACAACTGTTCAAGGCTTTTGGGGATAGAACACATCACACACCACGGTGGCATTATGTGATGTGAGCCCATAAGAAGAAATAAACAAAACAAGACAAAATTCTTTTCCATTTTTTTAATATTGTATAAGCATGATTGTGGTTGGAAGTTGGAATTCCTGGCATTTTTCCCTAGATACATTCTGCAAATATATTTCTACTTTGTTGAAAGCACATTTCACCTACTAACTTATCCGTAACTACATTCTATTGTGCTGTCGTGCTTCCTTAGATAATTTTGTATTTTCAAGAGATAATCAAAAAGTACTGGAAGTTCTGCTAGCACTTAATTTAAAATATCTCCCTGACAATCTATGCAGAAGTTTTAGTTGCACAAAATCTGCTCCCCTCCCCTCCTAATTCTCTGCCTTGGATTTTTGACTTTCAAATCAAGACTGAACTTTTGTCCTTGACCTTCAATTTGCTCTTTTTTGTCATCTCATCATAGCCTGTGTCAGAATTTAGGTTCCTTCTGCATAGCTTCCAAATACCTGTTTGTTTGGGATGCTGAGTGCCATTTGTCTTAATTAAAATAACTTTAAATTGACTTATTCTGTTCACTAATTTAATTCCTTTTAGTAAGGATATTATCTACTCAAATAAAAACACTGCAACATACTTCTGCATGTTTCTGACACAGAACTTCCTATGCATTTAGGGATGGTTTTATCTTGTCTGCATATTTAGACTATAAAATCCTCATGGCAGGAGTTGTGTCTCCATCTCTTCCTGATTCTGTGAAGCAGTAAAAGCCTGGCACCTAGAAGATGATTTGTAATAAGAATAATAAACTTCGTTTTGCCAGGCATGATCTAATGTTGTTATGTGTCAAGTACCAGAGAGACAAGGTTCTTGTTTCTTGAATGAGAATGGTTTCTCAGAAATATTCACATTTTAAATGGTAAAAATGTATTTTGTTTGTTTATTTTGTTTTGCTTTGTTTTGTTTAACCAAATTCTTCTTTGTCAGATTACAGCTATTTAAACAATACCGCTGACCTGATTCTCACCTCATAAAACTGGCAAGACAGACAATTTCAAATCTGTGAATTCTGATTTCTAACGACAGAAAATTCAGAGTTTAATGTAAAAATCTACAGTAATATCATTACAATAACAGCAAGATTCTTCCTCCTTGATACTCAGGCTTTTTACTGCTTGGGGCTTTTCTTTGTTCAAGAAAATAAATGTAAGTACATCCACAAGTATTTGGAAAATTTAGGCCTTTTTTTTTTTTTTTTTTGTATTTTACAGCATGTGATGATTTTCCAGCACTGAGATACCTTTTTTCAACCTGCTCCTCAATTTCTCTGTGCTTATGTTCATATTAAAAAACATTAATTCTTTTCCCTATTTCAGTATTAATGTATGATATAACTGAATCTTTTAAGGCTTGCCCTGAAAAATATTCTTTATACCAGTGCAGGAGACACACAATATCTGAGGAAAGGTTGCTTGTCTGGTATCCCAGCTTCGTACTTGAGAGGGAGATTTTGCTCTTTTCCTCTGACAGGACTCAAGGCCCATTGGCAGCCCAAAATCTGCCAAGCAGAGAATCCACACGGTGGGGCATGTGCTGGGACACTTCTTGTGTGTACGATGCCATTTGATGGAAGAGGTTACACTGCCGTCACCAAAAGCAGCAGAAAACTCAAGCTCTGTTTTGACTGTTGTACCAAGGATTTTCTCAATATTCGTATCAGCTGCAGCAGCATTTGTACTGTTTGTAGGCAGCTATTTACAGTTCCCATTGATATGTCCGTTTGTACACAACTCCTGCACATAGATGAGTATTTGAGTAAATAATTTAAGAATAAAAAATATGGGGACTATCAGGACAAATAACAGTTTATTTTTGCATTTTTAAAATGGCTGGGTCGGTGAAACAGCATGTTAAAAATTCCTTCCTGAATATTCTATATTATTGCTTCAGATGACAGTAATAATCACAGAAAGCCTAGAGCTATCAGCCACCATTATTACCATCTCAGTATTTCAGCTAGTTTCACGATGAGTGATTTAATAAAATGAAGTCTGTCAGAAGTACTTTTTAAGGAAAATGTTGGCCAGACACTTGTTTCCAGCTACTTCATTCAATACACATACACACTGTTCCTTCTTGCTCATGAAAGGATTTTTTTGTACAGCTATAGTTATTTGTATATATTTTAACTTTCATACATGTGTATTTATACATTTATATATGTATATATGATAGATTTGAAGCATAACCTGAGAAATATTTCTGCTCACTGAGAAAGGAAAAAAATTTAAATGAGAAGCTGTGCCGCATTAAATAAAATACTAAAATAAGAGTACCTGGGCTCATTCACAAGTATGTGAAGGACAGGCCTGAAAATTCCACTTATTAAGTGGAACTTACTGAAGGCACTGAAAATTTTGTTCATTTTTCAGTGTGCTTTTCACAATGTTTTCAACTATTCAAACACTTTATCCTCAGACAAATAATGAAATAATTACAATAAAATGCATGCTTTAGTTTTTACACTGAGCTTATAGATTGATATGTGAATAACTAAGGAGATAAAATTATTCAGAATGGCTTACAAAACATTGCTAAGCTGTGATAATTTCTTCTATTTATATCCAAAATTGCATACCTCTAATTACTCCCAGTGCTGGAATCTGATTATGAACATTAAGATCATCCAATGGATTTCTGATCAGGCCTAACAGCCAAATCAATAGTCGGAGAATTGATACATACACAGTTACCACATTAAGTAAAATTATAATTTATTAAAATTTCTTATATTAAAATACCGAATAAGTATTTTAAGACAGTGACTTACTCAAACCTTTACCTGGAGTTCTAACTGTTGGCTGGTTCACCAAACAGCCTATTACCAAGACTTCTGACATCCAAGTCAAGAAGTCAAAACAAGGGTGAGTAAAATTATTTGGGCTGTGAAGTACAGATTGGACAACCCAACATTCTAATCTGTCTGGCCTCAAATTACACAGACACTTTTAAAACTGAAGCTGTACTGCCTTGTGCCTGAATGCTTTGAGAGGAGGTAAGGTTTATACAAAGAAAATATGACAGCTCCAGTATTGAAAGAGTTTGTTTTTGCAAATGTTACTAATTTCAATGAAAATCTAATGTAGAGAGAGGTTATATCAGGCCTTGAATGAGACTGATGAAATAATGAGAAATTACAGAAGAGAATGAAAATAGAAAGAGCAGAAAGAAAAGACCGAAGGAAAAGAAAATGAGTGGAGAAAGGTATGTTAGGAAGAACGTAATTTGCAAAATATTACTTTTTTAAAAAAATCACATTCAAGTTAAAAGTGAACTAAGGACTTGAACTTGTCACTAGAGGATGAAAGATGATAAACAGGACTTTTGAGAAGTGACCTGATAATGTAGGAGGTTGAATGACTCTCAGAGGGAAAAATGACATCTGATTACTAGAAGGCAGCACAAGCCAAGCTTAAAATCACAGAATCATAGGAGATGGAAGGGACTTTTGGATATCATTGAGTCCAACTCCCCTGCTAAAGCAGGTTCCCTACCATAAGTTGCACAAGAAAGCGTTCAGGAGGTTTTGAGTATCTCCAGAGAAGGAGACTCCACAACCTCTCTGGGCAGCTTATTCCAGTGCTCTGTCACCCTCACAGTAATGTTCTTCTACCTCATGTTTGTACAGAACTTCCTATGTGCCAGTCTTTCCCTGTTGCTCCTTGTCCTGTTGCTGGGCACCACTGAAAAATGAGAGGGTGAAGGGGTAGGCAACAGAATACAAATCATAGAAGGGCAGAGTAACAGAAAGGAAGGATGCAAGTATGACAAGTATGGCTTGAATTCTGTGTATGAGGATACAGATCCACTAGTTTCCCTTCTGAGGGGAGAAGATGGGCATGTAATGTAGCAAAAATAATTGATAGTAAAGTGGTTTGTCTACAAGGAAGAGAAAAATACAGAGATGAAACTAAAAGGAAGTGGAAAGGAGAGCCTATTAAGAAATTTAACAATTCAAAATCTTGCTCACAATTTTGCTTACATTATACATTGTTTTTCAGATATTTAGTCAGAAGGGCTACTCTACAAAATCTATGTGTTTTACAAAACTAGCTTCTCTCAGAGTTACTTAAGTGGAAACATTTTTCCATGTTTTATAACAAACAAAACAAAGGTTGTCCAAACAAGAGGAATTTCAGGAATTACATTAAAAGAAAAAAACTGTCCAAGAATGAAAGATTTTATCAAGCAATAGTTCACAAAATAATAATCCCAGAAAATACCAATTATTTTGGAACTTACAAAAATGAAAAAAAAACCCACCTCTAATGACAATTAATTATTTTTCTGAGAAAGACTTCGTTTAAACTAAAATGAAAGCAAAGAAAAAAGTATCTTCATTATGTCATTATAAGTGTAAGGGAAATATAATTACTCTAGCTTTTAGAATATTACATGAGCTTATAACTCATGCTATTAGTTTCTTTTTGTAATTCCAGAAAGTCAAGCGTTTGTCATAAGTTTTAAAAAAAGGAATATATTTCGTGATGGTTAGAACGTAACTTGTGAGCACCAATCAAAAATTTAGCACTGCCACGGACTTCTACCATACCTTCTCCTACTGTAAAATAAGGCTAGATTATTTTTGTCCTATCATCTATCTCTGTTACTCAGACTGAAAGTTCCTGGCAGAAGGGTGTCTATCTTGCTATTTGTGGCATGCCAAGCAGAGTACAAATTTAGCCTCACCTGCAGCTTTTAAAATAAATAATTATTGAAAACTAAACCATGAAGTTGATCTTCAAAGCTGTCCACAAATGCCACATTCAAAAAAAAGCTGTGAATAGCAAATGTTTACTCAGTGTATTCCAGATAAATCAGAATAAATACATTGTGCTACGTGACATTAGAACGAAAAATAACTTGTACTGAAAATGAGTCCACAGAAACAAATATGGATCCATTATTTTTCTTCACTGTCATAGTCTGGAATAATTCCTAATCCAAAATCTTAAACTTTTATTATTGTCATATTTTTAGACATTAGTCACCTCAGCATATTTTCAATGTAATTATGAGTTGTGAGATTGGTATTTTAACATGCAGTATATCTGTATAATTGCAATCTATATCTCAGAGCTCACTTTTCAATGGCTAAATTGAACTACAAATCTCTGTGGTATTGTTTATGGAAAATTCCATACACTTTTTAGGACTTTTGACCTAGATATTTTAATGTTTTCTGAACAAGAATTTCCCATACTTTACCAAGAGACTCGTTAGGGAAAGCACACAAGAAATGAAAGAAATACATTTCATTGTTTTATTTTCTGAAGTTAAAGATCTCATCATACAGAGGAAAAATCATTTCTGCCAAAACATTTCCACTGTACAGAATAGATGTGTATAAACTGATAGATGCCAGTATCCTGTTGTTATAAATGTAACACACAAACTCAAAAAGCAGCAATCACAGCTAAAGAAAATGATGAGATCACTGATAAATGAACTGAGCTATACGAATAATTTTATAAAGCAATGGTAGTAAAGAAGTGTGTTCACAAAGACGACCTAACAGCTTGTAGAATTTACTTTCTTACTGAAATGTTCAAGATTATTTTTCTGTAGAGGACAAAGACAAAACCAAATTTACGGTTTAAAATGCACATTAATTTATAATGTACTCCTTAATGTTTTTAGCCAACGGTAACAGCAGGGCTTAAAGCCCTTGAACTGTAAAAAAAAATGGTTAGCTTTTTTGCTGTAAATGTGAATGAATATGCAGTGGTACAAAGCTGAATAAAAATCTGGAAGTCTCTGATCTCAGGCTACTAGAGTTCTTTTCTTTAAAGACTTACTTGACCTTACAAAGGCGTGTCAGCTAATTAGATTTAAGCAATGCTGTTCCCATGAGCTCCAATTATGGCTCATAGATATACTCTGCAATTCATTAAAAAAACATGCATTATAACAGCCTTACTGTATATTAGTTTGCACACACATCAAAATAGAACTTCAATAACCAGAATTTACAGAATGGTTTTAATTTTTCTGAAACATCCAGATGTTTCATAAATACCCGTAACTATTATTCATAGTTGACATACACATTTCTTGAACAGTCTGAGCAAAGATAATTTACATTTGTTTTTGGAAGTGGCCAGCCCAGATAACTGCTCTGCTCAAGAACATCTACTAATATTAATATAATTAAAAAAAAAAAAAAAAAGGAACTGACTGCCCTGGGTTTGACAATGAAGACAATGAGAATACAGTAATAAGGATGTCTTATGTTCGCTATTCCTCATTCACACTGCAAACTTGTTATAAAAATGGATTACCTACAGTTCTGTGCTTTTTTTCAACTCTTGCCTTGTCATGGCAATAAGACATCGGAAGATTAATGTTTAATATATCCTGTGAAATACAATAGCATAAAAAGATGTGTGGATATAAATATGCTTGCTACCTCGACTTTTTCCTTTTCTGTGTATCTACTGGGTTGACAAATCCACTTCACTTGTGCTGCTACCTACTGCTTTGTAATTTCTGGTAATAACATTACATGCTTGGGAAGACCTACGGACATCTTTCATCACACATGAGAAAGCCCCTCAGAAGGCAATAAACATTTTGGTCTGCTTGCAGCCCCTAGATCTGGGGTTACCTAGCTGACACCGGTGATATATTCTCCTTCTAGTGGCTAGCCATGCTTCACCTTCATTAACTCAAGAGCGAAATGTACAAACTGATGGTGTCTTGCCATGTGATGTCAGTTTTGGGTTTCTAATGACCACAAGGAGATACTCAGCAAGAAGGAGGAGACCCTCGTCAAGATGATTTCATATTCAGATTATTTGGTAAGAGGAGGGTCAATATGTAGGACTTAACCCAATCAAACCAAGGAATTTGAAGAGAGAAGTAGTGCTATTACATTGCCATTACATCTTAACTCACATGGATTTAGACTTGATGGACCATACTGTAACAGATACTTCAAAGCTGATGGAAAGGACTGAAGGGCTTTTAAACCAAGACAGTAAATATCTGTGAAGGGAAACCCTGTATCTATAATCTGTCTAAAGCTACACTTTACCAATATTTACAAGTTATGGTGCTATGGCTTCTCTCCCCTTTAGTGTGCTGTCTTCGGGTGCTCTAATAAAGATAGTACTGCTTATGAACGGATGCTGCTCTTACTTGAAAGGGGCACATGAGACTGAATTAATGAATTATATGTTACCAAGTGAAGAACTGAGCCCAAAGCTAGCAACATCTACATTTTATGTGTCTTCAATACATACTATAGTTAGTTTCAGAGCACCTCAGTTCAAATGTAACTTGCCTGAATAACCTCAAACTTTAAAAAAATAAAATAAAAGTAAGAAAAAGAGAAGAGTAAAGCCAAGAAAGTCTGATCAAAGGGAGCTTTTCTGTGGCAGTTAAACAAAAGCAGCAGAAATTTCGGTTAATAATAGAAAAAGTGCCACAGCCTTATCCTATAGAACCATTGCCCTAATGTAAGCATGTGTGTAATCCTTCTAAAAATGTCATTAGAAGAAAATCTGTCACTCCAAACTGTAGTTACATTTACAGTAGAATATTTGTACAAGCTAGTTGCTGAAATACATCTGTTTTGATTCCTCAGTAAAGAGAGGAAAGGCAAGAAGCTCTAGGCTGTATTTACCATGGCACACACTCAAGATAAGCCTTAAAATTGCTTTTTGGTGTCCAAACAGTGTGGTTTCCCCATCAAAAGGTTATTTGTTATAAAAGAGCTTTATTTGGCAAAACACCGGGAACGTTCACTTTTTAATTAGAGAAGCAAACTTCTAAGCAGTCTGAGGCCAGAATTATGGCATTTTATGATGATGCTTCTCCTGACTATGAAAGAAACAAGTGCAGCAGAGTATGTTTCATCCCCTGGGAACTCCCTATAGGTCAATTACACTATAAAAAAATAAACCAGAAACTGTAGCACTGAGTATGCTTCCTTATCTCTTGAGGATTTATTTAAGCTCTGTGGAGCAGGAGCTTAACTCCTGGTGTTTTTACTTTGTTTTGAGTGTTTCTGTATTTAATGTTATTAGTTAAGTGTAAGAGCGTCAAATGCTAGCTTAGGTGTCTCTTTTTATCCTCTGTCCTTAAAGGAATGGGAGCTTTTGTTTCATTGGATACTTCTTGTTGCTCCCAACTGGATATTGTGTTGTGATTGCAAGTCTCCAGGTAAAACAAATTCAAATCTAGCTAACTGATTGTGAAAATTTCATCCAAATTTCTCCAAAATGATAAATAATTACATGAAACAGTTGATACACTTGAATAAACACTAGAGCAAGCCAGAAACGTTTTTTCTTAAAAAAAAAAAAAAAAAAAAAAAGGCACAAACTACATTCAGATTTTAGATACAACAAATTATATTCTACCTGTTGTTTTAAATGATAAGGCCTATTAAGTCCACTAAGTAACCATAGTGCATCTGCAGCAGTTTTGAATGAATGCATAGTCAATATTGTCTGTCTTTATGGATTATAATGTTTGTGAGAAGGTCGGAGGGGATTGTTACCTGTTCCAGGAGCTCTCTAACACAGGAGTTTGCTCTCTCAGAGTGGGACTAGAAGCAATAGTGGTTGTCCAGATTGAATTTAGCTTTAGAGCGTCACAAAAGTTTGGTTTTAACTATGCCCTCACCTGAGAGTATAACATCTTGCAGACCATGTAGGAAAGTTTCAGTAGTAATGTTTCAACGTTTGTGAGAGGCACATTTGTCTAAAAACTACTACAGAGCACAGCAGGTTGGGCTGCTGAGGAAGATGTTTTTGTCTGGAAGGGAAGAGAGTTAGAGGGCCTTCATACAGAGACAAAAGAACTTTTATCTCAGCTTCACTTTTATCAAATTTATGAGATATCTGTAGCTCTGGGCAGTTCTGGAATAAAATACTGTAAAACTACCAAAAAACTAATTTGTTTTGCAGTATGAGAAAAACCCTGAAGTTGCTTGAAGTTCATTTTGAGTAGTATGAAAGAAATTAAAAGACAAAATCCCATGAAAAACCTGCCACATCTATTTACTAGAATTGTGAAATAGAACTAAATCTAAAGGGGGCTTTAAAATAATAAAATAGACTGACTATTTCCCACAGAATCGTCCATCATGCCTAGCCAGTTTGGCTTATTAAATTGAAAGTGAGTTTTGTAGGAGGCACCAAACAGTCCATTTGAGCAGAGATAATAGAATTAATCAAGGCGGTTTGCACAGGAATGAACCTGAAACAATCTGAAGGGAAAAACAGATCTGCGTGTTCCTCAGCTGATGAGAGTTTTAAGGCTCTCTTATCAGGAAAGATGTGCAACTGAACTTTTCATCAACTCTTAAAATCATAAATCTAACAGAGAATAGTCTTATACCAATGTTTAGGTCTGCAGTGGATTAACATCTTGAATAGTATTTGTGAATAGATTCCAGAAGAAAGAAAGCCAATGAGGATAGTAAGTACTATGGACCAGCAGAACAGAAATGATGCAAAGTAGGACTCTTCCTCTGGGAAAAGACAGTTGAGGAAGGCTCTTGTAGAGGTCTATAAAAATGAATGATGACTAATACTTTTTACAGACAAAGAGGAAGCAACATGCAAAGAAATTATTTTACAAACAAAAGGAAATGCTTGCATAAAGGAGTGGATTAAACTGTGGAACTCAATACCACAGAATGTTGTGGAGGCAAAATTACAAATGGCTTCAAAAAGAACCAGACAACTTTCATGAAAGTTAGGCCTGTTGGTAATTATTAAGCATGATGTTCTATGCCCATCCCCTGACACAGAATATCTTTAAACCACTGACTGCCAGAAGCTAGCAGACAATGGTAAGTGAAGGATAATTTCAGAAAGACAGAAGAGTCAGTGCATGAAAAAACAGGTCAGCTGAGGTCATAAATACAAAATCAGGATACTGTCTGGCAATATCAAATGCTTTAACAGTGAATGCTAGCTTACAAACTTAGGAAGGTATGAAGACCTAAGTCAACAGAAATGCAGTCATATCCTGCTACTTATCAAGGATTCATTCCTGCAAAGTGTGACAGTGGTACGAGAGACAGCAAATAACATTTTACAATTTAAATAAATAAATAAATATGTAGGGATTATACACTGCAGCATAAGATCTTATCTGCTCACTTTCTTCAAAACTGACATTTACAGAAATACTTAAACTAGCCATGCCATTCTGTAAAAGTCTCATCATTCTCCATGGCAGAACACAAGGACTCCATCTACATCAAGCCCACAGGCCTTTAATGTGTTCCTTTCTGGTGAGCTGGCATACTAATATATCTTCAATCAGCTCTTAAGTCTTGGCCAAATTTGTCCCATGAGGAAGCTTCTTTGTCATGCTGTTGGCTTTGACAGTATGAGAATATAGCATGGTCAGGGAATGTAAAGCTTACAGTAGAACAGAGTTTCCCCTACTGTGGCATCTAATCATAGAATCAAAGAATGGTTTGGGTTGGAAGGGACCTATAAGATCATTTAATTCCAACCTCCCTGCAGGCAGGGACACATCCCACTAAACCACATTGCTCAAAGCCCCATCTGCCTGGCCTTGAATGCTTCAAGGGAGTGGTCATCCACAACCTCTCTCTGGGCAACCAGTTCCAGTGTCTCACCACTCTCACAGCAAAGAATTTCTTCCTAATATCTAGTTTAAACCTACCCTCTTCCAGTTTAAAACCATTTGCCCTTGTCCTGTCTCTACATGCCCTTATAAAAAGTCCCTCAACAGCTTTCCTGTAGGCCCCTTTCAGGTACTGGAAAGTCATTATAATGTCCCCCCGGAGCCTCCTCTTCTCTAGGCTAAAGAGCCCCAACTCTCTCAGCCCATCCTTGTAGTGGAGGTGCTGCAGCCCTCTTCGTGGCCCTCCTCTGGACCCACTCCAAAAGCTCAAATCAACACTTCATGTTGTGTGTTGCAGTACGCATGATCTGTTTTCTCTTTTCCCTAGTCCATCTTCTACTTCACGGGGCTAGAAAGTCTTTCATTCTCACCTAGACTGACTACTTTTAGAAGAGGCTTTACTCATCAATTTAGAACAAAGCCAGTACCAAAAGCTAACTCTTCTGCGAGGTTACACATACAGATTATAAGATAAGACTAAAATGAATATTCAGAGCATTTTAAGGGTATCACCATAAAAACAAACATATTTTAGATCCTCGCATAGGATGAAACAGACTCCATCATCCTCAAGGTGATGAGAATACCATTTCCTTCCTGAGGTCAACAGAAAGAGGACTCTGAGCCAAAAAGGAAACTGACCATTAACTAAACTTGCTGGTAAAAAATGTTAGCAAGATATTGCAAAGGTCACCTACTTTGCAAAGTCAGGATGCTCTTCCATCTAATCAATCTACGAATCAAGACACTCAGAAACTACTGCAAGTAAATTCAAAACCTATACATACCATAAACATGCGGGTTCCAGTAAACAATTCCTGTCAAAGTCAGATCTATAAACAACTTATTAAAACACGTCAAACTGTCGGGAATCCTTCATATTTTCAGTACTCTTTCCAGTACAGAAGATAAAACAAGGACTTTCTGTTGCTACACTGCACAAGGTTGCTGAACATCATGGTGCCTTTCCAAAGATTCTTAACAGCTTTGGACCAAGAAGGATCTGGAAAATTTCTTTACAAGTATTCCTATCTCAGGCAAGATAGCTAAAGATTATAAATTTGGAAAAGTTTTGATCTTGTAAGCAATCTGTCAGTTCTAACATCTAGTAGTCCATACATTTTAATATACCGTCACAGCATGTTGGACAACTGCTTCCTCGGGTAACATATACCTGTCTTGGAAACAAGTGTTCTGATAGTGCAAGCAGAGATCAGATTCAGTAACAATAGCTCCAGTAAAATTCTAGCACAGTCCATCTTTACTGAAGTCAGCTACTGAAAGCACTTTAAGAAATAATTATGTTTGATTAGCAACACTGGCAGGAAGAAAGGTCTGCCAGTTGAGCTTATTTCACCTGTTGTATCAAGCATACTTAACTTTCATGCAGCTTTTATACTGTTCAACAACATTCCCAGAAATAGTGAATCTGCATGATTAACTCAGTAATCAAATTTCTGAATGAAGAGCTCCACAAGACCTAGTACTTTGCAATCAGTGATACTTTGCCTAGCAACTCCAAAAATGTATGTTTACAAATGGCTTTGCATTTCCAATTAAGTCTGGTGCCTGTGTTGAGGTCAGCAAACACTTCACAATGATCCTCAGTAATCCTTGGTACTTTTCTCGCAGAAAAATAAGATCGGGGATAGCTCAGCCCTGAAGAGATGTCGCATTGATGAGTTGAACTCTCCATGGAAAAATCCCTTTCCCCTGCATAACATAATGGATACATCCACACTACCTTTTCGGAATGGCCTAATGGGAATAGTCACCGTGAAAGAATAACCAGGCATTTGTCTGTCCACTGGCAGGTCAAGTCCTAGTTGGCAGGGACTAAGCTGTGCCAATGAGTTTGCTGAAAATTAAACAGAATGGACAGTTGTGATCCAATGCTTAACTCTATGTTCCAGTCCTGTTTTATTTCACAGCATAAATGTAGGCTTAGAGACTAAATTCAGAGACTGGAAATTTCAACTACTTTAACTTTCTCTCAGTACAAACAGAAAATCATAGCTTTTAAAAAGTAGGTGCTGGTAGGAAGTCATAGAAAGGCTCAAAAGGTTTGTTCAGGAACATAATCTAAATTCTGGAATCAGAGAATAACTCAGATTGGAAGGGAGTCAATGAGGCCATCCCAGCAAGCCTCCTGCACAAAGTAGTGTCAGCAATGAATATGGACCAGGCTAGCGCTGCCTACCGAAGTAAGCTGGAATCTCTTTGAAAGCCACTCACAGCTGCCAGACACATTTTGAGAATATCAAGCAATAGACAAAAATCCAGATTTACCTATCAGAAGTGAATAGGAAATACCTGGGGAAGCAGTGTATGTGTCCTGAAGATTTTAAAACAAGGATTTAACCTATCTACAGCAAAGGATCGCTCATCTGTTTGATATAACAGTCTTCATACATAGCTGATCCCCCCTGAAATAAATAGCTCTTTGAGAGTAATAAGCAGTGCATTAAACTCAAATCCAATTCCTTGGCTTTCAATACTATTGAGCATTCTGCCATCCAAATATTAAATGTGAAGCAGCTGCACTATAAGAGTGCCAGAAATTTATGGTCAATAAAGATCTGCCACTCGAGACTAACATAAACGAAGAACAAGCCATCTGCCTAAAATCCAGAAAACTGCTTCAAATATATGCCTCAGATCTTTGGGCAGAACATAAAGATCTCACATCTTAATGGCATTTAGTATAGGTAGCCAACAGTATCCTGAGTAAGAAATGTATTTTTAATCCCACGTAAGTAATGCCAGGATTTACCTTACTTCAGCTATACTGGACTAAACACATTTGGAGCCAAAGAAGTCACAGAAAGTGTACAGATCTTCTGCATAAATATAGATAATTTTCTGAAGAGAACATTCAGACCAACACCTACATTATTATACCACTCTGGAATGTGCAGTGATGCAGGAAACATCAAAGAAATTTTTCAGACTGCCCCCATGTCCGCAGCAGGCTTTTGTGTGAATATATGGCGTGTTGATATTTTGAACGTCTACTATAAGAGAGAAAGAGAATTTTTATACATAACTGCATATGTAAACACTATTTTATATTAGGTATTTCCAATAGGCAAGGCATTTTTGATTATTTTTTGATTATTTTTGCATTGAAGTCCTAGCAGTTTGGTAGGCAATGGATCTATCATTTCCATAAAGGTTCCCTCTTACTCTAGAATGAACAAAAAGGAGAAGATGGAAAAATTTTATCCTTGCTACCAGAAATCCTGACAGGACGGGGAGAAAAAAAAAGACTGTAAGAACTGTATTAAACCTGTGGAAGTCAAAGGCTCTGTTAAAAAGTTAAAAACAGAAGGAGTGTTGTTTGATTCAGTTACTATGGATTTTGGAACAATACAGCCTTTTCAATGAAGGACTACTTTAATGCTTCTACAGAAATATGAGGAGGATAATAATTACTATCAGATCCTTCTTAGTGATTCAATTTTTACAAATAAATATTAAGAAGGCACAGTCGCAAAAAAAAAGTATACTTTACAAAAAGAAAAAGGTAACCTACATTCTAGAGCAACATGAGCGAGGCTGCTGAACTTTTTTTTTTTAATATAATTTTTATTATCAAAGATGGCTATGCTTTGTGAATTAAAATAATCCATGATATATAGATTTTCTTACAGACTGCATCTGAATTTGGGGTTTAGTAATATATAGATTTGTACACATTCACACATAATATAATCTTTCTTCATGAAAATATTACAACAGGGTGTAAGGTTACTTTGGAACTGTTATCAGACTTTTTCTTTCCCTATATAAATATATATTAACAACAAAAGAATCTTCATGTCATGTAGGACTATGTGTAGTTCTCGTGCACAGTATATAGCTGTGTGATTTAGACCCTGATGCAATCAGTTTAACATGGGATAAATTTTCTGGAGAAACTGATATTATTTCTGATCGTCAAGACCACCACAGGGGCTTTTTCGTAATTAAGTTTAAACGCGGGAAAAAGAAAAAGGCCACATGGCCATCTAGTGCTTACTGTGAGAAATGCAAGTGATCAACTTAGATTATTTCCCTTTTGCAACCACTTCACTGGTCTCTCTTAACAGTGGAAATGCTTTCAGGGTGCACACTATTTCTGCAAAGATTAAACATGAATTTCTGGCTGACAGAAACCTCTAGTAAAGGGGCTTATCTCAGATTCAGCTATCCCTGATAATTGTACTGTTGTTTCTAGACTTTCGCAGCACGCTCATCAGTATGGAACAGAGAATATTTTAAGGCTTTCTCAGAACTTGAATGGTAGACTGAGTTTCAGTAGAAGTCGAGTGCCTAACTGCATTTGGTTATGTAAATAACACCATCTGATATGCTGATCTGCCAAATTATTATTCAAAGCAAAATAAAAATGTCTTGCCTTTATCCATTATAGCAGGCTTGCTGGAGCTGATGACCAGAGCACTGCTCTGAGAGAGGGTTTATGACCAGCAGCTGGCAGCTCTCTGCCATCCAAACGCACCAGGCATACCCTGCCACACAGAGTACAACAATGTGCTGCCACTCTCAGGTCTGGTCTTGCTTTGAGGACATAGTCAAACCCACAGCATAAAAGATAAAGATAGATGTAATTGGATTCTTCAGCTTCGATATGACCTGGTGCTGAACCAGAGCAACTATTTGCAGATCTGTAAGTCAAAGCATGCTTATATCTGTCAGTACGTGCCAGGGTGGAGTTATGACAAACAGTTGTTACAGTTGTATGGTAATGTTTGCCTGAGCATTTTATAATGTGTCCAGTACAATACATTCACATTCTGCCATAGACAGAAGTACTTTTGTTTCCTTTGAATGCGAAAGGAATTTTACCACTGACTTTGGCAGCATTACATTTCTTATGAAATTAATTCATTTGTGAACATATAGATTTATGGTACTACTTGTCCTTCACGGAAGTGTAGAAATGAGTTAGGTTGGAAGTAAGTTTCAAAGATCATATCTTCCAGTAAGCTAGAAAGAAGGAAGAACCCCTTCTCCTGACATGAGAATACTTCCTGACATCACTGAAAAACTCAGACCGAATCCTTTCTGAAAATGGACAATTTTGAAAACTGACAATATTTTCAATGCACACTTTCTGCTTCAGCATGCTCTACTGCCCTACTTGGTTCCACACAGAAAGCAAAGACACTGACTAAAATCCTTCAGAAAAATGGATGACTAGTCCTGGGATGAAAAATCTCTCACGAAAGGAATTTTTAATACATCTGAAGATGCAAGAGACAGAGCTAAACATCTCATCAGTACATGTTCATTAGGAACGGCCCTTTTGTGCTTAGTGAGTTTTAATTAGCACTACCTTTGTCGCTGCAGGGGATGCTGCCAATGACAGCTGAGTTCACTATCTTGCTGACACTGGGTAAACAGAGTGATGTCTGCACAGACATGGATCTCTTCTGTACTCATAAATGTGGGTTCTTGTCCTACCTCTGCCTCATTTGTTAATTACAGCCACTGAGAATTATGTCATCAAGCTTTATTTGAAGGTACTTTCAGCATAAAGATGAAAAAAATTAAATGACATTATAGTTAATAAGGGACCACCTGAGCCCTATAGCAATTTTTACAGGCATATGGGAATTGGTGGACTATTCAAGGATGTAGAAGAAATATCTGAGGTGATTAATTCATTAAATAATTCCCTAGATTCTCACTAAGTTCTACATATACACAGGTCACATTGTTCACTTTCTCTTTTTTTCCAGTGTACAATTAATGAGATGGCACACTGAGGAGTGGTTGGATTTAAATGTAAGAAGAGATGCCATGTATGTAAATGTCCTGGAGGAAGCCTGGACTGGCAATCCACAGGAAAAACACTAATGCAGAACAGCAGCATTACGCAATCTAGGTAACTGGATTTACCCTACATGAAAGGATATTAAACTAAGCCAAAGAAGAAATATCTTAAAAACCATCTCAGGGTTTAGACAGGATTTGGTGAAAGATACATGTAAGTCTCTTCAAAATTTTGAAAAATCTCATCATCCTATCACACAAATATATATTCCTATCACATTTCAAAAGACCAGACTCAGTGCTAAGAGAGCTGCAAAGGACAGTTCATTGTAAAGAAAATCGTAGAACTTGAGTATTATTGGATACTAAAAGCACTTTTGATGACGTGCAGTATGTCCAGTAAGTACACCCTCTAGCTCCCATCACTTCAGTATGTAGATAAGGCATGATGCACAAAGCATAGAATTGTTCTTGCTGAACTCCAATACAGAGAGAAGGCAAATTCTCATCCAAATAAGAACCATTCTGATACACTTGATCACTAACATAGATGTAACTCTGGTTCTCCTGTCCTCCTCCTCTGGACTTCAATGAGAATAGCTCCATGTTCACACAGTAATATAGAAATGCATATATAAATAGATCAATCAAAAACAGTTACCATTTTAAGTAGTTGCTCTTCAGATGTCTCCCTGCTGTTGTATTTGAGGAAGAAAAGACCCTGAAAAAATTAAAAGGTGAACTGGGATACAGTCTTACCTCAGCTTCATATCTGAGTCCCTTATTGCCACTGCATATGTCTCTGTATTTTGTAGTACACTGTACCATTCTGAAATAGGGAAGTATTCAGAGATTTTCCCTGTAGATGGAAGAGACAGGCACTGGTTGAGATCCATGACAGAGGAGACAACTGAAAAAAGACCTTTTCAGTCACAAGGCCCAGAGTGTCATTACCTTTCAAGCTTCTAATGAATATGTTCATACTTTATTATTATTACATGGTATAAAGCACATAGAAGAAAATGTTCTTGGGAAACTAATTAATGTATTTAGTTTATCTTCCACTTTCCTATTTACTGAATTTTCTCCATTTTCCTTGGAAAGCATAAAGCTTTCAAAATCTTAGTACTGGTTTGGCAAAAGCTTGTTACATCGCATTTAACTTCCTTAGTTGATTCAAGGATTTCCTGATACCTTTTCAACTGCTACTTGATGCCATTTTGCAAATGAAATGACTTAGGGGATTGGTAACAGGATACACAGCTTTCACTTGCTGGTCGATGATTGCCATCTACCTTCTGTCAATACTGATTACAGTAATGTGTGGTCGCTTGCTGAAAATGAATAGGAATTCCAATTCTGCTTGCTAACTGAAAATAACTGCATCAAAAACTACCCTGACAACTGATATCTAGATTGTGATGCCTCAACGAAATGGGTAAAAGAAGAAGTGCTGGACTCCATTTCCTTCTGGAACAGGATTGGATCACTAGATAATTTGGGGAATTACCTACCACCCATATAGTGGCTACTCAGTGACCAAATAAGGAACTTCGCTTTACAGGACTGCCAATGTATCACCTTTCAGGAGCATTAAGTTCACTTTAAAAAAATTAACTTTAGCAGAATAGGATGTTATTGCTTTTACTGAGGTCGCCAAAAGGGTAATACCATTCTCAGTGATGCTAATGTGAAGGTACAGGGGTGACATGAGTTAATTGCCCAGTTACCACTCTATTATTGATTTATACTCTCTTGACATTTACAAAGAAATAAAACAGTTTAAAAATACACACTCACAAAATATTAGCCCCAGAAACTACTGCAAAGAGCTGGACTTCATATTCCTAAAAATATTTTATGCAAAGGAATGAAATTAAGAAAAGACATAATTTCTTCTCTAAGTTTCGTTCTGTGAAGCACTAAGGGATTTAGTGCTTAATGGTTTAGTGATGGGACTCAGTAGGTCAGGTTGATGTTTGGACCTGATCATCCTGAAGGTCTCTTCCAACATAAGTGAGTCTATGAAACATTACATGAGTAATTAAAACTATAATTAGGGTTGGTTTTTTTTCCCAGTTGTTATGTGCATACAGAAATGTTCTTCTCTGTCCAGCACAGCTGTCATAATTAAGGCCCAAAACAGAGCTGCAGAAATATATTTTAGGAATAGGAATATATTTTACTCTCTATATATTCAATTGTAAAAAATAAGTGAAGAAAATATAAGAGAATTGGTGCAAATTAACAATAGCTTCTAATAAGCTCATCAATAACTGCTCTTTTCTTGGGTTTCTTCTGCCAAGGCTATTAAATCTGGTGACTCAGTTTGGTCTCTTTCGGTCATTCACAAATCAGAATATGAAACTTTTTGAATGCCAGACTTCTTAAGAAACCTCATCCAAACTTTGCTTCAGTGATAGGGATTGTTTAAAATTCACAATTCTGAGCCTCCTTCCTCGTTTCATAAAACACTGTATGACTGTGTTTTATGTAACAAGTCTGAAATTCACTTCATAGTACAAATCAGCAGCCCTGAGACTCAGATAAGATAACAGAAGATGAATCAAGTAGATACTGATAGTCCAGATGCAACACAAGTCCTGAAAATGTAGATTCATAACAACATCCTGAAAAATGTATATTAGATCTACTTGCAAACATGTTCTGTGCACTTATCTGAATTCCTAGGCTAGACTTGTCAAGTCTGCAGCTTTGTCCCTAGCAAGCCTGGGGCCTCTTCGTTATTGCATGAGTTTGGCCTTCTCCCAACATCAGGAACATACCATTGTACCAGGTAAGAATCAGGAACTGGAACAAAGACTCTAAGAAACTTGGCAAAACATCATACAGTTAGTCTGTTAAGAAAGCAAGGAAAGTAGTACACCTACACAAATGTAAAAATATATACAGATCATCACTCTGAGAAAAATCAGCTGTTCCATGATGATGGTAGCATAGAAAACAGAGAAGCAGCTCTTTCCAACGACATCCATCTTGGAGCATCCAATGTATTCCACGCCAGTGAGGAAATTTCCTTTCCAGGAACTCTTCCCAGCATGCCTTTTTTTGATTTCTATCTTTTGTATTACAGAGGCAAGCCAATAAACTCACAAATCAGTTGGTTTTTTTTTTGATGGGTTTGATGCATGTTTCTTCAAACCAAAGTATCACCCAACTTAAAGAAACTTTTTGTTTCTTATTCTCAAGAAAAGGTGGACTGTCTCAAACTTACTCACGTTAGCACGCTATCAAATTACATATACAAACTTTCTAGGAAAAAAGCAGAGTATTTTATCAAAGCATCCTACTTTCAGTCTGGCAAAAACATGCATTTATCATGAAAGAAAGTACTTATTTGTACAAATCCGTATGAGAAAAATGCACTGAAAACTGACAAGTATTATTTTATATAGTGTGATATGATTTATAGAGTGTGCTTATTTTCACGGTGACCTTGACATATTTCCTCAGATAAGTGACTGAATTTTACAAATGATTTAATAGGTAAATGCGTTGTCTCTTAGCAATCTTTAGTGATGTTTGCTTTTACACTTCTTTTATTAACCTTTTAGCTTTAGGTAAATCATATAAATAAATGACAACTTAAGATTCATCATCTATAATGTAAGAATGCCTATGCTGTAATCAGGCGAGACTTACGGAAGACTGTATGGCATGGTTCTTACTGAAAATGTACACACGGAATTTTAGATCTATAGTTATATTAAGTTTCAGTCTTAAATTTATTAAAATTTCATTCTTCTCCACTTTTGTATTTCTTTAGAAATTAAAATTGGCTTGTACTGTTAAAGAAATATGAACATAGTGGAGATTAATCAATCAGCGTCTTCTGAACGTGGTTTTGTGCTCTATGAATTGCAGAAGGAATCACAAAATCACGAAAATCACATCTGTGGCTGGGTTCTAAGTAACTTCAGTAATTATATGAGAACACAAAAGGCTAAGCTACATATAAAATGGGCTACCTCTCTGGAATCTGATACTTCAGAAACTGCTTATTGTCTTTTTTTTTTTTTTTTTTTTTTAGTTACACTGTATCATTTTTGTTATGGTGTTGATAGATCTCAGGTACTGATAGCTTTCATCTGAGCAGGTCTCCACCTGCTTCCAGTTAGGAAGACACGCATAGAGCAAGAGGAGGTGTGCCACTGCTCTTCAGCCCCTGACTCAGCCCCTCCTGCCTCAGCTGCTGCCTATTTAGTACCACTGACCTGAACCACAGGTCCCCCAGTGGACTACACTGAAGCAGTCTAAGTGCAACCAGTTCCACTGAAACCGGTCAGGAGTTGACTTACGTTTTCATAAACCAGTGGTTTTCAGCCAGTGATCTGTGAATCACTGGGTATCTGTAGATTAAGGAAAACAAAAGGGATACCTAAGTAAATAAAAACAAGAGTATTGTCATTAGCCTGTACCTCCACTGAAAAGATGGAGATCTACAAATGGAATAAATTTAAAAAATATTCTATGAAACAATTCAAGTCCCAGAACAGGCTTCAAAACCTGTACGTAATCTGCAAATTCAGTCCAAGTACAACACATTCTGGGATTCTGTGAAAAGAAATGGGAAATTAAACATTTTAGGAAAGGCGAGCTGTTTCAGCTCTACATATACATAAGCACAGAAATAGCCAAGACAGACCATTTAATTGAACTAGCATTATTAACCCAAAGAGAAGTAATTTGTTTAAATGGTTTATTAGACTTCTGGAGCACTATTTCTTTTCCTGTGATGTTCAACTGAAAACACTGTAGTTTTCATCAGTTGATCCAAAAGAGATTGAATTATTCCCAATTCTCAGCTAAAGTTCATTCTCATCTTCCATGCCTACAGTGTCAATATCAATGTACACACACTGTTTATCAGCATACACAGTGTGAATTACACTCACTTATCGATAAAACATCATTTTCTTTTGCCCTGCCTACATTTTTAATCCAACCATCCCTAACAGAATCAATGAGGTGGAACTATTTGTGCACAAGTTTTGTATCATAAGCACTTTCATCCTCTTAATCCCTGTTCTAACCTGTTTCAGAGATGTGTTCAAGCCTTTTTCAGTTTTGCTGTGCTCTCACATTGGCACTGCTTTAACCACAATGATGTCCCACACTCACCTGTCCTCGAGTTTTCAAGATACTGCCCAAGACCTCTGCCTCCTGGGAGGCAATCCAAGGTGATCATTGCATATTCAAACCTAGCAGAAGTCCACACTTGACTAAAGAGCATTTCAGAACAGCCCATATTGGACAGAGCACATAGACAGACGTATATATATATATGCTGAAACTGTCATGTATATTAACATTTGCAATCATTTTTATAAATAAGCATGAGGAACATATATATGTATTTATTTCATTCAAGATCAGGTTGGATGGGGCTCTGAGCAACCTAGCGGTAGGTGTCCCTATTCATTGCAGAGGAGTAGGACTAGATGGCCTTTAAAGTCCCTTCCAACTGATCCAGTGATTCTATGATACTATGATCCTATGATTCTATACTTTAAATGACATTGAAGGCAGCAGATGGTGATGGAACACCAAGCTTCCCAAGTGCAAACAAAGCAGCAAACCGTTAGACAGCTGACCTGCTGTGGCCAGCGCTTTACATGCAGTACGTTGGAGGACTTGCAATAACCATGGAATATTTTTATCTTTGTTCGGGCATGTATCCCTTGACTGCATTTTGGGAGGAAAAGAAACTAATCACAGTTTGCATAAAGGACACTATGAGCATGGCCTGAAATAAGCAACAAGATCAAAAAACTATAAGAATACAGTTGTTGTCTTCGTTTGAGGAACAGTTTTCATTACACTTCTTCATATGACAACAACAACAGCGTATGCGCCCAACACTTACTCCTGCTTTAGCCCAGCCAGACTTTCAATCACAAACACCGTGAGCACAGTTTGCACTTGTGCACACTCACTGCCGTTATGCTAACAGCAGCGCCGCGATGCTCCCACTGCGAGAGCGAGCTGCCACCCGGTGCCGTGGCCTCCCTTTGCCCCGTGGTGGCGGCGAGCGCGGTCCGCCCTGGCCCAGCCCGGCCGGCGCGGCGCGGCGCGCTGCCCGCTAGGTGGCACGGCTGGGTCTCGCACGGCGCTACGAGCGGCGCTGCCCGGAGCTGCGGCCCCCCCGGCCCGTTAGGTGCGGAGGGAGCCCCCGCCTCACCCTGCGGCTGCCGAGGGGAGCGGCCGAGGGGTTGAGGGCCCGAATCATCTTAAAAGAGAGGCGGAAAATCACCATGGGAAACCGCCACGAGGCCGGTTTTGTTTCTCCCCTCTTGCAATAAACTCTTGTAATCTGCAGTTATTAGCATAATCTTCAAAGGTCTGCGGGGGGATAAGCTTTAGGACGCCTAGGGTGCGGCCGGTGGGCTCCTGAGCCATTGGAACACCGCCGCCGGGCTCGGAGAGGTCTTTCTTCATGTTCGGGGGGTTCTCGTCCGCCGTCTGCCTGGCAGACAACGGGGTGATCCCCGCCCTGAGGGGGCCGGGAGCGCGTCGGGGTCGGAATGCTCATATCTACTCTCTGGAGGGCTTCTAATTGACGAGGGAAAGGCGTATATTTTCCCTCCAAGTTTACTTTTCTTCAAGGGTAATTATCTCACTTGCATTTGAACTCGTCGGGGGAGCAGAATGAGTTTCCAGTCGTTGGATTCCCCTGCCTGAAATCTGTAGCTCTTTTGTGTGAGCCTTCGGAGCTCTGGCAGTCAGCAGCCCAACCCGCCGTTCGCAGCAATGTTCATTGCAGCGAAGGGCGTGTTCGGGGAATACAAACAGCACCCACAGATAGTTGCCAAGGGCACCTCATACATCTCTGCATTACACCTTGAACCAGCCTGCTCGTATCTTTCGGGTTTTATGGCACGGATCATAAATGATTGTAAAGTCTGCAAATCTTTCATGAAACCCCGGCAATTAATAGCTTAGCCAGAGAACCTTTAAAGAAAACAGAGGCATTAACGCAGTCCTGGAAATCAGCTCCTAACCGCGTTGGGCCGGCGTCATCTCACGATTCAGAGTTTTAAGGGGTTACAGCTTTGCGTTTCCTTTCGAACAAAGCGCTTTCTCCCTCCTCCTGTTTTTCGAGGCAAGAAAACTCAAAGCCAAGAGTTAGTGTGAAATGCCAGGTGCTTTCTGATGAGGGGCGGGGGCTCTGCGGAACTCAGCCCGAGCGCTCCAAAGCAGAACCTGTAAAATTGGAGCAGCTTTCCCATTTATGGTCTCAGGTAACCACATAAAACTAGCTGCTTCTTTAAACCGGTTTGGTCCTGATCGTTTCCTGTATTGCGCTTTTCGAGCCAGGAGCGCCCCGTGACCCGCGGTGACTGCAGTTCCCGGCAGCCGTGTAGGTGGTGTTTGAAGGCGCGTTGGGGTCCTTTATCAATTACTCGCGTTCACAAAGAAAAGGCGCTCGCCTGAAGATGGGAAACTTTTTCAAGGGAAGCTCCTGCGAGGAGAGAAGCTCCCGGTTCCTATAAATGATTTACGAGGGATGGATCAGTAACAGGGAAAAAGCAGTCTTGGGAAGGGAACGAAGGCACACAAACAGTTGCCTCACCCGTGGGTTAATGATACCGGGATGGAGCGACGGAGGCCGGGCGGGCTGCAGATGGGGTGCCCCCCTCCCTCCCCGGCCTGCGGCTCCCCTCGTCCTGTCCCCAAATACACTGCGGGCGTCCGCCCGGCGGGGCACTGCCCGGAAGGGTAGAGCCTGGCACAGGTACCAGGGGAGTGCCCTGCGGCAGTGAGCCGGCCACGGCCAAGCGCTGAGGGGGGCTTCTCCAAATTGGCACAGGAGCTGTACCGTCTGGGGCTTCCCCCTGGAGGTCCGCGCCTGGAAATATTCGTTATCTCCGCCGCGAAAAGCTGCGTGAATCCGCTCCCCGCACTGAGATCAGTTCCGTCCCCCCGCCTTGGCTCTGAGGATGCAGAGGAGCGGTTGGCAAAGCCCCCGCCCTGCCTGCCCCGGGATGCCGGGGACGGGGTCCCCGCCACTGCCCTGCACCCTCCTGCTGCCCGCTCCTCGCCCGGGGGTGGGACTGGCGGTGGCCGCAGCCCGCGGCCCTGGCGGGAGCCGAGGGAGGCTCCAGGACCACCGGGCGGCTCCCAGCTTCTTCGGGCGGCCGCGTGGTTTTAGCGCGGAGGTGACACGTGGAAGCGCTGCCTCAGAGGAAGCCTTGGCGGCGACGAAAGTGGCAAGGGACTCGGTGCTGCCTCCCCACTCTTCCACAAAAACGCCGCTGGTAACTAAAAGAGGCAACCGCTTCATAAACGACATTTAGGGAAATGCTCGTGTCGAAATGAAAGCCACTGGTTACATTAAGGTTACATCAAACGTGGCCTTATGTGATGAGAAATAGGCGCAAATATTCCCCGCACAGGAAATAAACCCTATTTCCCACCCTGCGGGCTGTTTGCTTTGGTACGAGGCAGCACACCTTTCCCGCCGAGAGAAGAAAAAGAGCGCTGGGATACGCGGGAGGGACTGGAACCAAAGCACAGAGCCCCCTACGCCCCCAATCCATCAAATTGCTCTTTACTATCCAGAAACGAGGTGGACATAGGGTCTCACATGGCTTTAGTGTGGTAATTTTCATTCTAATTAGGACAGCAAAGAAATGATGACCAACGCTTTTTATTCATTTAAGCGAAGTTGCTCGTGCCCACGGCGTGGGGCCGAGATTCCCAGGAGCGAGGTGAGAGCCGACCCCGTGCAGGTGGCGGCCGCTTTTAAGCCGCTCGCTCCCGCGGTGCGCTCCGAGCCGCAGCAGCGCGTGTGTTTCAGTGCCAGCGCTGCCCCTGCCCGCAGTTATTTCATCTGCGATGGGCAGCGCTCCTCGGGAGCAGCTTCCCCGGCGACTTGTATTGACCTCTTAAAACGCACCTCTGTGATAACGCCGGAGGGCTCGGGGTGTATGCACACCTTCCCTGTGGCTATCGGGGCAATTATTTCCAGTGATTATTGAATGCTTCGTAATGGGAGGCAATTGCCAAGCAAAATTCTCTTTGTCCCCTCCAAGTGACAATCGAAAGCCCCCGGAAAGCGGACCCGCAGCTTCCACGGGCGAACTCTGGGGAACGAGACATTGGCCTCCGTAACGAGATCCAGCGGCACGGCGAGGGACCGCGATGGGGACGCAGCGCTGAGCTCCACGCTGAGAAACCCATCAATCACAGAGGCCAGAGGAAAAGCACATTTTTCATCTCTTTTTTTTTTTCCCCCAGTCTCAGCGCTGCACTCTCGCTGCGCCGCTCCTTCGAGTGCCGCTCGCCCCCCGACACCGTGCGCACTACGGGACGCGCCCAGGGCCGGGCGCTCCGTGGGCACTTTCTTCGCTCCTGCGCGGCACTTCCTGCTCCATTTCACACCGCAGGGACCCCCCGCGTGGCGGTGACACACACCCCCAGGTGCCCGCTCGCTTCCCGATGCCTCCGCGCGTGTGAGCGGTGATCTCATGGTCCGAGCGTTAATTATTGTTTCGAGTCTGAGTGTGCCGCGACGGAGGACAATGACATTTCTTATTTTATCAACACTTCCTCGTGTCACGACCCGCGCGGCGCTGAGAGGTCCACCGAGTGTCTCTAGGGCAGGGAACGGGGAGTTCGCAGCGGACGCGGGGTCACGGCAGGGCAGAGCGGGGCGGCTCCGTACCGGCAGCGCAGGGCCGCGGGCAGCCCGAGGGGATGCCGCCCGCTGCCGGCGCGGGGCACGCACCTCCCCCGTGCTGCCCGCAGGCCGCGCCGCCGGGCCCGACGCCCCGGGATGCCGAGCCGGGTGGCAGAGTCCCGCCGCAGCCCCGCCCGCCCCGCCGGGAATGCTCCGGGCCAGGCCGAGCCGAGCCGAGCCGGGCCGGGAGCGCCTCGCACGGCCGCCGCCGGGCGCGGGGTGCGCGCAGGGCCAGCCGCGGGCTGAGCAGCTTTCAGTTTTCATTGAAGCTGCTGGTTACTGTTTAACATCCCCACCCACGTTTGTTTAGTAAATCGATCTGATGCTTGGGCTGAGGCTGCTGCCCTGTCGCCATTGAGCAAAGTTAATTCTCCCTCTGCACGCACACACACAAACACACGCACACTCCTCCGCCTCTTCCCCGCTACAGCGCGCGGTAAAGACGGTGTCGGCCGCACCGAGCGAGGCACGCAGCCCAGCGCCGGGACCCAGCGGGGGGTGCGGGGAGGCGGCCGGCCCGGGGGATGCCGCCGCCCTGAGCCGCGAGCGCGCCGCGGGGGCCGAGGGACGGCGCGGCCCCGCCGGTAAGTCCGGGGCTGGCGGCAGCGTGCCCAGGGGCGGCCCGGCCGCGGGAGGAGGGCGTGCAGGCCGGGAGCGCTACCCCGCCGGCGGGAGAGCGGACAGCGGCCGGGCCTTTGGGGGGTGGGGGGGGCTCGATTACATACATACACTTTTTTTTTTTTTAAAGAAATACGACTAGTCACGTGTCTCTGTTGTGGGCACGCGGGGCGCTCCGCAGAAGCACGCCGCGCGCTGGGCGCTGCCTCGGGCCCCCGGGGCGGGGTGTGCTGCCGCTGCACCGCGGGTCGCGGACGGGCAAGCCGGCGGGGCACGGCCCCAGTGCGTGCTGCTGCAGGCGGCCCCGGCCAGGCCCCGGCGCTGTGCAGCCGTCTGCCGAGCCTTGGCAGCGCCAGTTACAGCTTTGCATCGGGTTGAGGAGCGTTTTCTGATTGCTTTCTTCTTTATCTTCTTTTTTTTTTGTTAATTTCCCCGCCCCGCCCTCGCAATGACCTGTGCAGCAGGTGGGTTTGTTACTGTGAGGCTGCTCCTAGCAGTAGTTCTTGGCCCAATGGTGTGCCGTGGTGAGAAATCCCAAAATACTTCCTGTCGAGAAAAAAAAAACAACAAACGATTATGTATATAAACATGAAAAGGACAAAGCAAGCTGAGGGCCGAGGAAGGGTTTTGCAGGCAAATCCAGCAGTGCTGCCAGTGCCCTCCTACAGCACGGCAGGTGCACTAAAACATGATGCCTTGTAACTTTGTTGAAAGCCAACTTTCAGATGCTGCACTTCAGCCTGATTCCAACATTTGTTCCTGTGAGCTGAAGTGGGACTGGCTGTCATAGCTTGGGTTAGAAGGCACCTCAGGGATCATCAAGCTCCAACCCCCCTGCCACAGCCAGGGCCACCAACCTCCACCTGTAATACTAGACCAAGCTGCCCGGGGCCCCATCCAGCCTGGCCTTGAACACCTCCAAGGACGGGGCATCCACAACCTCTCTGGGCAAACATTTTCAGAAGAATACAGCAGGTTGCAATGGTAACAGTATTTTAAAGCAATATCCCTTAGTGAAGTATGGTTGTGTTGTGTCCGACCTTCCTTGTTGTAGGCCACTCCTTGTACAATGAGGCATGTACTTTGGTTTATTGTGATTTCTCATCCATGTTACAAAGACACTGGAATAATTCAAAGTGACATCTTTGTTACTGCCTCTCTGTTTGTTAAAACTGGCTCCCTGTGTAGGATACCATGCTTCCCAGCTCTCCACGTCCCTGACTCTTCTGTGTGCTGGAGAGAACTATGGAGTGCTATGGAATTCTCTATGTTCCTTAAGAACAGCAGCTTGTACAACTTACGTAGAGGCATATATGTATACACACAGATGGTTTTCAAATATTACAAACTCTGTATCAACCATGTCATTCTTCTTAACCTTTTTCTAGTCATATGCTAAGGAAAAGGGGACAAAATGCTTAAAATGTTCTGTTGAAACACAATTTGCACTTCTCGTTATCTTTCAGTTTGGAAAACATTGAGTAGAAAACAGAATTTTAAAAATATTTTCCCATCATCCTATGCTCAGATCCCTGTCCCTCTCCCTGTTTCTCTTACTGAAGCACACTGGGCAGACTGAGGGTCACTTCATACATACAAAAAGTATTACCAGGCATCGGACAAAATCAGGATGCCATTACCTTGTACTTGATACTGCCTCTCATTTTAGCAGCTCAAGCATTTGGAGCCTAGAACTGATTCCCAAAGCTAATTGCTTACCGCAAAGCATAGCTTTCTTTGCAGCTTATATAATTAGAGAAACATCTCTCTTCTGCAAACAGTTGTATTTAGTGGCATTAATGTAAAAGCAGGACAATGCAGAGATCCAGCCTGAATTTCCAAGATGGCTACGTAAGTACCCATATGCAGTATAATGGCCGAAGATTTGGTTGGCACTGAACTAGCACTGCTGTCTATCCTGCCTCCCACCACTGAAGAACACAGGAGATACAGTGGAGAAAATGGAATTCCTGAGGCTTGGTAATATCCAATTCCTTGGATAGTCAAGTGATGCTTACAGCTCTTCTGCATGCATCATTAAAGTATGCCAGACCAGCTCCCTAAAAAAGGTCTTGTAGGATAAACACTTCGCTGCTCTCACTCCTTCAGAGTTGGCCACGTTTGAATTTTGGAATCAAGTAGGATTGGATGTGTGTGTACTGAAAAACTGCAAAGGTGCAAGAATAGAATTTATTCCTTGTACTTGACATGGCTTCTGTTCTGAAGTTTGCTGCAGAGTTTATAGCAGGTGTATATGGACTCAATACTGCAAAAGGTTGTTTCTGTTGTTTCTTCACTCTCTTTAGGATTGGGTTGGAAAAATGAGGTCCAGCACGTATCACCAGTTACTTCCAAATCTGTATCATAAACATAAATTTCCACTTTTTGTCAGCTACAAGAATCAAAATATTATTTTAAACAATACCGATTATTTTTAGCAGATGATTAGTATGAAGAGATGTCCTGAAAAAATTCATGGTCAGTAATATGGCAGCCCACTCTGCGCTTGTATGCTCTATACTGCTTTCATTAACCCCTAATGTGACGGGAGTTTTGGAAAATCCATCCAATTTTATTTGGGGATTCGATCTACTGTAGCAAAACAACCGTAATGATTCACAACTGACTATCATGTGGTTCTGAGGTGAGCTGTTTATGCTTTTACATCTGTCAAAGAGCATGGGCAATGTGCTCCATTTATTAATTGATGTCTGGGCACTTCCTATGCAGGGATCTCTACTTTTTTTTCTCAAGTATTTTAAAGTTCCATCTTTGACTTGATTAATTTCATTTTTATCTAAATGAAGTGTTTCAGCTGTTCAGAAATCTTTCTTTTGTTCCCTTTGTGTGTTCAAAAGTGACCAAAGCAATTCAGTTTGGTATTAAGCCTGAAAATTAGCTTGATTTGCTTAAGTTGCGTCCCGTTGATATGAGGTACACAGTACTGCGTAATTGCGTTATTTCAGTATTACAGCTTGGTAAAGTAGACTGTTTTAGAACATATATAAAGGTTTTTATTTTTGTGGTAGTTGCCTCTTGTATATGGTAATATGTTCTGTGATAGAATTTAATTTTACAAGGAAAATATAGCTCTAATACGTTACAGAAAGGCATGGTTCCTAGGTTTTAATGTGCCTTAATGAATGATGCATTATATAATAAATGATGAGAAAATATGGAAAATTCATTACTAACAAATTAAGATGTTTGTGTGTCTTGCAACAGCTTTGATTGAATCAAATTCTTTTCATTTCAAATTTTCAATTTTAAAACAGCACACCCTAAAAATCAGGTCAGAATGCTGTGTGCAATGTCAGAGCTGAAATCTATCAAAGTGAAAGGCTCCAACAACATTTTCAAACCTTTCTCAATTGTCAATTTAAGTTAATTGAAAATGAAAGGTCTCGGTTTCGGGATTGGACCATTTAAATAGAAGCCTGCTGCTTTCATTTTGTAGAAGGGCAATCTCCCTCCACATACGTGTTTTAAAAGGTTCATTCATAATTCTCTCTTCACACTTCTATTGGAAATGACAGAATTCATTATTTTGAGTTCTTGAACTATTTTTTTGTAACTTGGGTGATGAATTGTACGAGATCTAGTTCATAACATGGTGCAGCAACCCACAAGATTTAAAATTTTCGTGGCTTGATCTGTCTTTTTATGGTACTTGGCTGGCAGTCGCTCAGGAAGCCTCCATGTGCATCTTCTACCTCTTACAGAGTGGTAGGGTGGGATTTTCTTATTTAATACCAACTAGGAAAGAGACTCGCACCCCTGCTTGGTAATTCTCTGGAGGTATCCAAGCAACAAGGACATACATTACAGTAGCAGTATACAAGATGCTGTGTGAATTTTCTTTGCCTCCTGCTTATCTGTGAATCCAGCCACAATAGACCTGTACAAATACTGCTGTTTTCTCTCTCTATTTCTAGCATGGCAAAGTTTGCCCTAAGACAATACCTGTCCAAACGTAGAAATTAGGTGCAAGTGGGAGGGGGGCTTTGAGAGGTACTAATAAATTCTCAGAACTGCACCCAAGACTTAGTTTTACCTCTGTGAAACGGCAAATACAATTCAGGTTGCATTTTTAGTGCATCTATGGCAATGTTGCACTGAGAAAGGTCACTTTGCATCGTTTTTGTATGGGGTTTCTCTGCTACATCAGCTTGGTTTGTTTTTGTCTGAGAAAAAAACAGCAGCAGCACTCAGCAGTAACCAGATCCTTGTTAACCAAAATAGGCAGAAAGTTAGGCAGATTTTTGGATTTCCCGCTTTCTTTGTTAAACACGTCATTTGTTCGTTTGCTGCTGAAGTTTAAAGTATTGGCACCAGGCAAGGAGTGAGACCAGTTTACGCTCTCAGAGCTCTTCCACATGCTTGAAAACTCTTCATGGCAACCGACCCGTTTCCTCATGTATCTCAGGCACATATCGTGCCTCTTGCAGCTAGATTTTCTTCTTGTTATTTTGAAATTGATGACTGTAATGACTTATTCATATTGCCTGTTTCAGAATTGCACCCGAAAGTGTCTTTCAGACAGTGTCTTTTGATATGCTCTTCAGGATAATAGTATTTATTCCTTCTGCAAGGAAATGTCAGGCTGACATTATATTGGCAGACAAAATTCCTTCTGTAGCGGTCTAGAGATGACTCAGAGAAGTGAGATGGTGTCCGTGCTGTGATTGCACATTGATAAACATTTGCTCTCCTAGCTCTGCACTTGTTAGTTGTAGTCAGGTGTTGACTTGTACCTGCTGTTGCAGTTCAGAGTAATTATGATATTGTGAATTGACAGAATTTCATTTACCGTACTGCTAAACACCTGATAATTACTGCCCTGTTCCAACTGCTAACGAAGTCGAAAACAGTCTTCTCCTGGGCTGTTTGGTAGCCGCACAGTGACGCTGGCTGAGACCTTGTACGGCGTCAACTACATGTGTAGTTTCATACGCTTTCTGGGCAGTTACCATCTGATCTGCACTTTTGTCATCACAGAAATGGAAATACGGAAATTGGCTTTTTACTTACGAACTTTGAAAACAAGACGTAGGTTTTACTGCAAGGTCTGACTTTGGTGGTAGATGCTATCTACGCAGTAGGTATGTATTTTCCTTACTTAATATCCTTCTTACCTTTTGGAAGAAAAGTGGCATTCCCAGCTCCAATGTCCAAATCTAAAATATTTTAAAAAGATGTACATTTTAACGTCTTTAATGTTTTCTATGCCTGTTGTCTCAGTTGTCTCAGTTTAACAATGTCTTGTCTTACATTATTGTTCTTAACTTTTCTTTTTTTTTCCCTAGTTATTTGTCTCTTTGAACTTCTGTGACTTTCTACATTAATATTGAACATGTCATTTTACCAAGTGCTTTAGGGAGCCTTAGAGACTGTTCTTTTTCGTTTACTTCGGTTTTGAAATGCCAGAACTTCGTCTAACATAAATGCCAGAACTTGGTCTAACATAAATGCTAGAACTTGGTCTAACAGAACTTCAGATATGATTTTAACATGAACAATTTTAGCTGTGATAAATAGGGAAAAAAAAATAAAAAGAAGGCTCTCAATTTGAATATGAAATTTCTCTTTCCGTGTTTCATTTCAGAATCTTCTAGATCATTAAGAGTTTAGAGTTGACTCCCAAGCTTATGTGGAAAGCCTAATCATTATGTCAAAGAAACACCATCTTAAAAACTGTATTTCCCTGAAGAGAAAAATAAGCTACAGGATTAGGGAAAATAATTTTAGATGTAAAATTTTAAAATAAGCTAAGTGCATTTAAAATAGGCTAAGTGCAGATGTATTAGGCTAATTTTGTGGTTTTTTTTTTTTTTTTTTTTTTTTTGTTGATTGGTTGGTTAGGGCTATTTTGGTGTAAAGTGGTTGAAGAGAAAAAGAATATAATAAAAAGCAGTTTTCCGAGCCTGTACCTCCTTAATATTGTTATTTTGCATTGAGAGTAGAACGTAACTGACAGGAGCAGAACATCAGCTCCCAGGAATGAACAGTCCATACTACATGAAAAAATAGAGATGCATTTTCTATTTCATGAGCACAGGTTTAGTTTGAGCTTTTAAGTTGATTTGAATCCATCTCTCCAGACAAATTTCACAAGTTTCATTCAAATACCTTTGTTTGCTGGCAAATAAGATTGGAGAAGAAAAAATGCAAGTTTCCCGATGCATTTCATTTATGTTTTCAGGCTCAACCAAAACAACCAAGGCAGTTTAAGGCACTAGCACCATTTGCTTGTGCACCTCGTCTCCCACCTCTTTTAAATGTAATTGTCCCCATCAGTGGCAACAGAATATAAATCTTTGTCCATAACTGAGGTGAGATGGTATCTTAAATTGCCAGATACAGGGCTGCCTGCAGCTTGATGCTGGACGTCAGTGGATGAGGTTCAGGTACATGCCTGTCATACCCATGGAAAGGAATTGTCAATTCTGAGGAGAACTGAGGCTGAAGTTGTGGAGTATTGCAACCTCTGTATATTTTTCTGTCTGAAAAACTACTAATTTCATTTCTTGCCACCATAGGTGTATTTGCCTGCCGGAGAATTGACAGAGGGCAGCTCATCTCTTGTTTTTAACATCATGTTGATTAGTGGCAAATAGGAGGACAAACAACTCAACTATAGCAGTCTTTTCAATAGCAAGTCTATAAAGACCTTTTTAATATTAGAGAAAATACAGGAAACTTTAAATAAATGGGCTTACATTTCAAAGGCAAGGAAGTGCTAAACAGGTTGCAGTCTTCGGCTGAGAAAGGAATTCAAATTTTAACAAAAGTTTCATAATGAATTTTGTTATCACTGAACTTAATAGTGGAACTTTTATCTTATTTTGATCCACTAGGTCAAGTAGTTCATTACCCTGTACGTATCTGAAGCTAAAAGTAGCTAGAAAATGAAGACCACTCCTGGTGAGCGTTCTTAAGTTTCTGATACCATAGAACAGGAATGGGCATTCTGATATTAAGATACATGTATGAAAAGCACATCCTTGTCAGGTGGAAAACGAACACAGATTTGACTGGCTGGAAGAACATATGTATGAGACTGCTGCAAACTTTTAAACCCTTTACGATTCATTTTGCTGCTTGGAATTTGTAAGGCCAGCTTCTTGCTTTCCACAACAGGAAGGAATGCATCGTTAGAGAGCAGAGCAACTCAAGCGAACAAGGCGCGTGTTAAACCCCAGCTGTATGGGCAAGGTCATGAAAGAAAAACATTTCTGATAAATAATTATTTCATTAGTTGTACAAAATAATAGTTGTAGAGAAGCTGCTGTTTAGAACTAAATACATTATTCAAACCTGGAAAGAGAATGTGCTCTAGGAGATCACTGTGACTACAGCTTCTTTGTAGAAGTAATGGACTTCCATTTCTCAGTTTAAGAGCTCTGTTCCACCTCAGACCAGTACAACTGACAGTAGAAACTGTGAGGAGCCCTGGCTTGGGTGATGGATAGTTTAGAAATCTTGAAAATGGCTGGTGTGGTGCACTTCTCCACCAAGGATATATATGCCCACAACCACAACTTGTGATTCTGGACACCTATAGATGCTTCATTGCTCTTAGCTAGATAAAGAATCCAATACGTTTTGTAATGTGGGATGAGACGATACATTTTTTCAGATAGCAAGAAAAATCTGCGTCTTGCTAGTGGTTGCTGTTGTAGGAATCCTTTTCTTCCAGGTAAGACTTTTTTCAATGTAGAGTTTTGATTCGGAATGATAAAGAACGCAGACATCTTCTTCTTTGTCTTCTTTCTCTGTCTCTTTTTCATTTTTGGTCAGACCTAGTATTGGCTGTTTCAGATGACCTTGACTCTACAGTCAGTGTAGCTATAGTGGAACTGTAAGAGACGCACAATACAAAAAGATACAGAGACGTACCTACAAAAATATATCATCCAGTTGGTAACTACTTACAGTGTATCTCAAGCTTTAGATACTGAATTTAGATGAATGCATATTTTCTGCGGTTGGTTGTGAATCATACAAATCTGCAACTTGCTTGCGTTCTGAAGCAAAATATTTAATAATGTTATTAGTATATGTCCAAAACAACAAAAGCTTTTAACAGCTTCTCTATTAAACACTTCTTAACTTTTATAATTATTTTTTACTATATTTATTTTCTAAATGCAGTAAATATTTAGGAATTTTGCTTGACTCTATTAAGCAAGCTCTTTGCTGTTCTAAAATTTATTTTTCAGTATAAGCTCCACCAAAATAATGGTAGAAGTAGTACATTTTTATTTATTTGTTTCTCTTCCTATCTATCTACTTATTTATTTATGGGATAGATTCTTAACAAAGTGTTTAAAATAAAAATATGAAATTTAAGATAAGTGATTGACTAGTTTAGGTCCTGGAAAATAGATTTTGAATTCTTTGATTTCTAGGAACTTGACTTAGAACACCTCAGAATAATGTCTCATATGTATTTTCTGTGCTACAAAATGAAGGTTTAGTTATATTACAAAACAAAGTTAGTTTTCATTCATGAAAAGATCCCACATTTTTATCTGTTTCCCAAGTAATTTCTTTGTGTTTCATGCTGTCTTCTTATTGTGCTTGGTGTACCACGCTGAGAGGTTTAGACTTCACACATACTCCGTTGGTATTGATAACTGTGTCCTAACAATTAATTTCAAATTTTCTGTGTCTCTAAACAAGGAGAAGTATGCATGTTTTTATTTAAGCAAAACTGTAAATCATTTAATCTATATGAACTTGACTAGTAGCATTTTATATTTTTCTCTTATTTGGAATGTAGCTGTCCAGTTTCTGGATTGCCTTGCTCTAGCAGAATCAAGATAATTGTGTATGAGGTTTTTTTTTTTGCATTAGTGAAAATAAATAAGAATAGTGTGAAAGGTATTTTTTTCTGTATAACAGCTGATTATATATGTGTGGCTTCTGTATGTGTATTTGGGAGTTTGTTTGCTTTTATTTGTTTATTTGCTGACTTGCTTTTGTTTGTCTTTTGAGTAACTCACCAGCTTTTGCTGTAGACAGGAGTTGAACAGCTGTCTGCATATTAAACTTGGTTAGCAGTTACAGCATGAAGAAATGTGACATACTGTATTCTTCTTCCATTGCTGTAGATTTCTTCCAAGCAAATACTTGGATGAGGGAGAGGGTGAATGTTGGAGGAAGTTTATTTGTTTTTTGTAGCTTGTGCTTGAGGGAGGAGCAGATGCATCATTCTGTGCACTGGAGAATGGATTACGATCTGTACATCTGTAGGGCTGGAGAGCTTGGCTTTCGGGCAGAAGGAGATGTAACTGAATTGAAAACAGATGAGTATCAAGATGAGGAATTTGGTGAAGATGGATGTAGGGCATTTTTCCAAGGACTCTGCTCTTCCACTTCATTGTTTGGAAGAGATGAAATGAGGTGACTGGCCTCCGGCAACTCGGGTGTCTATGGTAGGAAGACCACGGTTCAGACATCAATCCTAGCAGCTTCTGAACAAGGCAGCTGGAGACATCTCTGAAAAGGGACAAAGGCTGCAAAATTCTTCATTGCAAGCTCTGGGTTTCTAAGTAAGTTGTTGCCTCATGGTTTTAGGGGAAGAAAAGCATGCTCTGGTTGTGTGCCAAAGAAATTTTTATATACAGGGAATGCTGCAGGAATCAGCAGGCAGTCTGCAGATGATATGTAAGAGAAGAACCAGGTCAATGCTGAGATTATGAAATATGCGAGCAGTTTAGGAGGAACAGAGAGAAGGAGCAGATAATGAAAGGGATGAATTGTTTGGGTACATCTCAAGCTTTGGCCTAGAAAGCCAAGAGCAAGCCTAGAACTTACTTGGAACAACAGTGACAGTGGAGAAGGAGACATGCTAACAAGTGTTAAAGTGTCTGCAGATAAGCATCACTAAAGTTGTTGTAGTGGTTAAGATTAGAGAAGACTGATGACCTCATGTCTGATGCTTGGAAAGTAGTAAGGTGAGAACAGAACAGGGGGCTCAAAACTGAGTCTTGCGGGACTCCACAGAAGCTGGATTCTCTGCTTGGTAGAAAATAAAATGCTGAGGCATGAAGAATGATTGTTTCATAGATAAAGTAGTAACAAGAGATTTATGTTCCAATACAGCAATGGGAATGTTGAAGGCTTTATAGAAATGTGTGTGCATTACAAAGTTTGTGTATATATATCTGCATGTTAGAAGGTTACTTTTAATATATTGCAGGTTGCCAGGTTCATTAAAGTCTCATTCTCTAACGTATGCACACTTACGGAATCACACCACAGTAAACCTGATAAGAATGAGGTAATGCCCTGAAAAGTCATGGGGAAATGCTAGTAATTTTTAACTGTAGGCTAGCTTTTTAAAAACTCAGCTGAAGAAGTCTGAACAGTTTTATTAATAACACATCCTATTTGCAGCTGAATAAAGAACTCAAAGTATTGCTTTTCGGCAAACTGAAACTGTTTCAATAGTCACCAGACTCTAGGAACATCTGCATCAAGCTAGAATATGCTGTTATTAATACGTCACTGCTAGCATGTGGCATGGGGGAATCATTAGCACCAATTCTGCACGCTGTTGCTGTTTTCTCTGCCTCATGAACTTCAGTTAATTGGGTTACACGGGATAAAAATCACTGTGAAAGAATGAAAAAAATGAATCCCATCATTTTTACTAAATTCACAATCATTGTGTGAGACATTTTTTATTTCAGTGCTAACCTTGCATGTAATTCCATTGAAGCAATTGCACGGCTTGTACCTCAACAATGGCACAGCAAGGATATAGACAACTACTTATTCTTGATTGCAAAAATTACAGGCACCATTATGTGACAAAGAATTTTCTCACTTTTAGAGAACCTTAATAAATTTCTTTGCTCAATTCTTCTAATTTGAAAGTTCACGTATAGGGACTAAATTCCAGCATTTATACATGTTTGCTACATAAGTCTTTTATTTTTGGTGTTTTCCAGATTTTCTTTTGAAGGAAAAGCTTCACAATCTAGTCCTATGAGTTACAGCTATTACAGCTCTCTTGGGGAGGCCTTAGCAGGTGGGGCTCTCTACAAAGCTGTTGAAGGCATATAAAGTGGAGAAAAAGCACATGCACAGAACTGAAGAAAGAAATTACAAAGCTTTTAAAAGGCAGTATGAGAAAGTGCAATAAATATCCTAACTTTTGAAACAAAAATAAATTACTCTCTATCTAAAGGTTCTTTACATGGAGACCCTCCACAGGTCAGTGCTTTGTGCTATGTATGACAGCATAAATGTAGAGGTTTCCCTTGTCATCCTGCTTACTGAGGCTGTTAAATGTCTCAGAAAAAACTTGAATGAGCACAAATGATTTCTAGGTGTTACCATTACATACATAATTACTATTTATTGCAATCATAGTTTAGCAACAGTAATTCCACAGATGTGTGACAGTCTGCTTTTCCATTTATTCAAACACAATTTCAGCTGTTTGTCTTTCATCTGGAAATCACTTCGGAGATCAAGTAGTGTATTTCAGCAAAATCAGTGATTAACATTGACACACCGATGTCCCCATAAGGAGGGCTTGTTTTTATTAACACATTCTCACTCGACAATGAGAGAGGTGATAGCACCTTCCCGTAGTTCAGGTTTACTTGATGAAGCAAAATAGCTTGCAGACCTTGAGAGAATGGGACCCGTAGGATTGGTTGTGGTCCACTTTCTCATTTGTGATTTTCTCTTTTTCATTTTGTTTGAGATTGAATTTGAGAGAGAGCTTTGTTCCGGACAGTAGTTTATGGCAGTGGGCTGAGGAGATGAGATTTCATTGAATCAAAGAACTAATACACAAAGAGAAAATATGTGAAAATTGAAATGACAAGGTAGAGTAGCTTGGTTGTTGAGGTAGACAAAATAACTAGGTTCTCAGGGAAATGAGGTGGGGATTTTTTCCTGAACTAGATTTAGTTTGAACAAGAACAGTTGAGATGGAAAACCTAGACATTATAAAAACTTGATAAAAATAGAAAAAACTATTTCTCTTTCTTTTTCTTGTAACTTTATGTTGAAAGATCTGTCATGGTGCAATCCCGCTGCCCAGAGGAACCAAACTGGGGTTTGTCTTTGTCAAGGTAACACAAGAACCATAAGTATAAGGAATTATAACTTTATCTGATTAGAGTTTTCTTTTTACTTTATTTACTATGCAGAATTATTGTCAGAGCATGTTGTGATAGAGGAATGCGAAGGAAAATCAGTAGTACTTAAAAAAAAATCTGTGTTTTCTGTCAGTTATTATTTTTTTAATCTAGAATAACAGTATATTTATTTTCCCTCCTTTTTCCCTTAGAATCACTGGGCAAGCTGTGACTGATCTAAAACATGTGAACTACCTTTGTGAACAGAAGTATGAAGTCGGGTCGGTGCACCCATGCCGCAGCACTGACAGAGCTGTACTGTTCTGAGCTAGAAGAGCCAGGAGGGCTGCCAGGGCTCTCCGCTTCCCAAGTAACTGTCTTCCCATTCTCTGATGTGATGGAAGAGAGAGAATTATTTTGTCTTTGATTAATAAGGAGTTAATTTCAGTAGACCTTCGACTCTTTTACAATGCTCAGGCACAGTCCGTGCAGCTCTGGTGGCACTGGAGGGAGTGTGCCCTAGCGAGTGTGGAGCTTGTAGCAAGTGGGACAAGCCTGGGCTGAACCCCAAGCAGAACAGTATTTCTGATTTTTTTGTATGTGTGCTCTTGCTTTTACTACCTGAACAAATGTCCATTACAGTCAGATCACATCTGTTTAGAACGTAGGATAACTGTAACAAATTTGACATTTTTTTGTCAATTTGCTAAGATTTTCTACAGAAGTCTGTTTTTTCATATTTGGTTTTTGATTGCTTTTAAACTTCTGCGTTACTTCTATTAAATTCCTATGCAGTATTGCTTACAGCTACCCTGGATCATGTTTCTTTTTCCCTTTATTAAAATTATTAATGTGGCACAGAATAACCACATTCTCCTCAAAGCACTTTCAGCTCTCAATTCCTTCGCCAACGTGGAACATGAGCACAGAGTGCACCTACCTCTTACTCCTCTACCTCATGTAACCAAATGGTGACATCTTACACTGCAGTTTCACTCTTCCATTTTGCTGCTGGCTAAAGTCTTCTGTTGAGAGCGGCCTTGATTTAGAAATATCTATGGAACTGTACAAAAATATACAAAAGTTTAAAAGTAATTTAATTTGACTGCTCACTAACTTTCCTTATGTCTGATGTTCAGAGCAGACCCCAGACTAGTCTGAACAACCACTAGGTTTTTCATATATTACGCTGATCCTTGTTAGCCTCGTGAGGCTGAATGCTGTTTCCTGGCGTAATAAAAGGTAGCCTTTGCTCTAGGACCGTTAGTGCTTTTAAAAGTATTATCAGCAAAGTTAATATTTCTACTGCAGACCTGACTTTCACAGCCCCTTCTTTATTTGCCAAAATAAATCTGCTTCATTTTCCACCTGTGGAGAAGGGGAGTTTACTCGCTCCATTTGTTTTTTTTCAGGATGACAAACTGCAAAGGAGGGAGAACTTCTAACTCTTTGAAACTGCTACTTTGTTGGTTGCAAGATAGCATGCTCATTTCTTTGGCATTAGAAAGAACCTGAGCAATGGCATGGAGCTAGGTCAGGGGAAGTTCAAGTAGGATATCAGGAAAAGGTTCTTTATCAGAAGGTGGTGGGCATGGAACAGACTCCTCAGGGCAGTGGCCACAGCACCAAGCTGCTGGAGTTCAAGAAGTATCTGGACAGCTCTCTCAGTCATATGGTCTTGGACAACTCAGTCATATAATCTGATTTTTGGGTGGTCCTGTGTGGAGCCAGGAGTTGGACTCGATGATTCTTGTGGGTGCTTTCCAACTCAGGATATTCTATGATTCTACAATCCCAGGATTTTGTGATTCTATGAAATGAATTAACTTGTCCTCTTTGGAAAGTACCAGTGCCTCTGCTTTGGGAAAGCGAATAGCTGGATGTTTTTCAGGTGTTATTAGAAGAGGCAGATGCTTAACTTCGAAGAGCCATGTACTGTAAACAGGGCCTACAATGTCCAGTGTAACTATAATAAATGGACTGAACATTGCAAAGTAATGTAAAAATCTGATTTTTAATTTTCTGATCTAATTTTACTAGCTCTTTCTTTCCCCTTTACTTCTTGCTGCCTCCTACTAGTATTTATACATGGCCAAAATAACTTGGCTGGAAGTGATGCTTTAGAATCCTCTGAGGATAGCTGGTTATTTGTTAAACAACTCCATGGGACTGCCAGGTTCCTTTCTTAAAAAACATGAAGTTAATTAGTCACCATGTTCAGAGTGTGGTGAGGGGTATTTAATATGAGTGAGAAAAGTGATCATCATAAGAGATAAGTTTATTAGGACAATATTTCATAAAGTTCCCTTTCTCATTCTTTTGAGAATCTCTTATATCTCTTACAAACATTAGAGAAACAAACAGTTGTGTTAACTTCCCTAATTTTTACTGCCTTTACAGGAACACTGCTGCAGTTTAGGTTATGTTACAGAGGCTAGAAGTAACTGCCACGGTACCTTGAGAGAAGGAGCATATGTGATTACTGGGAGGTACTAATGAAGTAGTATAACACTCCCAGTAAATCTGCCCTTAGTTTCACCCCAGATAGGAGGTAATAAACTAGACTGGAATGGTATTTTCAGGCCTCAACCAGTGCGCTTTCATATCAGCTTTCTTTTTTTTTTGTTAGTGCAGAACCTTTTGTTGTGTTTGACAATTAAATCTTGCGAAAGTAGAATTTTACTCCTTTGTTCAATAACAAGTCTATTCACTATTTTAATTTTATATGTGTATACATACATATGCATACATCAGAGAATCACAGAATCATAGAGGTTGAGAGGGACCTCTGGGGATCATCTAGCCCAGCTTCCCTGCTAAAGCTGGTCCCCTACAGTAGGTTACATAGGAAAGCATCCAGGTGGGTCTTGAATACCTCCAGAGATGGAGACAGCCTCTCTGAGGAACCTATTCCAGTGCTCTGTCACCCTCACAGTAATATATATGTTTTGCTTATGTATATATTGCAGTAGGATTGAAAATGCAGTGATCATGATCCAGTAATGGATGAAGACACCGCTCTTGCCCACGAAACATTTGATGAATGTTTTCAGCTAACTTAAGAAATGAAGTTATTTTCTACAGTTAGCTTGTCTTTATTCTTATCAAAACTGTGGGGCTTTCCAGTGTCAGGACACTTGATGGGCGGATACTTCTTAGGAGAATAGAGGACTTATCAGTGTTTGCTTAGGATCTATTACATTCTTAGCCATAAAAGTAGCTATGCTGTCTATAGCACCCATAAATCTTAACCTAGTCAAGGCTACTGTCTCTTTCTTCATGTGAATTTGCATTTAAAACCATGGGTATAAACCAGTTGCAAATACCTAATTTCTTCACTGCTGTTTTTGAGAATTGGTAACATAATTCAGTTTGCAAAATTGTCAAAATTACTTATCAGCCCTACCACAAATTTGAAGCAGCCACAATAATGAAAGAATATTCCTTGGGCACATAATCACCAGAGGGCACTGTTACACATATTCTTACAGATGATTGTTTGGGTGAAGTGGGTGAAAGTAAGTCTTGGAAGAAACAGTATGTTAGTTTTGATGTACACTTTCCATAGGGAAGCTGCTGCTAACAAGGTAGTTTGAACTCTGCTTTAATCTCTTCGTATGGATAACGTACATTTTTCTTGTTGAGAAGTGGCAATTGCTATCACAGCTGACATTTCTTTAGAGCTCTTATTTGTGTGAATTAACTAATTTATGTAGAGCTTCATGTGACTTCCAAGAAATGAATATAAAAAGTTCAGAACCTGTAGATTTCCACCGAAGCCACTGAAAGTAGAAAAGAACAATAATATTTCTGTTCTTTTATTTTTTGATGAAGAGAATGAACAGGTAATATCAAATAAAATCAGTAAATCAGCTTTAGATAGTTATTATGTCTGCTGTTATTAATTAAAAAGTATATACTCAGGCATTGAGGCAACAATATGATTATGGAGAAAATCTTTATATGTGCACAGTCACACAAATTTATATTGCTATTTGGTAAATAAAGATAGATGAGAAAACAAAATTATGATAAATACTTCAGGCTATGTTTTGTTTTGGAAACAGGCTAGTTTTCTTATGGCAAACCTTACTCCAGTGCCTTTTGGGCCTGATCATGTGCTTTGAGACTTTTTATTTGTATTTTTCATAGGCAAAGATTTTTTTGATTCTCTAGGATATGTTTGGTCTTCTGTATGTGTGTTTTTATTTCACTTTGTTTTAGTATTTCTGACATCACCAAAATGAAACAAGACGTCCCATATAAAAAAAGGGACATTGCCTGCACGAATGAACATTACCATTTGTTAAGGCTTAGGCACGTTTCTAGTCTTTTACTGACCATGCTCCAGCATCTATTATCTGTGAATGTCAATGACTTTTTGATCATAGAGTGGATTTCTCATTTTTGAAGAAGTTTCTTATCTCTGATCTGGTTGTCAGTGGTTCCAGAGTGAGAGCTGCCATCTAGAGCCCAAGCTGGCCACACTGACTTCTGTGCTCCCAACAGCGAGGAGAGCGGCTCCATTGTCCGTGGGGAATGTCCTGAAATCCGCTGTTCTTGCCCTACTTTAACGATGTTTTCTGTTTCACCTGTTTTAGATTTGTCCACAGGAGGTTATCGCATATTATCATGGTAAAAATAGTGGTTATTCTAGCACACTGTTCAGAAGTAGAAAGATATTTTAAACTGTTACTATTTCAGTGATCTTTTTACAGAATGATTTGTATTTACTGATCTGTCTCACTAGCCTGTGTTTGTTATGTCCCTGCATCAAAATACCAGAATGTCAGAGAAAGTGGTAAATACCACACCACTTTTAATTTTATTTTTCTCTATAAAGAGCTGCGGAAGAAATCTGAGGAAGTACAGTGTGAGCTCTGCTCAGAAAAAAAATCTTTAGATCTATAGTAAAAAACTTTTTTGCAGAAGAAGCACCCACTGCACAAAATTGCAGGTCTTTCAAGGATTCAGTAGAAAGGGAAAAGGAAATGTTACTGGCCTCGGTGTGTCCCAGCTGGCCTCCTGATACTGTATGCTCCCTGCCTCCTGGTCCTTGACTGTCCCATCCTGAGAGCAAGCAAATGCTGTTGTTCGTGTTCTATCCTGGTGAGCGGGAAGCAAGGATCTGCTGCCTTTCCAGGCCTTATCCCAGTGCAATTTGTGGCAAAGGCTCAAAAGCTTTGAAGTGCATTCTGGTTGCGATTTTAGACATTGCTACAGTATAGTTAGCTTTCTAAAAAGCCTTGGGCAAATTTCCTCCGAAAGGCTCCGAAAGAAACAAAACTATCATGGGTTAAAACTGAAGGATTTTTCCTGGATTAGTGATTGTTTAATAGATAGAGGGTAGGGCTAGGATTAGGTTTAAGGTTAGCTTTCATAATGAAAGAAGATTACTAACAAAGTCAGACCTAGACCCATCTAGATAAATAAATATGTATTCCTTGTACTTCTGCTACTCAGTGCATTCATCAGGGCTTCTTGAAAGAACTTGATTCACAAGGTAGTGAAGTTTTGTTGCTGCTCCAAATCTGTTGGGTACCTCCATAGTGCACCCAAATCTTGAATATTGGATGTAGATCTTGTAAGTCAGTTAGAAAGATGTGAGAGGATTTGCAAAGGTACCCTTTACATGTCATTTTGGTGTCAGTCAGGATGGCAGCCATGACAGTGATACTGGGCAGGTTTTTGTAACTGTTTCAAAAGCTTTGGGTAAGGAGCAGGATAACTGGGAGCATGATGCTGGAGTTCAGTTCTCCACAAACTCTGCACTGAAAAGACTAACAGAACAGATGTATTAAAACAGTCAGACGATACTGATTCCATGGGACCTCTAAGTATGTCACTTTCTTTTCTATTAAGTGTTGTGTAATTTCTGCTGATTTTTTCTGCAAGCCCATTTGATTATACTTAGTGCACCCTTGATGCAGCGCGCTTGAATTGCTGTATCAGTGAGATTTGCTAAAATAAGTCACACATGAATTGTAGGCCATTATCTATCATTAACTCATCTAGAATTTCATGGTGAACTAAGTGCTATGTATAATGTGTTTCTCAGTTGCTACTGGCTATGTTGTCTTAGTGTAGCAGAATGTGACTGATACGCAGTTGCGTGCGGTTCAGATAGTTGGAAACCAATTTTAAAAAAAAGAGTCTTAGTAATTGAAAATATTTACAATTATTTCAGTTATTTCAATTAATGTAGAGACATTGAAATTAAAATTTATCATATATTAATTTTAGACTTATTAGTTGCATACATTTCTCATGATATTCATATCTGTGCAGAAGAACAAAGAAAAGCAAACTTGAGCTCTTTTATTCAAGATGATTATAAAAAAAAAAAAAGACATTTTTCAAGATAAGCAGTTGTTTATACTTTGAAAGAACATACTTTATAAAAGTTTTCATTTACACCTGAAACTGAGTTCTACAAATTGCCCACAAGCATTTCTGATTGCCATAATCATTTAGAGTTAATTGAAAACTGATGAACTCAAGACAAAAATGGGCTAGCAAATACAAACTTTCACTATCACACTTCTCTATGGAATACTTGGGATTATGGTCAGATTTTCAAAAGAGTTTATGCATCAAAAGATGGTAACAACATCTAGTGAAATACAGCATCCCTATCCTAAGATGTGTCTGTAAACTCAACTTCCAGTCTGCCAGCAAAAAGGAATAGGACAAAACCATCATAAAAAATAATGGTTCATAGTTCTCTTTCATGTTTAAGTGATTTTACTCTGAGCACTGCAGCTGTGTATGTGAAGTCACTATACAAGGTTCTTGCTCTTTTTCACCTTCTTCTGAACGTTAGCAATCTCATCCTTCTCTCATTCAGTATTTCAGCTGAGAGTCACGCATTTTACCTTGCTGGTTCCTGACAGGATGAGGCCAGCCATTACCAAGAGCCATGGGTTTTCCTGCAGTGCATATATACATCTCACAGTGCCTGAATATTACTGAGAAATCTCTGTGTATCTTTTTTACGGGGCTAATCAATCTTCTTTTTGCGTATGCTTCTCATGTCGGTTTGTTCACTGCTGTTTTGCTGAGAAGATGGCTTTCCAGCAGGACTGAGATCTCTGTCCTTGTCTGCTTCTTTACTGCTCAAAACTGCCTGGGACAGAACGTTCTCTACGGGAAGAACACTGCTAGGCTGATATATTGCAGTCTTTTTATATCTATTCATTTTGTCTCATCTCACCTAATTTTATGTAATTTCCTGTAGATTTACTAGTGCTTTGCACAATGTTTTCTATACTATGTCTTCCAATAGTTAATGGAGTGTTTCAACTAAAATCAATGGTAGCCTATAAACACATTAATAAATACTTTTATGACATAAAACAATTGTGGACTTTTCCTTTAAGGGCATTAAAATTGCAAAAATTTATTTTCTTAATTTTCTTGCATAAGACTTGCCATCGAGCCATTCTCTCAAGATCATTCTCACACTCATGTGGGCTTTTATTTCTAGATGTACTTCTACTTCCAGAATCAATTGTCTTTTCTAATTGCACTTACTAACAGTTTCAGATAGCTTTCCTCACAGTCTTTTTTGACAAAAAGTACCCTGGTTCATTTTCTTTATGTAAAACTGAAAAAAAAAATTGTGTCCTTTGTCCCTCAGTACTTTCTAGAAGATACTGCATATTGCTATTGTTGCAGATGTAGTGCTGGTTTGTAATAATTTGTACACTTTGTGTGTGGATTTGGTTACTGATTGGTATACTTTATGGCTACATGCAGTTAAATATTGGAAGTTTATTGTGTGAAAATATTTGTTTAGCTTAGTACAGGCATGTTGGAAAATCAAGAAGAGTGGCATGACAAACCTCTAACACAGCTTGTGCCACAAGCAGTACCATTCACTTTTGCATGCCTCTGACCAGTAGTGGTTTCACTGATGAACTCGTCAAAGTGAGTGGCAAAAATCTGTGCTTGTTGACATAGGAAAATAGAAGTCTAGTAAGACTGAAAAGGATAAGAAACAAGAAGATAGACATGAAATGATAACGATAAAAAATTTCAGGAGCTTGAGTGAAATCTTGCTGATCGTTTTGCTTCTCACTGGTCACAAGGTCCCCATGAGAAAAAAAAGTTTTACTGGCTAGCTTGGCGTGTGGGCTGGACTGTAGTGTAACGTGGGACCTTCTGCTGGTCAGAATACTTGTGTAACTTGGAAGAGGTGAAGAATTGGCGGAAATGGGTGTAAATCTCAGTCTGAGTTCAGTGTTGTGCATGTCATTAGAGCTAGTTAGAAATATGATTTTATTTGCTAAAGTTCTAAAAGTTTTATTTTTAACCTTGATTAATAAGTTGTCATATTTGGATTAATTGACATTTTATTTATTTTGATGACCAACTTGCTCCTCCTTTTTTTTTTCTTAACTGCCATTATTTTATATATACTTCTTCGGAAAAAAAAAAATGTTTTATATATCAACTACATTTAGATTTTGCATAATAGCATTCTTGTCAAGTATCTCTGATGATGTTACTCTAATGACTGAAGAACTTATATAGTGAGTACTTACAGAATCTTGAAAAAGTTTTCGTCTTAGAAAATGCTGGAATATATCTGTTATTATTAAATAAATACATGTTTTTCAACTTCTTAATTTATCAGCACATTTCATTAAAGATGATTAAGATTTGTTTAAAGATTATTATTTAGTAGAATTGTAATTAAATTGCACAATGCTATCTCTTGTCGTATATGCATGCAAACGCACTATATGTGTGATGAAAACCAAATTGTCTGTAGACATTAATTTTTCTGCATATTTTGTTAATTTATTTACAATATCTGGTTAAATTGGCCCAGAATTTCATTCTGGAAACAAAATTGTAAGTAATAATGTGAATATATTTGCTTATCAAACTTCAATGTCAGCTTTTCCTATCAAGATTAAGTAAAGTATGTGTTGGCCACATTTTCAGCTTGAGTTCTTACAATAGTTTAAATGTGTAAGTAAACAAGGCACAGTACATATAGGCAATGTCATTTAAGAAAAAAAAGAAAATGTCATCTGTAGAAGTCAGCTACAGATCACTTGTATTTTTTCTTGTTGACAGTCAAGTTTCATTGTTGCTATTTATGTTATGAATGTTCTATTTAAATATACTAAAAATACTTTCAGGTTTTTTACTGCTGGATAATTCAGACTTCATTATCGACATTGTTTCCTGATTTATTTTTAGTTTCCCTATTCAGAAAAATCTTCTAAATTTAGGGAGGCATAAAGTTGATAAAAAGGTGCATATGTTTTCCCAGCCCTTTTCCAACTTCGTGACACTTTATCAAGAATATAAAATTATGTAGCAGAGAGCAAAATATGGATTGCACAAAAATCAATCATCCTGAAAGGGACACAATTTTTATTTTTCTCCCAATATTTTCTTCTTTTTTTTTCTTCTATCTGTCTATGTTTTATTCTCCCCCGCTTTTTAAGTAAAATGACGTGATTTATACACAGTGGTCTACTTTGGATCCTAGCTCAATGAAATAATTCAACATGTAGATCTTCTTTATTGTGTTTTTATTCCAGGAAGCCATTTTTTCACAGTAACATACTGTTCAATCACTTGAAAATTCAAATACAAAAGGAATATTTTTTCTTCCCAGTAGTTTTTGACCAATTTTCCTATTTATAGCATGCAATTTGAAGAATGTTACCAAGCTATATGCCTTTTCTCTGTATCATGTGCACTTACTTCTGTAAACACAACCTGTCGTATCTTTTTGCTTACAATATTAATACAACATTTCACATGCTGTCTGGGTCAGGTAATTTATTTGTTCTAAGCAATTGCTGGTTTATGGCTGGACTTCCACATTTGTGTAGCTCATCCCAGTTTGAAAGAGGCCAGGTTCCCTGAACACTGTGAAGTCTAAAAAAACACTGCTGAAATCTGCAGAAAAATATTATCTGATAAAATATCTCTAAAAAAGTGTAGAAGAGATGGGGACAGCAGGAGCATTGCAACAAGTGTGAAGCATAGCAGGCAAAACGCAGTTTAAAACCCCATAAATTAGTTAATAAGAATCCCAGATTTTCCAACTAAATAGTGATTCAGGGACAGGTCCTGCTAAAGTTGCCACAGAAAAGGCATAACTGGATTTTCACAGGCATTTTATAAACATTTGTTATAAATATTTTAAAGAAGAAAGGGAAATCTGCTCACATCTCATTATGATGTAGTAAGTAATTCAACAGAGGTCTCTTCCAGGTTCTGGAATAATTTTTTATCCTGAAAAATGGTTCCATGAAAGAATTTCTCTAATTTCAATGCAGGTCTGAAGACATGTTGGCTTCATGACATACAATATTTTTGTTTTTAACGCATAGGGAATTAGTTAAATAAAATGATAAAGGGGGACAGGGAAAGAAGAAAGAGGGAAATGTTGGGAAGGAAATACACAGCATGAGTGACGTGAATCTAAATTGATTCTGCAGACATTTTTCATGAATAAGTGGCAACTCTAAAAAGATAAAATGGAGTAATTTTCATAGATGAATAGATAGATGGGTGTATAGATAGATTAATAAACAAGCTAGGGATGGTTAAAAGGTGAAACTAGAAATATCCCTGGTGGAAATAAGTTACTTTTTTAAATTGAGACCACATTTGTGATTGTGACTAACCACTGGACTGTGATTGTTCACTGAACTTTTTTGTACATTGTTGATCATTTTAAGGTCAAAGTGGTTCTCCTGAAGGACAAGCACATGCTCTGCGTTAAGAATAACTGGATTACATAGCAGTTTCCAGTAGATTATCTCAATGTCCCCTTCTGGCAATAATGTTTCTTAACATTTCTTAACACTATAAATTGCAAAGTAAAGATAGAAGAAACTCTACTTAAATATTTAATAGATAACTACAGCTCTTGAAGGAATGTGGTATTTTAATAGGAATGGATTTTAGATTGACATAGCAGTGACTGTAAAAGTAACCACAATATGCTACAGCTAGTACAGCTTAAATTTGACTGGTTGTCAAAGTCAAAGTATTTTGAGGGGAAGAAAGCCTGACTGGTCATCAGATTCACAAGTAGCTAGATTTTAAATACCTTTCTTACCACTAAAAATGTTTTTGCAGTCTAATAACACCCACCAAACTCTATCTGATGTTTCAGCCTTTTTATGTCCCTAATTTGGACAATACACTCAAAGACTGAGGCCCACATTAACACATTTTAACACAATCTTAGTGCAGCTATGCAAATTTTGCATTGCATCTAATTCAGATCCAGTCTGCTCAAAATGTGGACAGCAGAAGTGCTGCCTGAACCCACTTGGTGTCCACTTCTACCATTTGAAGACTGACATTTCACATGGGTAGACAGTGATAGGACAAGGGTGAATGGTTTTAAACTAAAAGGGAGATTTAGATTAGATGTTAAAGAAATTCTTTACTCAGAGGGTGGTGAGACTCTAGAACAAGTTGCCAAGAAAAGTTGTAGATGCCCCATCCCAGGAGGTGTTCAAGACCAAGTTGGAAGGGGCTCTGGGCAGCCTGATCTAGGAGGTGGCAACAAGGGGATTGGAACTAGATAGTTTTTAAGGTGCCTTCCAACTCAAGTCATTCTATGATTCTGTGATTCATTCTTCTTAAGCTAACTATTCTTCAAGTATTGCTTTGAAAGAAAATGAGTTTTGGCTGAATTAAAAAAAAAAACACCTTATTTTCATACAAGTGATCTTCCTTTCTGTGAAGTGTTTTTCTGTTTGTTTTGTTTTGTTTTCATGGTTTGTGTGGGTCAGGCGTTAACGCATTGAGCATATCCGACAATAATCCTAACTAGGGATTTGAGTCAGAGGAAATTTAGTAGCAGCTCCAGGTATCACTGGGTACGAAGGTCTCAGTCATTAAGGACCACAACTAAATAAACATGCTGGGATATGATTACTTTATTGCTCTTTGTTCATTTTATGTCATTTCATTGCCTTACTAATGGCTATAGCATTAAGTGTGTAAGGGAGTTCTGAAAATGTAGAACTGAAAGAGGTATATAAAGAAGTGTGTGCTTCCCATAGAGATTCTGTCTTTTCCTAATCATGAATGATGGAGAGACCAATTTAACTTGCATAGATAAGCAAGGGTAGGGAGAGGCACAGAGGGACTTCAAGAACAGATCCCCTTCTAGGCTTCATCCTCACTTTAGTACCGCTGATGATTTTTATGCGCCTTTATAGTGGCCCCAGTGGGAGAGGCTGTGCCATTACACATACTGCATTTTTCCTACACAATTAGCCAAATGGTACATTTCTGATCCATGGTTGATGAGTGAAAATATGCATACAAGAATTACTTTTATGTATACATAAATACAAAATAAAACACACTCATTTCTGATATCGTCAAAATCTTGTATACTGGTGGAGCAGTATCACTTATGAGGACAAAAAGTACTGATGGGCTAATAATTTTACTGCTTTCTATTTTGCATGCACTGCAGTTTATAAGATCAATAAAGAATGTAATGCCTCAGCAGACCTACAATTTAGACTGTAAGAATCTCTGGTCTTGACTAAAGTCCTGCTGTATCTAAATAAGGGGAGCTATTTTCATCCCAGGTGTCTAGAAGTGATTTTCTGTGTTGTCATTTTCTTCCAAGAGGAAGCACAATGTATGACCCATAGGGTTTCTAGTAAAGTAAAAAGCAAAGCTAAGAATGATGTCTTAGGTGAAGCTAGTTTTCTGTTTCATTTTCTTCATTTGTTTTATTTTAACAGGAGAACCTGAAAATGACATGCACTTACCTGGAATTTACTAACAAGGAGTTATAGTTGGGATATAGAAAAAAATATATTTCAGAATTTCACCATTGTATATATACCAACATAAAACTGTTTTGAATTTATAGGTGCATGGATGAAAATGTGCGTAAAACAAAAAAGATAGTACTGTCCAGCTAAAGCTTAGCATTTAAAAATGCAAGTTATCCTAGAAAAATCAGCAAGGCAGCATGGGATATAAGATACTTCTCAAGGTTACTACAAAATATCCCTCGTTTTCCTTCATACCTTCATCCTTCTTGCAATCCTCTACACATACTCAAGTTAAACTTATTTTTCTTTTCAATTTTTCTACTACAAATCTTGTTTTACTATGTAGTTTACCCAGTACTTAAATACTAGGGTCATCCAAAGAGCAGGGAATCTTTTATTCATATGCTTCTCTGTCAACAGTTCCACAGTTTTAAAAGCTTTCTGTCTTTTCTTCCCTATATATAATCCTTTCAGACAGTATTTAAAGACACTGTATAGACGCTATGCTTTTTTTTGTTCTACAAGTAGAAGAAAATCTAGCAACATTGTCTAATGACTCAATCATTTTTTCTCAAAGTTACTTTAGTCTTCAGTAATGCCTTTCTACCTTGACTAAAAGCACTGTATTCTCAGCCTTTATAATCAAAATAATTTTCTTTAGGATGCATGATTGGTTTACGTTACAGGTAGGTTCGCATTTATTTTACTCTTATTGACTGCAGGTGTTACCTACAGGTGAGGATAGAAACACAGACCAGGAAGTCAGCCTTCCCTCATCTGTATATGGAGAACTGAATATTTTGTACTCTTTTGCTTTGTGCTTGAATGTAAGTAAAGTTTGGCTGTATACTTCACTAACCTACTTGCTTGCTAGAGACTATATAGTTGTCCTGTTTTTGACATGTCACTCTCTCAGAAAAGTGATGACCGTTTGGAGACGCAACTATCTGAATGATTACGTGCTCCTGAAAGCCACGTAAATATCTGTGAAATCAGAGAATTTGGGGGGTAGGTTGGTGGAAGGTGTGCACAGCACAAAGACTTTTACTGGTATGTTGTATTATCAATTATGTGAAATTGATGAATTATGCGTAATCAGTACATTGTTCTACTAAGGCTATGTATACTACTTTTGAGGCAACTGCTCTTTCATCGTACATTATTACTTCAGCTGTCCAGATTCTCTGAAATCCTGGGTAAGGTGACCAGAAGACCAGAGAATCAGTAGCTTCTTAATTTTGCATCTCCAACAAGTATTTCCCCTGAAGATCTAGTCCTGAAAGGTTATGATTTTTTTATATTGATTTCATCAGATATTCTTCAGTTCTGGGCTTTAAATATACAACATTAAAAAAAATATTTTTCGCTTTTCCACTTTCTTAAAAGAATTGTACTGTGAACTCTCTGTCTCCAGTGAATTCCATAATCCTTGTTCTTTCCTACCCAGCAGCAACTTAGATGTTTTGAATTCAGTCCCACTTGGTTCATCAGGATGATTTTTTGCACATTTTTCCTGTTTAATTATATAACATTTCTTTTGCTCCATTTGTGCAAACATCCTTTGGACTTGTTAGAGTTTGATTTTCTGTCAAGGATAGTTGCAAAGAAGAGAAAATGATATTCAGAGAAAATAATGCTAGAATATAACTTATTTGCAATTCCAATAACAACGTTGTGAATTTGAACGTGTTGGTGAAGAGCATTTAATTCAAGTGTACATTACCACAGAACTTGCTAAACATGGTTGAGAATAAAGCTACTCCAGTCTGGGCAAATAGATGGATAACATCATTTGCATCACGTGTTAATTATGTATCAGCTGCAGTCACAGTATAGTTCTGTTAATTGTTTATTACACTTTCTGTCATTTACATTTGCTTAACTCACACTTGGAATATCACACTTGATATTGCTCAGTGACTACTTAAAATAAAAAGTAACCATGCAAATGTTGAGCAACATAAAACTAGAAGAGATTTTCTGAGTCATAAATTTGGCTGATGTCATCAATAATACCATTCATAAATCTGTCTCTTAAAACTAGTCGAGTTCCTTGCCTCTGCTATGTAAGTGGAATTTTGTCACCATGCCCTAATCCTTCTGCATTTAGAGTCTTTCCATTTGCTAACGTAAAATTTATTCCTTTGTTCTTCTGAAAGTACTGTTTCATTAACTAAATAGTTTGTGTTTTTTTTTCTCCTATATTCATCATGCATGATTTATTTGTAGAAAACACTCCCTCTCATTGTTTATTTCCATGAGGTGGGTAAACCGACTCTTCTCAGTCCTCTTCTTTGATACATATGTTCTCGTGCCCTGAACATGGCTGGTAACCCATTAGTGCTCCTCAATTCCAGCTGTAATGGCAGCTTTTAAGCCCTTTCCCCCACGTAGATGGGATCAGACACACTGCATGCTCTCAGGTGAATGACAGCAGGAGGTGTGGATGAGTTCTGCTGACTCTATGAAATGTGTTCAGAAGTACTGGTGGAAGTGACTGGTTGACTTCGTGTTCTGGCTAAGTAAACAGATGCTCCAGTATTTTATTTACAAGTTTTTGAGACAGCTAAGCCAATCTTTTCATGGAAAATTAATTTATGTATTTCTCTTAAAATACTGTAGTAATTTAGCCTGGAAAGGTATTCTGATTCTTAATAACTGGGGAGTAATCTTGTACTGGCAGAAGAATGAGGGGCCTGGCTGTGGAGCAACTCTGCTGAAAAGATCCAAGGGGCCCATAGCAGACAGGATGTGGACCATGAGCCAGCAGTGTGTTCCAGGAGCAAAGAGGGCCAACAGCATCCTGGGCTTATTAAGAACGTGATTTCAAGTGGGATCAAAGACAGTGATTTTTTTTCACCCTTTATTCATCCCGTGTTAGCATTACTTAGTTCACTTAAGTATCACTTCTTTCTTGGCTGTATTTTGTATGCAGATACCCTTCAGGAAATAACATCAAGCTAGGTTATTATTGTTTTAATTTTTATTTTTATTAATTCTTCTCTTCAAAACAATACATCACAACGATCTGCTACAATACTACTTTAGTCAATTATCTTCAAACTCCTAAGTTATGAAAAAAGCTGGTGTCCAGTTTCACCTGTAAGTTTTCTTTGGCAGACAAGTGAAAAATACTTCACTTATATAAAATAAAACACAGGTTACAACCAGGTTTATGTCTTCACATGTTTTTAGGATTCAGTGATTCTGAAGACTTCTGGGTCCCAGAGTTATTATTTCAGCACATTTCCTAAGAATTGTTGGATTTCTGATTTTTTTTGTTTTTGTAACTGTGTTTCTAAGAGAACAGTGCTGCAGTTTTATTTATTTATTTACTTTTCCCAAGAGTGGTATGCAGGTCATATTAGATAAGCCATATCAAAATACATTCTTAGATTTTCAATTAGGAAAGACTTATGTTTCTTATCCCTAATGTTTACTATACGTACAAAAAAGCATAAGGAAGCTGCACTATTTTAGTTGTACTTACTCAAAGGCCCAGGCAAGGCTAAGTTTTAGCAAGAGAGCGCATTTCATATTAGAACAAGCAGAATATCCACTTCAAACTGCAAATATTGCTATCTTCTGTGGTGCAGCAGTTCTGTTGCTGCTAGGTATAACTGTCAGTCTACTACAACAGTGCCTACAAGTCTAGAGCATACATTACCTAAAAAAGAGAGTCTCGTGTCACCCCTGTTTCTCCCACTCACCTGCAGAATTTGAAGTTTTTCAAATAATTAATTTATTTGTAATAAAACCTTACATAAATGGTTGGATACACCCATTAATGACCTTTTTGTCATCTATCTAGGTTAAGTCATCTTAGTTTGCTTACACACCAACTCTTCTGACTCAGCCTTCCTGATTCTTAAACAAATTTGTTCTGTGGTTCATTTTGATAAGGAGATACTTTTCTCGGGGGCTTTTGCTTACTTTACAAGTTGAAAGACTGACTTCTCACAGGAAGTTACTTTTACCATGCTTCCAAATCAGTTAGGGGTATTCAAATACTAATGTGTTTTAAATGCTGATGTATTTACAGAACTTAATGATCAAGTGGGCTGTTACCTTGGATATTTTCTCACATGTGTAATTAAAGCGATATTATTACCTGGATAATGAATCATTTTTAGATAGGGAAGGTTGCCAGGGCATTTAATCAGTAAAGACTACAGTTTATGGCTACTTTTTCTCTGTTGAATCAGAGGAAAAGTTGTATGTCTTTACAGCGTTATTTTGAAAAATCACCAAAACTTTAGAGTGCAACAATTTTTTGTATGATTCTCCTGAGATATAGTTCATGGATCTGTTGTGATTTCTCCTTTTATTCAATGTAGTTTTGATAAGGCAGCTTAACCTCTCATGGAAAGCTGTTCCTGCGACTGTAGTGTCCCTGCAGGATGGGGAACTGACATGTGTCCACTGCATGCTTTGTATTTCTGATTTCCAAGACCCAAGGAAGAACTGACTAGGCTCTGAGCCTCTCCACATGCTTAGTGTTCCTTCTGAAGGAAAGTACAGAAGAGAGAGTTAGCATCCCTGGAGGTATTTCTAGTGGAGTCAGCATCTCTAACAGTATTTAAGAGAGATGTGTACGTGACATTAAGGAGTGTGGTTTAGTGGTAGACTTGGTAATATTAGGTTAATGGTAGGACTTGATGATCTTGAGGGTCTTTTGCAACCGAAATGATTGTATACATCCATATCCTCCAGTTACAGGGAATTTGAGTATGTGTCCACAACTGGGGCTTCAGGCAAGACCATGCAGTAGAGATGTTCCACGTTTACATATGGGAAACTCATCATTTTTCTGTCTCTTTCTATTATGAGGAATGTTCTTCAGCTAGCTTATTTTTGGATTTTAATACGTGTAGCCCCATTCTTATCAAATGCAGAGTTACCTGGGTCTATTGCTCATCATTTTATGACTGCGCACATGGCCATATGTGTTAGGTTGGCTGACTCTCTTCCTAAAGCTCAGGCATTCTGAAACATTTTGTAAGATGAAGCAAACATCCATTGTATGAAGTAGGATTATAACAGTACTTGAATTTGTTTTAAATTTGATAAAGGATATAATTTCCCTGGCGTTCGTATAATTGGTAGCAAATAGGACATATGATATACTTGAAGTTTTGAGAAACTGCTCAGGTGAGTAGAGCAGAAAGTAGGTCTCCATCCAGGGTCTCCACCTCTGACTTTCAGGAGTCACCAGTGGGTGTTTTGAGGGGTGATACAATTCAACCCAAAGTCAAAGATGTTTGATGGATCTTTTTGTAAGTGCTTTTTTCTTTCGTCATACACAAAGGCAATTAGACTTCTAGTGTGCATATAGATCACCATGTTGTAGGCACATGGACTCAAGTGTCATAAGCACTATAAGCTCTCCTTTGCTCCAGTTCTCTGTTCATAAAAAGAAGAATATACTTCTCCCCTCTCCCACAGATACATAGATAATTTTACTGACTACAAGATTCTTGGATAAAGTGCTGAGGTCTGCATGAGTACACTAAAAACAAACTATATGACCCCAGGAATATTGCATATGTCCAGAAAACCCTCCCTGACACAGAAGTTATTTATAATATTTAATGTAGAATTGATCATGCAACTTACATTATTGTAGCTACACATAACGATTCAGATTGAATCTTAATGATTTGCATTGTGGTTTGGGTCATAACTGCAACTATGACCATTTCTCAAAGCTTGTTCTTACGTAGACTTAAGATTAAGCCCAAGTACAACTTTGTAATATTGCTTCCCTCATAGTTTCCATGCCAGCAATGTTTCCTGCTCAGCTTGATCAGTGTTCTGGCTTTGTTCTTCAAACAGATAAGTCCACTGTAGCTCTCGTAAGATTCATCATCAGTTTTTAAAAAGGGATTTTTGCTAATTTTGAACTTATTAAAATTACTGTCAAAAATCTGTAGGGAATCTATTTATTTGTATCTTTTAGAAGTCCCGGGAGTTAATGTTTTATCCCTACCTGCGAACACACCTAGCATTAATTCCCTTCTGCAGACAATTCTCTTTTATGTGCACTGGGATATGAATTTATTGCATGCACAATGAAGATGCTTCTGCCCATAAACATATCAAGTGTCCAGGACCTTCCTAATTCTTAGAAAAGCTCTGTTTGTATTTTCAAGGAGATACTGTCATCATTTTGCATTTGCTGGAAGAATGGCTTTGTTCTCTTAAGGAAAATAATGTAATAATTTGAATGTGAACATTCCTGGCTTCTGAGCCAGTGTAATGGTTTTATTGGCCCAATTTAGAAATTTTAGAAGCTTTGGATTATTGGTTTTGATACGGTTTAGAAGCTAGATTTTTAGCAGTACTCAATCCCTTCATGTATTACTGTTTTCAGAGGAAAAGTATCCCTTTGAAAGTCAGGATATTTTACATGCATGCCTCCCCAGGAGATGAGATGTTCTGAAAATCTTCATTTTTATTTACTGCATAAAATTGAGTTCTTTTAATACTTTAAAAGACTCTTCCAAAACATAATTGAAACAGAATATATGCCCTAATACTTTCCTGTTGTATGTTCAGGTAGCATTTTGAATTTTCTGTCTCTCTGCTGTACTTTCAGTTTAAACTCATAGTTTTTAGCACACTCTGAACTTCTCATTAACTGATTTTCGTGACAATAAAAAAGAGAAATTGTCAAGTCAAGCATAACCATGCCAGTGGCTTGGAAGAGTTAAACTGATTGTGTTGACACAAAGTTCTTTCTGCAGGAATGTGATGAGTCAGTTCAGACACTAGTTAAAAATTTTAATTTTAGATAGAGTAACTGAACATAATGGGACTTGTCTGACTATTTAGTTATTTAAGTAGCTTTTTACATAGGAGTGGGAGTTAAATAATCACTAACTTGGGCAGAAGTGTACTGAGTTCATCCTGAAAAATTATGTAGAATATATTACTCATTCGGATAGGATTCAGAAGTTAGAAGACTCATTATAATTAATTCATCACACAGAAGGATTATAGGCAAGATAAAACAACAACAACAAACAAACAAAAACAAAAAAACAGAACAAACTGTGTCCAGATAGTGGTTAACCTTTTTTTGAACTCTTTTATTGTTTATGACAAAGACAGGAGTGTTTATCTGTGGAGTAAAAAGGAAAAATATATATCATTATGTAGTATTTCTCTAGATAAACTTGGATAAATTATAAGGTATCTAACTGGCTACATGAAACATTGTTTATGAGTAAGTTTGAATAAAAACCTGCCAAGGAGGCTTGTTAAGAAATTACTAATCACATGAGGATGATTGAACAAGAACTTTTAATCCTGCTTATCAATATCACGATGTTTTGGTTTTATCTTACACCTGAACTCTTTCCTATTTTCTTCTCAATTCATTCTGCTCTCCGAGATAAATCTCTGATTAATTACCCTGTGTATCAGAAAATAATAAAAGTTATCTGATCTAAGCAAATAATTAACAAGTCACTCCAGTCATTTAACTGTAACTCAGCAAATCTTGCCACAAAACTATGCTACAAAAATCCTTTAAGCCCTCTAAACTGGCAAAACTTCGTGGCTCTTGTGAGTTTTCAAGTACAAACACAATTATCCAGATACGGTTAGTAAATTTATTGTTAATCTGGCCACAAAGCAAGCATAGGAATGGGTTGAAGTGGAAAAATACTAATTTACTACTAGCTTACGGAGAAAATCTGCATGCAGATAGTAAAATGTCAAGAATTACTAGAATCCAGTATTTAGGACTGAGACATTTTTGAACAATATGGAGAACTTCCCCCTGCTAAATACGTTTTTGTAGGCACAGCTGATAATAATTCAGGTGCCAATCCAAGTGTTTGAAAAACATTGAATAGAAATTCACATGTGCATGTATGCATTCATGTATACATGTACATTTTATATAAGACAAGATTTTAAATATGCTTGTGTCTGTCTGCATTTATCCCATACTGTGGCCAGATGCCTCCTGGAGCTGCTAGATAAGGGAATACAACTACTGTGACTGTGTCCTCAGTCTTTAAGTCCTAATTGCTAGTCTCCTAACCAGGAATACTATGTCGTGGCTGTCTCTTCTCCATTAGGTGTCCCTCTAAATCTTCCCATAAAAATGTCCTGCTTCAAGAGGCACAATCCTGACTTTGGATTCTCCACCACCCAGACACACTGCTCTCCATCAGTGCAGTTGCATAGCTGCTAGCTGACATTTCATGGTGGCCTATATGCAGTGGTCCATGGGCCACCTCTAGACTATGAGGTGGCTTTCCCTGGACTATTTCTGCTCTTAAGCAGTGTTTTATTTGGTGGAAGGCTGTCCAAAATCTCTGTGAACACTGAGTAATGTCAGAAATAATAACAGTAGCAAAAAATATTCCTGATACTAGTAGCTGATCAAAGGCTGGAGATCACCACTGCAGGAACACAACGCACAAATACAGTGCTGGTTTTGCTGGACCATTGACAGAAAGTAGCACAGCACATTGAGAAAATTCAGTAGATATTATCTAAATCATTGTGATCTGTTCGGAATATGAGTGAATCCAATGTAAAAGTCATCCTCAAAACATGCCTTGATCTTAAAAAGAGAGAGTGACTATAGATCTGTGATCTGATGTATTTTGTACTTTGCAAGATGCTACCCAAGAATCACACTGATATTCTGTAAACTGATCTCTGTGCATATGAGAAATAGATAAACCAGATAACTTTGTTTACCTTGACCTTACAAAATGGGTGTAACATCTTTCCTTTGCATATGGCACCATTATATTAGTGTTGCTATGCTAGTAACCTATCTCCTCAATGACAATGTAGAATATAAAATGAATAAATCATGTATCCTTTTAGAATAAACTGCAGAGAATGAAATTTGGAATATGGAGGAAGGATCTGAAAATGGGCTATATCCTCAGCCTGTGTAAATTAACTTCAGATGCTGTGGCGTCTATTTATCAGGCTTGAAATATTTTACAGCTTTCATATTCCTTTGATATCTCCCCTTAAGTGCAGACAGGGCAGAGACCTCAGTGGCTGCAAGGTTAAAACTGTAAATTGCACTTCAAAGAATTTGAAGTGTTAAATCTGCTACTCACCATTGAAATCCTTGTGTAGAGTAGTCATCGACATCTTCATAACTCCTGAGCAATATTTCCAGCTTGCAAAGCACGCTAAATAAGGTGGGTCCATAGTGTCTGACCAGTCATAAGCCATGCATGTTCTTTGTTTTTTCTGTGTACGCAGATTCGTAGCTGTTGAAATAGGTGAGTGTTCAACTAGGTGGATACTTCTTGAAGCCAAAAGCATAAAAACAGTTCACACCTCACGGTAATGATCTGTTATTTTTACTCTAAAATGAAAAAAACAAAACAAAACAAAAACCACCTCTCATCGTAACTTACTGAAGAAATCTATGTATTTTTGCTGTATGATGCTGTGGAGCTCAGTGTAACAAAATGAAGATGCAAAATGGAAAAGACACAAAAACAGCTATAAATTGATTTGGTAAAGCAGAATGCTGATGCTGGGTCTTGGAAGTATAAAATTATTCCTTTGATCAGCTTACTGGAAGTAGTAGTTGTGCTGTGCATTTGCCCTTATGGTTCACAAACTTTTCTGAAAATTATCTTAATCAACGCAAAGGCAACTTTGTCCTTTTTTTTCGTATGGAATTGTGTTGTTCTTTATGTGGGGGCAGGGCAGGGTGGAGGCTGGGACACCACAGTCTTAGAGACTTGCTCTGATGTTTTGGATCTGCAGAGGACTGTAGGCATGTGTCCATTATGATACTTCGGTCTTAAGCACAAGAGGTAATTTGTTTTCTAAGATGTCTAAGAATTGGGTAACAGTTATTACTCATTTTTGGATGTGATTCACCTCTGACATTTTTATTTTTTAAAAAAAGCCAATGATCTCTGTCATATAAAGTAATACTGCAACATTATGAATCTTTTCTTATCAAACCTGCTCATAATTTCATGTGTATTAGAATATAAGCAAACATTTCTGATCCACTGCTAATGATTCATTTATGAAATGTTTTGGGGTGGGCAGTGGCAGAGCTAATGCAGCCTTCCTGTGACGGTGCCCTCTGAGGCATGGTGCGTTACTGGGACGGGACACTCAGTCTCTGCTGCAATACGGAGGTGTGCCTTTATAAGCCAAAGGTGAAATTCCTCACTGACATGAGGAAATTTGCACACAGCTTCCTGTGTAGCAAGCTTTTGGCGAATAATCTCTCTAGTTTGGAGATCTTTGGCCATGTTGATGGTTGCGGGGTGATACTATGGCATAAGTTCATGTGGTTTCATTAGGCATGGTTAGCGCCGTCTCCTTGTGTACTCCGTCTTATGTGCCAGCAAATGGCAGAAGAGACATATCAGTGTGTGTTTTATGTGCATACTTAATAAATATTCCAGTTTATTAACATGAATAGGATTCCTTTGGAGTATGTCCATTACAACTCTCCATACTCACAAAACAAAAAGAGATACTGTGATTCCTTATGTGTATTCCTTATTCAGAACACATAAGAAAAAAAGACCAATCCAAAACAATCCTTTATTTAAAGACCTCGTTGTGGGCACCTATATTTCTTACTAAGCTAGAGTAATAAGGGAACGTATTGTGACTTATGTAAGAAATTCAGTAGCGATAGTAACCTGAGAGCTGTTTTCATTTTCAGGAAGACTTTTTATGGAAATAACCTTGATTTTATTAGCTTGTGTACTATTTTATACCACAATCAGAAAGAATGATTACATTTATTATGGAGAACTGAACAATTAACAGGGTTAATAGTCCTAAAGATAAGATTGGAATGCTTTCTGTATGTGACTATGAGGTCAGATTTAAAGCAAAAAAACCCCACAACAGAACCACATGAACAAGCACATTACAGTACTGCTTTCTATTTCTTCAGAATTAGTGCAAAATTAATTTTGAAAAATCATTTCTTGCTGAAGTTTACAGTATCACAAGGCTGAAAACTGTTTTGTAACCTAATTATACAACTTTAAAACTTCTGCTTATCTAAGGCTAATATTTCTTGGCCTTAATTCTGGGGCTGCATTGTGATCCACCTAAGACAGAAAGAAAGCACATAAATATTTTACAGTAGTAATTTAGAATACATTAATTGTTCATGATTTACTTTATGATGCAAAAAATCCCCCCAAATACAGATTTTTGTGAATGCAATATGTAACTGTAAGAAATTTCGTTATGAAAACATGAAAAAATAGTATGAAGAACAGCTTCCCTCTAGTGTGCGATTTTCCATATTAAAAAATCAATTGGATTGAGTTTTTATATGATGGAATGACAAAGGGTCAATTCATTCCCTCTCTTTAGTAGTCACTGAGGAACCTGTTTTGGCAGCACTGAAGAAGTGCTTTAAACAATGGAGGGTATAACAGGATTTCATCATGTCATACAAGTCTTCTGTTTTAAACACATTTGCTTATTTTAAAGTTACTTGCATGCCAAACTGTTTTGGAACTAGAGTTTTGAAATACAACTCAGCTAGCCTAAGATATGTTTGAGCAATATATAGTTTTGATATAAAAAGTCATAGATTGTTTAAAGGATATCTTATTAAAACCTGTGCACTAAGAAACATAAGATAATTCTAGTTAACGTGAAACCCTTGTATATCATTTTAAGTAGCATATTTAATGCAATGAATCATTTTATTCTTATAACTAGTAACTAATTGTGTAGCAAATACTTCATTACAATAAATTCTGCTGTTGAAGAGTCTTCAAGCTGAACCATCAGGGCATAACAGGAGTCTATCTCATGATGAAACTACTATGATTTCTTAAACAAATAAAGGCTTTCAACCACAAATAGCTTTTAATCAATCTTAATTTACAAAGATACTTTGCCTGCTTCTTTAAAAAAAGGGAAAAAATAATAAAGAGGGTAAAAGTGAATCTTTTTACGCGTCCGTTACTGTGAAATGTTACTTTGTGAGTAGGATTTCTTTCGTGTTTGTAGACATGAAATTGTCTAACACTTCAGTTGTAATCCTAAAATTCCCGAATACTGTTTTCTGTTGTATACAGAAAATATAACAGTAGGTTAAAAAGGGCACCCTCCCAAATCTGCAGAGAATTTGTGCAAGAAGGAACACCATCACAAATACTCTTAAATTTTGGGTCAGCTATGTGATAGCAGACACTTTCCATTCAATTAAACATTTCAGTGCTATGTGTATAGTTATTCGCTCTTGTTGGTTAAGCATCTTAGGAAAGATTTCCTAAACATGTAATCTTTAGTGTAACTGTTGTTTAGCAGTATAAAGAATAGTTTTCCGTACAGGATCACTTGCAAAGCAAGAACATTTGAAATTCTGCTATGCAGCATTTACAAACACCCGATTAGCAAGCAAAATTCAGCAAACTCATGCAGAGATTCAAGTGACTTCTTGGGTGGGGTCTGTCTGGATTTGTATGTGTTATGTATACTAACTGATGAGCAATGCTCATCAGCAATGACCTACCCAAAATCTCCACCTTCTGTTCAGAGAAGGAAAATAATTTCTTTTCTGTGTGCCTGAGTGGTGCTGAAAACAGCACACTGCCATCACATTCTGCATGGAGAAGTGTTAGAGCAGGAAGCCATCTTCTGAGAGCATGTGAGATCCACTGCTGCCAATGCAGCAACGCAGTATGTGATGGGGAGGGACTGTAAAGAGCGGGGGACTCTTGCTTTACTGTTTATGTTGTTTCAGGTCTTTGTTAAGCATGCCCACACAGCCCGCTCATTGTCACTGTTGAAGAACACGAAGAGTTGTAAAAATAGACATAATTAGGCTATATATCTGGGGACTGAGGATAGTCCATAATTGTATCGCACTTCCTTACTGTTCAGAACAGAGAGAACAAAATGGCATATGAATCTACAGTCTCTTTACACAAAGCAATGAGTGGTTTGTTTAGAACCTTTTATACCACTGCTTGACAACAAAATGTGTAGAAGGTTGCAGGAGATGGGAAGCTTCCTGGATGTACCTGAGTTCATGCAAGAACTGGAGCCAGTGTAACTTCTGATAAGGTAATTCCATAAAGCATTCCAAGATTATCAGAAGGGTTGCACTGTATCATAAAAGAAAAAAAAATGCAGGCAGAATATAGCATGCAGAAGCAGTTTTCCAGCTCCTCCCATTGTAGCACGCAAGAGACACGGTTATAGTTAACTTTGGATAATCAACCACTGTGAAACAGAATGGAAAGGTTGTACATTTGAGCAGCTTTTTCACTGTTTTTGCTCTCAATGATGAGGGTCTCAGAACCAATATTAGACATGGAAATGGCAAACTACAGTGAAGTTTTAGATCCAACGTACACCGCACTGGAGTTTGAAACTATGCAGATTCTGTACAATGGCAATGGTGAGTTTTGCTCCATGATGCATAATCATGCCAGTTAGTGGGAAATGTGAAGTTCATTAGTGTTATAAGGTATTAGCAAAATGTTTTATTAATGGAACATTTGGGGATTGTTTTCAAACTACAAATCTTCTCTTTCACACTTCACCATTAACTCAAAGTTAATAACATTATAATTCTTTAACATTAAGGAAAATAAAAGAGGGGTTATATGTAGTAAAATAACTGTACTGTCATCAGTCAGTTAATCAAAGGAGGAAAATGGTTTATTCAGCAGTTGTTTTATTTACTGTAAGACAAATGAATAACTAGTATTGACAGCTGAGACATGAAAGTAAATTTTGTATATAACATTCAGAAGAACAGGACAAAATTATCTGGAGGTTTGTGAAAAAGAAAAGCTACTGCTTCTCGATCCCTAGTTTCTAATTGTTGGACTAATATTTTATTTATTTAAGTATTAAACTAGTCAGTCTAGATATGTGTGTATATGATTGAGGGTGATTTTTTTAAAATCATGTTGACTCTCTACAGGCTAATGTTTAGCTGAAAAAAACTGTTGGCATTTGGCTAACGTAGCATTTTAACTTCAGGTAGAATATTTTAATGCAATTATTTTTGAGAAATTGTACCAATAAATTATACTTGAGATAGGAAGCACACAGTTTCATTCTGCCATCTTTTAACTCTGATCAAAACCAGGTAATTTCAGTCTATCAAAGTGAAGAAAAGTATCAAGTGAATTAAGCTCCCCTAAAGTGTCTTTCCAAATCTTCTAATATATTTGAGAATTAGTTTTAGTTGTATTACAAATACAGATACAGTATTTATGAAATACAGTATATATTGAAATGCAGAACAAGTATGTAGTGATTTGCACTGCTGATACTCAGCATGTTCATTTCCCATATCTACGTATTCCTTGCATATAGAATCCAAGTTAGTTTTTATTGTTGGGCTTGAATTTTCATTTGAATTTATAGTATTACTTTACAGCCAGCTTAGTAAACAGAAAAGTAGATTTTATTATTGATTTAGGAAGAAAAACAGACCTTCACTGCCTAAATGATTTTGAAGCTATCAACAATGATTATGTAAGTTTTAGAGGATTTATCTGATTTTCCTTTTACTATGGGTGATTTCATTGGTCATTTGTTTTTTGCTGAATCTCACCCTTTCTGAACTGTTAATGTTACACAGAATGGGAAAGCTGATTAGAGAGGTTATACTGTGTTGTGTGTTAGTGATCCAGTTAGTTAAATTATTCACTGTAAATGATTACTTTGACAACTATTATTTACTAAATGTAGTCCTTTTCTCGTCAGAGTTTGCTTTGAGGTTAGCCTAAGTATTTTCTGATAGAATTTGGCTTCTATCTACAATGCTAGTCTGGAACTGAGAGCTGCCTCTTCTGAACTTTCCTACCTGTATTTTGAAAACTTCTAAGTTAATTAGAACTACTCAGAGAAATTTAACTATCCACATTCAGACAGATTCTACAGTTCTGTTGAACGAACTTTGCAAAATCAGGTCAATTTCCCAGACATTTTCTTTCAGAATAATACCCAAGGAGAATAAGTATCTGCATCTATATGTACACATATATGTAAACAGACACAAGGAGGTACAAGTCATGCTGCTATGAAATATGGTTAAATTTAAATATTTTAATTATTCTGATATGTCCTCATTCAAGATCAATAAACTGTGAAGTAAAGATTTTATATTTTCTAAAAAAAATTACCCTGTAAACTATTTTTAAAAATAATTTTTTGGTCATAACAAACCCAATCTTACCTTTTTTTATTTTTATTTGAACATTTTTAAATGTGATTCTAATCAACTGTGTCTCTGTAAAACAGAAAAAGTTGATGCTGATTTTCTCTTTGTCTAAAGAATTCTATTTACACTGTAAATTCCTTGGGACACAAGCAAAATTTGTATTTTTGCATGACACATTTGAGATGGCTCTACTACAATATAAATAATAATGTCTATCAACAGTTCTGCTTTTCAGTGTGCTCACTCTTCATGAGCTCATGTACTTCTTAATGCAGGCTTGAATATCTAAGTAATGTGACCCTCTTTTCTCTGAATAACTCCAAAAGTTTAAGGTATACTACAGTTTTCCTTTCGTAAGAACAGGAGCATACTCAGAAAAAAATTCTATACTCAGAAAACATGTCTGTTAAGCCTTGTGACTCCAAGGATAATAAATGTAACTGTTCTGATTTTAGGTGAATTCAGTATTATTTACCATGTTCAGTGATGAAATGTTAAGCATATTTAGAGAATATTATGTCACGCAACTTTTAGGTCAATCTTCCTTTGAAAAAGTTGTTCAAGGAAGTAAAACTAATTCCTCATAGCATTCTTTCCTTAAGTCGACTTTTTTTTTTTAATACAATTGATTCTTTCAATGATAGTCAACAGTTACTGTCACCTTCTGTAAGAAGTCTTATATGATGTCTTTGCCAACTATCTGTATAACTCTGCTTTATGCCAGAGTTCCTCTTCTTGTTAGTTAGAATACATATGTAATTACACCTGCGAAGTTACATTTACTTTATAACCCTTTTCAATTGGAAACAGTTTGGAATAAAATTATTTGTTGTTGAGAACTTCATAAATTCTGCTAACCTGACTATAAATTTGATAGTGCTCATCAGAGTGACTGTCAGATATAATCAGATATGCTTTGCTAAATAAATAGAAATAGTGACAACTAAAAAGGAAAAAAACAGAAAAAAACATTCTTTTTTAAGTATAAATTTTCCATGTGTTACTTTTTTGAAACTTTGCCCATAACTATGTATGTTGTTCTTGCCTATTTTCAGACAGTTCAGGAGAACCTCTCAACATGAATGCTACTGACAGCGGGATCAGCAGTCTCTGTGCAATATGTGGAGACCGAGCAACTGGAAAACATTATGGTGCTTCCAGCTGTGATGGATGCAAAGGATTCTTTAGACGCAGTATACGGAAAAATCATGTTTATACATGCAGGTATTTAAAAAGTTAATCTAGAGGCAGTAAATTAATGAATGTATGCAAACATTACTTTCAGACTTTTTCAGAATTCTCAGACATACATAGGGATATTTTCAGTTTCTTTTGAAGGAATTCTAAATGGCACTTTTGATGGAGCATGCGAGTGATGTTATGTTCTTATAATGTGGAAAAAAATCCCTTTCATTTAAGACTAATGAATTGGACCACCTATAAATGGCTCCTCTGATGAGGGATCTTTGTAGCACTATACATGGTCCTAAAGACAACGTATTAAGTTAGCGTTTAAGGCCTCATGAGAGTGTTATATTCATTGACCTTTTTTTTTTTTTTTCACTGGTAGGACTTGCAAACAAATTGCTAAGAATGAAAAGTTACCAGCAATGTAATGAGCATCAAGATAGCACACTTTGAAAGTCTAACTTTAATTATCAAAGCCAGGCTGAATGTTTTGTATTAGCTCTTCTTTTTTCCCAATGAATTGACTTCTTGTTATCACTACTAGAACAAAAAGTGTTTATACAACCACAGATGCTCTATCTTTTTATTGGGGAAGATTTAAGCACTGGAACAGGCTCCCCAGGGAGGTGGTTGAGTCACTGTCCCTGAATGTGTTTAAAAACCGTTTGGATGTGGTGCTCGGGGTTATGATCTAGTGGTGGGTTGCTAGAATTAGGATAGTATGGTTAGGTTGCGGTTGGACTTGATGATCTTGAAGGGCTTTTCCAACCTGAGCAATTCTATGATTCTATCTGTTAATGTTGATATCATTGCATTACTGAACTGCAGTCTCAGTATTTTATTTGTGATTACAAAGAGTCACAGAAACACAGATCAGCTGAGGTTGGAAGGGACCTCTAGAGGTTATCTGGTCTAACTTCTTTGCTTAATCAGGGACACCTAGACCAGAGCGCCCAGGACTATGTCCGGAGTGGCATCCCCTGATAGCAAAACAAAACAAAGGAAATGAAAAAATATTGTATTTTCACTGGCAATGTGAAAAGTGTGATTCTTAACTGATTTTTAATTTTTAGTCTTAAAACTGTTCATTATTAAGGCAGTTTCTGAAGAGAAAAACTAAAATATATGAGTCTTTTTTTAAAGACAGGTCAAGTATATTTGCACATCTTCCCACTTCAGTGATGCACTGCTCCTTTTAGTGACCATTCCCCTCTTAGTCAATCTGAACACCAATCTGCTAACTTCTGTGTGCCTAGCTGCCCAAATTGTCATTCTGCAAGTATGTGTACCATGTCTGAGGAATAGTTCTGTGCATGCCCAAGTCCTTAAAATGTCAGTTTTAAGCCATGCACAGAATATATTTGTGAGTTTAGGCAGATAGGTAAAACTGAAAACTTTCTTTCTAGCCTTATTGCTGGAAATGTTTGCTCCACTCTTCCTTAGAGACTTAACATTCTTATAATGGAGTATCTGCTTATAGGCAGATCACACTGATATATCATAGACATGCTTCTAAAATGGTGTAACGAGAGCTGATATAACTGACTCCAAGTAGAGCACTGGAAAAGATAGATCTATTTATCTAACACATGCACAAAAAAGGGCAAAAGCAAATGGAGAGGAGGGGATGCCTCATATACATTTTCCCTAGGAACATCTGTGGATTTGCATGGGAGCCAGGAAAGCTTTCTTACAGTGTCACACTCTGTTTCCGTGTCTTTATTTTATTGAGGTATTCATTTTTTTTCTTCCTGTTTCCTGTTTAATTTGTCATCTGTAATGATACTATAGGTAACTTGTTCATTTGTTAGCTCCTAGAAGTAAACTTTGCCATCCAAAGGTACCGGTTTTGCAGGAATGGGTGGGCTGCTCTATGCTGGTGACAGTTGACATTTTCATCAATTATCCTGTCCTTTTTCTATTTGTAGCATTTCTTCCTTGCATATCTCACGAGAAACCATAACTCAAAAGTTTTCCATCCTTGCCCATTCTAATACATACTTTATACACACATGTGCCGGCAAAATAAAGAAGTATGAAATCTCTCAAGACTGACTGAAAGGGAAAAAAAACAACGGAAGAAATTCTGTGGTTATAGACATAATTCTGAGAGCACAAATTAGTTAGTTTTCCTCTTCATAACCAAGGTGGTGCTTTATTAATGCTTTGCATGTTTACCCTTTTTTGTCTCTGATAGATTCAACCGGCAATGTGTTGTTGACAAGGACAAAAGGAATCAGTGCAGATACTGTCGTTTAAAAAAATGTTTTCGAGCAGGAATGAAAAAAGAAGGTAATAGAGTCATTTATTATTTGATATGCCAAGAGTAATAATCTAAGTTTTAAAATTTAATCAAAATTCCAAATTTAATCAAAAATCAAAAAAAATTAACAGCATAATAATTCAGTGGAAAATCTGCCTGCATGATGGAGATTTACTTTTATACTGACTTCAAGCATGCATCATCTAATTTTCAGGTGGGTAAGCAGTTTTAACACTTTGGGCATTATCAAACATGACAGGTTTAAAGTGAATCTCAGCTGCTTAATCCATGAATCCTGTCACCAAAATTCATTGCTTTCCAAGTGTTGAGCCATACGCCTGGAAAAATTCAAAGCACGGGATTTCAATTCTAATTTACAATTTTTTCCCAAATTTGAGTCATAAAATATGCATTTACGATTGTGTTTCTACCCTACCTAAGCTACAGGACTGTCTTGCTTATTATTCTCTTCATTTTAAATGTTTGAAACTCTTAAGGAAGAAGTGTGAGGTAACTGTGGTAACTGCTAGTGGAATATCAACTATCATAAATATTTCTAATCTCACTGGGACTTAATATGTGCACGTGAGATATACTTATGTGTGCATGAGAAAAGATACTTATGCATCTACCTGACAAATGTGAAGAAACATGGATCTCCTGATGATCTTCTTGAGGAAATGGAAGGATCAGACCGCTATTTTAGCAGAGCAATAGCAGAAGAAAGGCAGTAGGAATATTAGAGAATTTTTGTACCAACTTGTTGGGCTTGTTGCTTCACTTTCAGTTATAATGTAGTGGCAAAAGACATCCTGATCTGGTTCAAATAAGCTGTCAGAAATGATTCTTTCATTGCAAAATGTATATTTTCTGTGATACTCTTTGTAACTTGTTTTATTTGGAATATGGTATGTTTTCTGGAAGGCCAGTCTGCAATGGGAGTGCATGACTGTCCTGTACTATAACTAGTCTTTATCAGTTTTAGTCTAGACATAGCTTTCCTAAGATGAAGGAAGCTGTTTCTTTATACTTTTAAGTATCTGTACCATTGTATTGCTTTGCTAGTGTTCAAGTTCTGGTATGAGATAACAGGATTTTTTTTCCTTGCAACTGTGGAGGAATATATAAGAGTATAGAATATAGCATAATAGAATATAATAGTAATTACTCTATAATATAATAGAGTAGTACTGTACTTGTATGAAACAGGTTTGATAATTTTTGTGGAACACATTTTAGTCTTCTGGAATTTGAATCATTAAAATCAGTAACATGTTGGGTATATATTATTAATCTGACATGAAAGAAAGGAAGACCTTCATATACATAGCAGCCCTAGAACTTCTGAAAAAAACAAAAGCTTTGTAGACTTTCGAAAACTGGAAATAAAGAACATTTTAGCTCAGAAGGGACAGCTGGAAGTCATCTGGCCCAGGCTACCATTTAAAGCGGAGGAAACTTCTAGGTTCAGTCAGGTTGCTAAGAGCTCTCTCCAGCCAGGTTTAGGTAGTCCCTAAGAGTGGGCATTTCTCACTTCTGTCAGCAACTTCTTCCACTGCTTGACAGCCCTCACTGTGAAGAATTTCTTCGTAATATCTAACTGGAATGTTTAATTTTGCAATTAGCATAGAGTTGCCTTGGCCTTTCACTGTGCATGTGAGAAGAAACCTGGGTCTACTGAAATTAGACCATCTCTACCTTGCTCCTCTCTTTCCTATAAAAACAACAACTGTGCCTCACCTTGGACATCACGTAGGCTACAGCACCATAGCCCTCCGTTAGGCCCAGTTTTCCAGTGTCTCTTGCATACTGGGTAGCCCAGTGCATAGTTAGCTAATGTGACCACAAGGCATACTATTGAGTCATGTTTATAAATGAAAATATATATCCTGTTCAAAATTTTAATCTCATTTTCACTATTCTGCCACTTTCAGTTCCACTACCTATAAAACTTTCATTTTTCCCCTTATCCAAGTCATGTTTATTCAAGGCTTCCCAGCAGTAAAATAATTCAAGAGACTGAACTGTAGATTTCACTGCTCATATGCTGTTATAGACCTCTCTACACCATCAGGTTCTCTCTTAGAGCGTATGTGTAGCATAGTCTGTATGAAATATTCTTAGCTTGTTTCCAGCAAATCACTTTCTTTCCTTCAGGGCAAAGATGAAAAGGGCTTCAGCTGGTAGAGGCTATACAAGCCCTCTTTGAGCAAATATTCCCCCTTCCTTATGGAGTCTGAACAAAGGCTCTAGAAAGACAGACAATTCAGTCTATCTGAAATTATGCATATTCAGAAAAAAAAAAAATAGAGGTATTTGCCTATGATTCTCAAGTGCTCTGCTAGTGACTTTCACTAGTGATTGGTAGAATAGCTTACTGTCTTATTAATATTAGTTAGTACTGACATTATTTTAATGAGCTATGTGACACTAAGCTTCTGAGATTAAAAGTGAGTGTTTATTCTCCGTTCTTTTAAAAAAGGGTGTTTTTTTTCCCCACCTTTTCATGCACATTTAGCACTTCATGTTTATCACTACACAATGTTTCTTATTGTGACCTTAATAAAAGGCCCATCATTGAATGTCCTTGGCAAAAAGTTACTGCACCTCAGGAATAAACTATGTGCATTGTTCAGATAAACCCTGAAAACTATTCGGTGGATAGAATTTTTATTTATTTATTTTCATTTTTATTGAAGCCTTTGGAGCTATTCGCAATGTTTCCCACAAAACAGCAAGCATATCTTTGGAAATAAAGCTGCTGCTCTTAAAAGATGATGAGATTCCTTGTGCAGTAAAAAATATTTTGATCAGTATAATTCTTCTTTTTTTTCTTTCCTGGCCTAACCTTGGACATGCTCTAGGCTTTAGAAATATCTGATTGATAGTTTTATTTTTCATTCTTCCTTGAATTCAGAAGTAAGCCTTGTTGCTTCATAAGCCTTGCATGTACTGATTAAGGATTCCATATTTAAAGTCCTTTCAACTACCTTTTTTGCCTCCCCATGGGACAACAGTTACATGCCTGGAACCTTTTTTGTGCTTTTTTGTTCTTTAATATTTTACTTCATTAATGTTCTGTAAACTGGCTAGGAATTCATTGTCACAGTATGAGATTTAAGTTTTAAAATTATTTTACTAGAGTATTTAGTTCATTACTCACTGCTGTATCAAGGTTTCTCACAGGAAACTACCTCTCACTCAGACATTTTTCATGGTGCTGTACCTCTTCACCTATTCAGCAGTACAGAGATGTCCATTTCCACCATTATCAAAAAGGCTCATTTATCGAAGTTCAGTTTCTAGCTACAATTAGTTGTATTTAATTTTATAGACAAACATCATTATGTGGATAAGGACCAAGAATGTGTATTGTCATCCTTTCTCATTTCTCAGAGCTGAAAGCACAAGGTTTTTTGAATGTCATACTTTTTATTCTTATAATTATCTAGTAAACCTCTGTAATGACATTGTGTTGCAATGTTTACAAGTCAGTAAATGAGACAATTATTCTCTTCCAGCTGTACAAAATGAACGGGACAGGATAAGTACAAGAAGAAATACTTTTGATGGCTGCAACATTCCCTCTATTAGCACACTGTCACAAGCTGAGACACTTTCCCGTCAGGTACTGGTATCTCCTATAAAACTCTTTAATGACTTCAAGAAAATATTTTCTGTGGTTGAACACTTTCAGATTCTCATTGTATTCAATATAATTTTAGAGATTACTTTTTTCCTACTTCCAAAATATACCCAGTTTCCTCTTTCCAATAAAGAATCAGCAACAGAATTCATTCTTAAAGCGAAGTCAATATAAAATTTCCACTTTGTCCTGGACAATATGTCCTAGGCGCCTTTCTTAATAAAGCTTTATGGTTCTTACTGCTTTTAAATCAGTTGCTGTCTCAGGCAGCTGGTGGCACCTATCTGTTCTTGAGGCTTGCTTTCCTATGAAACATTAGTGAAAAAATTGCCCAAACCCATTAAATTTCTAATGGGTGTGGACACTCATTTCCTTACATTCTTTTGAAAATCCCATTTTCAATATCCTTAGGTATTATAAATAAGGCAAACAGAAGTGTTCCAACTGCAAAGTCTATTCGCAGCTTTCTTTTAAATTTTCTTTGACTCATCTGAACTTCATTTTCTTTTTTTCTCTTTTTCTTTTTTTTTTTTTGTCTCTATTCAATCAATTGCTGAATGGAACAGTCTCCAGTCCTTTTCTGCAACTCAGATAAATCATGGTCATTGATTCTGCATACTTGCACCTCTTGCTAACTTAGAATTTAACTGCCACCTTTATGATTTCACATTGACTGATTTATACATCCCCAAATGTTTTGTAATCTCATCCTTTATCAGCATCTCTCTTAGGGTGGAACGTCTGTAAAGAATTGATGCAGGAATTACTGGGTGATAGTCTTTGGCAGATATTGCATGTCTGGGCAGATGAACATAATGGACCTTCCTACCTTTCATATCTATGCAGTATGAAAAATATACCTATTTTACCTCCTTAGTAATTCTTTGAACTTGCTTATTATGCTTTTTAGTGTGTGCATGTGTGTGTCAGTCCCTTAATCATTTCCAACTGACGCATGCAGTTCTGGAATAAGAGCTTTCTTAAAGAGAATCACATCCTCAGTCTTTTCTGCCACAAAGTTCATGTCAGATGGTAGATTCAAGTCCTAAAATACCACCTTGTGCATTCACAACAAAATTTATTATTCTTATTGTTTGATATGTTGTAGTAAAAGAGAATTGCTTCCTATATACATATGCTTCCTAACCTTAAAGACCAAGAGATGATATTAATGTGATGGAAAAATCAAGTTCTAGAGGTCCTTGTTTTTGCCTCAGTTGAATGGGCCTGAAATAGGAGTTCTGTCCTGAGATGAGATTTCAGGAGGTTGGTAGCGTCACACATTATATCACAGAATCATAGAAAGGCTTGAGTTGGAAGGTACTTTAAAGACCATCTAGTTCCAATTCCCCTGCCATGGGCAGGGTTGCCACCCACCAGATAAAGCTGCCCAGGGCCCCGTCCAGCCTGGACTTGAACATCTTCAGGGATCAGGCTTCCACAGCTTCTCTGGGCAACCTGTTCCACTGCCTTACCATACTCAAAATAATTTCCCCCTGACATCTAACCTAAACCTCCCTTCTTTTAGTTTAAAACAGTTCCCCATTGTACTGTCACTTTCAGGCTGTGTAAAGACTGTCTCCCTTCTGTTAATAAACTCCCTTTAAGTACTGGAAGGCTGCAGTGAGATCTCCCTGGAGCCTCTTCTTCTCCAAGCTGACAAGCCCAGCTCCCTCAGCCTTTCCCCATAGGAGAGGTGCTCCAGCTCTCTCATCGTCTTCATGACCCTCCTCTGGACCTTCCACAGCTACAGACCTTATTTGTGCTAGGAGCCACAAGCTTGGATGCAGTACTTCAGATGGAGGCTCATGAGGGCAGAGTAGAGGGGGACAATCACCTCTCTTGCCCTGCTGGCCTCCCCAGTTTTGGTGCACCCCAGGATACTGCTGGCCTTCTGGGCTGTAAGTGCACACTGCTGGCTTGTGTCAAGCTTTTTGTCCACCACAACCGCCAAGTCCGTTACTTGTTCAAGTACTCGAGCTTTGGCAATGCGGAAAGAGGTGACATTCTTCCAGTTTTCAATGTTTGTATTAGAATGGGGAAAATAATTTATTTCATTCCTGAGGATTGCTTGTGAGGAGAAATTGTGCAAGTAAAATTCTCCCACAGATGAAGGTTCTTGGATCACGTAAATGTGAAAGGGACACGCTGCACTCTCAATAAAGATATGTCACTGACATTTCTCAAGATTATAGAAATATAGTATTACGTTGTCTTGTTCATCAAGCTGGTGACACCTGTGTTGCAACCCAGAAATGAGGAGCAATGGAGAAAGGGGAAAGTTCTCTGCTTCATGTCTTTGTTAAGAGATGCAGTCCTAGGAGTTCATAATGAATCCCCAGCAGAAGTTTACCAAAGCAATTTCAGCACGCAGTCTATAATCTTGTAATTTATCAAGTTGTATAGCTTAGGATATTAAAAGATGGAGGGTGTTTCAAGTTCATGAGTCAGTATGTGTAATGATTAAAGAACCTGCATGTTCTTTTCCCTCTTGAACTAACTTCTAGTTGGTGGACGATGATATATCTATTTTTCTGATAGGTAAGAGAGCCTCCTACTATGAGAATTTTCTTCCCCGTGTAGATACTTTTGATTTACGATCAAGACTTTTCTGGAAAGAATGAAATATGTTGAATTTCATTTTTCTCTTTCTGTACTTGGGTTTTTCTAGACAAAATTTTTCTACTAGCTCTTATCTGAACGATACTCAGTATTTTCAACTTTATTTTTCTAGAACAGATGCCAGAAATAGACTCATGTTTACAGCAAGGATTTCACAGTCTACTTACAAAGAGACAATATCTCTAACTCTTTTCCTACATCATAGCCTTTGAATTATGTCTGAGGACTTTTTTTCATCTGATTGGCTGCTGTATTCTCCTAAGAACTGATGTTTAGATGGTTAACTGTCATTACTATCTAAGCTGTTTTCAGTGTGTTAGGCTACTGAATTATGTAGAAAGTGCTGGGCCTTAGTTCAGAAGTGCAACTCCCTTTGACCATCCAAGAATAATGGGATTTTACCATGGGTCCCAATGCGGCTACAAAAAAATCAAACAGTTTATTATTACTTATTTTTTTTAGGGGCTGGAGTGGGGAAGTAGGAGAGGGGTCGCAGGCATAATCAAATCTCAGGATTTCTCAAGTATCCTTTCTTAAGTAAAATGTAAAGTGAAACTGTTTCATTGGTCTCGCACATTTATTTTGTTCAGTCCCTATTTTAACTTCGGAAGTTAGGGATCTGTTCACTAGTAGAACATGCTACCCATTTATCTCTTTCTTTCTTTGCCCTTCATTTTATTGCATATGAACTCTTTCTTTTTTTCTAAAATGAGGTAAATGACAACCATTTTAAATGAAAAAAAATCAAAACTCAAGCCTAAACAAAACAAAACTCTCCTGTCTACAGACAACGAAGTCTTTACAAATAATCTTTACAAACCTTTACAAATAATATTTTGGAATGAGGAGCTATTGTATCATGATATGAATAGTGGTAATAATGATAAATAAATTCTATAATTTATGTGCAGACTATTGTATCTGTATTGTCTGTGGGGTCAAGGAATTTTTTAAGAGTATGTGATAACTGCTGTCATGTTTTTAGTTTGCCCTGAAACCTCTGAAACCTCTGAAAATGCAATTATATGGAATTCAACATTATTAACTTTTTTCTTATAATATGTCCAGATCTCAGTCTCCAGTCCTGGTGCAAGCACTGACATAAATGCTAAGAAAATTGCTGGTATTAGTGATGTCTGTGAATCAATGAAGCAACAACTTTTGGTCCTGGTGGAATGGGCTAAATATATTCCTGGCTTCTGTGAATTACCACTGGATGACCAGGTACAAGAGGAGACCGAGGAGAGAACATTAATAACTGTCTTTTTATTTCTGTGATATTTTAGTTTTATGAGTAAACAATAATGCAATGTCTGACCAAATACAGCTGGATACTAGATGCCCAATTTTAAACCTTTTTTTTTTTAATTTTGAAATAACTCCACCATATAAAAATGGAGGGAGTTGATATGGCTTTAGCCTATTAAAAGAAGGAATCAAATCTTCAACAAACCAGTAGTTGTTTAGTGCTTTGTGTTTTCTGTATTCTTTTGGAAGCAGAAATACCTAGTTGAATGCGGAAATGAAAAAAAACTTGTAAAAAATCATGCTTTTTTCTGGTCTTGCAAAGTATTTATTTTATGTTCATCTTTCATTATAACATAGTTTAAGACAGCCTGTTATTTAATTTGAAGCAGATTTTCTCTGCTTGCAAAAATAAAAGCCATAAGAATCTTGAGCGAATGCCAAACACGTGCTGATGTCACTCTATAGCAAGTAATATTTCATATGATATAATGTACTCAAATTATATTGTAAATAACAAAAGTGTAGAGAAAAAAAATTATCAAAACTTGAAGTGTTCTTCAGGGTTTTTATTACAGAGGTCTGACTTATCATCACATTTGTAATACACCCCATGTTTAGTGAGTTTCAGAGCCAGCTGTGTTGGCACACATAGAATCAGTGTCTTCACGTTGTGGTAGGCTGTCTTGTCACCAGCTGCCTGGATAGAAGGTTAATTCATGGCTCAGGATCTCCTGATTCTAATCCAGTGACATCTGATTTAGCTTGAAAATTACTCTGAGAAGTGAAATTGAGCAATTCCTCTTTTTTTCTCTTAAGTCCTTCAATTTTTAACGAAGTCTCATCATGAAGGTTAGGATAATCCTTGGGTTTGAAACTAAAACTGAGTCCATTCCCTTTTATACTCTTTCTCAGAAATATGGAATTGGTTCAGACACAGGAGATACCTCCACAATAGGACTTCGATATCTTCGCAGTCTCACAGAATATGATATACGCACACAAAGTCAACAGAAAAGTTAAAAATCTGTTCATGTAAAAGAAAGAGAAACGTAGTGTTAGATCTTTAAATACAGTGTTCCACACAGGCAATGAAAGCAAGCAATAAATAACTTGCTAAGATGACATGAAAATATGGAAAGGATCAGGTGTCATTAAGAAGTTACTATCTTTATTGAAATGAAAAAAATCATCAGTACAGATAGATAAAAGATAAGTTAAGGCTGAAAACATTTGCACTACTTGAAGAGTGCATGTTTGGGAAATATTTCTGAACTTTAAATAACTTCAAAAATTAATGACAAAGGTATTGGGAGTTAAATGCCAATTTATTTAATCATTTATTTATTTTTGTGATAACTTCTTTCTAATGGGCATTGTTTGTTTATTAATCACGTAAATCATCTGATTTGGGACAAGCAATTCCTGATCTTGGAATTAGACCATGAAGCAGGCCAATGTGGATAAGTTAATTCTACTGAGTCTGATGAGTCTTCATATATTAAGTATTCCTAGGTGCTGTGTTCCTTTATATTGCCTATAAAGAATGGGCTTGGCTTCATAAGAAAAGAATTGCTTGCAAAGAATGAAATTTTGTGAGTTAATAGAGGTCAGTGCTGAAGCTTCAAGCAGATTTTAAAAAGGAAAGTAAGTAGGTGACAAAGAATAAACTAATGATCACATTTTGAACTACCTTCCTGGTAGGAATCGAGTTTCTTCGTTGTTTACCGTAGTGTATATTTTAGAGTATCTGACTGTGTTGGCGAAAAAGCTCTTTTATGTAGCGCATACAATTTTGATGGCAAAGGGGAAGGAGTGACAGTGAAGAATTTACCACCATTGTTCATTCCACCCCACTGGGGTCTTTGGCACCAACTCAGAATTTCAGAGCAAAATTTGTTAATGAAATAAATGCTAGGAAATAAATGCAAGAATTGTATTGACTAAGAATTTTGTAGAGTTATATGTTTAAGATCGTCCCCAACTGCTAGAAGTGACAAAGTATGATAATTTTATTATAATATTATAAAATAATGCTATACAATGGAAGGTTTTTATATTTACATTTTACCATATGATCTTAACAGTACATACAGCTGAAGGTACTCATGTTAATATGCACGCCCATTTATTTTGCCCTTTCTTGGAAGTTACTGCTTTATTTTCTAGTGAGTCTGCTATTTTTTTTAAGGTTGCACTGCTAAGAGCACATGCTGGAGAACACCTGTTGCTTGGAGCAGCAAAACGGTCCATGGCATATAAGGACATTTTACTTTTAGGTAAATATTGGTTCTATTTCAGTTAATAATGATGATGTTATAGTACACTAGCAACCATATAGTTACTTAAGTGGGACAACTGTTGTGGCACAATTAAAGCAATGCATTCTGTGAATGCTAAATAGCTATTAAAGATATAATGTCATGTGCCCTGTTCCAGCAAAAGCAGGATACCAGAAACCACAATTTAGAGATTTCCTAGCAAATGTTTTCCTTACATTAGCATCATTTTTTGGTCTCTTTGTCTCATACAAAGAAAAAAGAAAGGAACAAAACAAAACGCAATAACAACAAAAACCACCACCAGTACCAAAAACACATAAGAAACCTTCATTTAAGGGAGGAGACTCATTTAATAATTTCAGTCTTAATGAAAACCATTTACCTGGTTCTTTCCTAAGAGCTCTTCAGATATGGTCACAGAAGATTCTATAGGCTACAAAAGTGGATGGCCTGTTCCCTACAACTGTCTTTCCCAGCATCTCTTTCACTGCTGTTTTGACAGCTGACATGTGTCGTCATGCAAAGAGCAATCCTGTTGTCCTCTGCCATGTTGGATATAGGTATATCTATGGAACAGTGTGAGTGTTGCATGTGTAACAAATCATGCAACAAGCATATTCTTGATCATAAACTTGGCTGGGTTATATAAAGAGATCATAGCTGTTAGCTAAAGGGACGTTGTCACATTGTGGAAGCATGTCTTCCCTTCAGTCACACAGCAGAGAGGCACAGTCATATGATGAGATGTGTGCCCATGTGCATAATGGCATGGTGAGACATTTGCTAGCAATCTTTGACACAGCAGTCTGCAAGCCTAAAGCGCACCCTACCAAAAATGTCCTCATGAATATGTTCAGTTCTTTGGCTGTTTCATAAGAAAGTATTTAAGTCTTTCTGGACAGCTGGTGCAAGTCAAGATTATGGAGAATATAAACTCAAACTAGTTTATTCATCAGTGTTGTAGTACAAGGGAGTTTTCTGCTACTTCTTTGGGTTTGCCTTTCCATAGCGTGATCCAGCTTGAATTTCCTTTCACACATACCATAATGTTAAAGGGGCAGAAAGGGCTTGCTCTGAAGATATTACTGGCACCATCAATATTTTCAAATTAGAAATTATACAGATGACTTCTTTGATCTAGTTCTTTCTCTAGCTGTCATTTCACTGACAAAATTAACATAAATAAAAAGAAAATACTTGCAGTTTTATCAGGATTATTAAATAATGACAAATAATGAGAAAATAATAAGCAGAAAATTATAGTCAGCATTACCAGAATCAGCACACATACTGAAAGAATAAACAGTTTGAAGCTATTTCTGATACTTCAAGGTAGATATTTGTATAGTTTATGAGTCATTTTGGCATGGATCTCTTGTGATATGATGATCAACTTTTCTTTCAAAAACAACTTTGTGGCTTCTGGAAGCTCTGTGATCTTCCCACTGTTCTCACCACTTATTTTAGATGCTTTCTTGTACAGCAGTTGAATTAAGATATCATGATGGTGACTTACTCAACATGGAAATTTAAAATGAAAAGAAGAGGTTATATTGACTCTTTACTGAAAGTTTTCTGATGCTTCTACATTTTTTAGAAATACCAGAAGCATCTGTTGGATAAAGAAGCATTCCTGGTGTCTTCTCTGAAAAAAGACTTTTTTGTCCACTGAAAAATCCTGATTATTTGTATTGGTATATAATGGGGGGAGAAAAAGATTTAGATCAGTTTACTGCTATTTTTATCTTTTGTGTAAAGGCTTGCTTGTTTCATGCTTGTGCATTCAAATGTCTGTCTCAGTCCTGTGGACTAATAAGTAACTACACATGATGGCATATTCACCCACATAGTTTATTCACTAGGTGAGAGCTATAATTGGTACAAATAACATTATTTGCATCACAAGAGTTTTGTATGCTCTAAAGGAGAGCTATTGACTGAAAAAATATTAATTTGATTAAGCAATATAAAATACATTTTTGAAAATGATCTTCATCATGTAGTATATTGCGTCTAAATCTTTATATCAATCCACATGTTGGTATTCTTTCTCTCCAAGGTAACAACTACATAATCCATCGCAACAGTACTGAAGTGGAGATCAGCCGAGTGGCAAATCGAATCCTAGATGAACTAGTTCGACCCTTCCAGGAAATTCAGATAGATGACAATGAGTACGCTTGCTTGAAAGCGATTGTGTTTTTTGATCCAGGTACACTCCCGAAAATATATCTCAGAATTATTGTTAATTATTAATTTTGTTCAGATTACATTGAAAGTTATTTTTGTTGATATAGCACCTGCTCATGTATCTAGCTGGAAGGAAAAGAACAGAATTGAAAAAAAAAGTAAGATGCTCTTCCCAAATCAAAATTTACCTTGATTGTATGCTTTTGTCATTTTTCAGATGCAAAAGGCCTGAGTAATCCAATGAAGATTAAGAACATGAGGTACCAAGTCCAAATCAGTTTAGAGGATTATATCAATGACCGTCAATACGACTCCCGAGGAAGATTTGGAGAGCTTTTGCTTTTACTGCCTACACTCCAGAGTATCACTTGGCAAATGATTGAGCAAATACAACTGGTTAAACTATTTGGAATTGTTAAAATTGACAGTTTGCTTCAGGAAATGTTACTGGGCGGTAAGTTAACAACCTCTCAAATGTACCATGTTGCATTTTGTTGAATTTAGCATACTGAGATGCTGAGGGAATCATGATGTAAGCAAGAACTTTGACCAGTGCCACACTGACTGAGCTTCAAATCATACAGTTGTTAGCTAAATGCTTGTCTTGTCTGCTCATCTTGTTCCCTCAGTCCTACAACCTCAGCCTGTGCTGTGTACTTCTCAATCTTTGCTGGGTATCTAGACATAGAATTGCCTTGGCAGATCACAGAATTCTTACAAAAATTGCAAGAAACCCACTGTTAATGCAGTCAAAACAGTGCAAATAAACACAGTGCTTAACGTGGTTGAAGTCTGGTTAAATTGTTTAATGAATACCCAGAGGCAATTATTCAAATTGCCAATCAAAATATTTGCTCTACAGAAATGTAATTATTGCAGTATAAATTGCTGGCAACAACCTGCTCTTCTGAATTGATATGTGCTTGTGTTATTTTTGCAGGTACTTCTAATGATGCCAGTCATTTACATCATCCAGTACATCCTCACTTAGCCCAAGATCCATTAACCGGCCAAACTATCCTCATAAGTTCAATGTCTGCTCCTGTACATGCAGAACAGATTTGTAAGTAATTGCAAGTTAGCCTTCCATCAAAACATTTCAATGTTACAGTTTAAAATATCAATTAAAATGGTGACCTGTCAGTGCTTATAGAGTTATTTCATAAAGAACAAAATAATTGTGCATTAAAAACATGTTTGTAAACAGTGATAAGTAAGAGTCTTTGACTTGAATTTAATCTAATTTTAACAATTTAGCACCATTCTGATACATCATTGGTTTTACATGGACAATTTCTAATAAGCTGAAATCTCCAACAATGTCCTATTTGCCTAGCATGACAAATGTACAAGAACTTTCTTTGGGGTCAATAGTATGTATATATGTATGCAGAATAGGACAGAATATAAAAACGTGCAATTCTTTCTGAATTCTTTTTCAGCAACACCAGAAACTCCATTACCTTCCCCTCCTCAAGGCTCTGGACAAGAATACAAAATGTCTTCAAATCAGGCTTCAGTAATTGCACAGCAGTCTATTTTGAAACAAAAATCATTGTGATAATATTTCTCTCTTGTTCTTCCTACCTTCCTTATTCCCCCCATTCTTTCCCTGCACTTCTCCCTTCTTCCATTCCTCCTTCCTTTTTATGCACTAGATAATTTGGTAGGAAACTTGCACATTTATAATCTCAGGATGATAAAGGAGATTATTTCCTCAGCAGCCACTACTGTGGGTGTTTCTTAACCTTTTTGATTTGGAAAGTAATATTCACTGTTCTGACTGCTATGCAGAGCTGTAACTGTGGATACTGCAGTCTGATAAAAATGTATAAACGTTGATACTATTTTTAGATCTCTTAACTGCACAGATTCATTTTTTATTTTCTGTTTTGGTTGTCATCTTAATATTATTGTTTTAGTTGTGTACATAACTTTTTTTTCCATTGTAACTGAACTGGTTAGGGCTTGTTTAGCTGTGAATTGTAGACACGAAAAAGCGGGTTAGTCAAACCAAAGCCAAGACTCCACAAACAAAGCACATGTACTACATAAAAAGGAGGAAATACTGAATGGATTGAAATATTCAATACATTGTAAAGAATACTGATTTGAAAGAAGCATCTCTTTCAAGTTAAATTTCAACAAAAGAGTTGAATCCTCCCTGCTTACCAGTTTGTATGAATCAGAGGAAGGGCTTGCCATGTGCAAAGATGTTTGAGAACTTTTTGAAATCTACATACACAGTAATGTCTATATTACTCAACAAGACAGTGCCTAGGCATGGATGCAGACACCAGAATGCTACTATTATATTACTAAAGAGTTAGAAAGGTGTCTGGATTTTTTGTTGGTCAGGGCTATTACTCTCCCAGAAAATTTCTCGGGATATTTTGGGAATTAGGCCTGTCTAGGGACACTTTTCACTACGCACTTTCAATATTGCCATCTTTCTTTACAGAGAATAACTGTAGGAACATGGCCAGGCCATGTTAGTTGACCTCAAGACTGGAGTATATAGACTTTGTACTGTCTGACTTACTAATGTAAATGTAGCCATTGTGTTATTTGTCTCACTAGCTGGTGAATGCATCGGCAATCACTCTAAACTTTACCTACAGAATAATTGTATCAGGGCTGCTCTGAAAGTAATGCCTCCTACTTTATTATGTTGGCCCACAACATCAGAGGTGGATATTGGTGGTATGGCAGTGGAGATTAAACCTTACCACCAGTATTCCATTACATGTTGTTGCCGTGTGACAGATGGCAGCAGAGGGGTAGTCTGACAAGATGACATCTGACATGGAAGTGTGTATGAGCAAAAGTATGGAATTGAATTCCTCCATGTGGAAAAAATTGCACTTATTGACATTCATCAACACTTCCTTAATGTTTATGGAAGACAAGCAGTGGGTGTGAGCGCAGTGATGCGATGTGTGGTGCATTTCAGCAGTGGCAACAGCAACATGAAAGACAAGCCACATTCCAGACAGCCATGCACAGCTGTCACATTACAAAATGAAGAGCATCTCAATCAGAGCATCTACGTGAATTGATAGATTACAACCAGGAAGTTGTGTACAGAGCTGAATATCGGCTTCAATGCGTTGGAAATGGTGGCAACATTGGAATATTGCAAAGTTTATACCAGGTGAGTCCCACAAATGCTCACACAGGAACAGAAAGAACACCATATGCAAGTATGTCAGGATCTATTGAACAAGTACAGACTGAAGATGGCAGTTTCCTGGATCACATCATTACCAACGATGAAACATGGTGTCATCACTATACGCCTGAGTCAAAATGGCAATCCATGGAGTGGTGACATGTGAATTCGCTACTGAAGAAAAAGTTCAAGATGTAGCCCTCAGCAGGAAAAGTGATGTGCACTGTCTTTTGGGGCAGGAAAGCAGTGATCCTTCTGGATTTCCTAGAACCCAGACAAACCATCTACTCTGACCACTACATCATGATGCTGACTAAGCTGAAGGCTTAAACTTCCAGAGTCGGATCAGAGAAGAAGACAACCTTTCTCCTGCAACACAGTAACACCAGTCCCCCTACCATTTGGAGACGATTGAACACACTACCAATCTTGGCTGGACTGTCCTGACACACCCACCATATAGTCCAGATTTGGTGCCTTTTGACTTCCATCTGTTTGGACTGATGAAAGATGGACTGCATAGGCAACATTTTTCTAATAACACTGTCATAGCAGCTATGAAACTGTGGGTCACCTCCACTCATACAGATATTTACGAGCACGGCATGCAGACTCTTGTTCATCACTGGCAAAAATGCATAGCTAATGGTAATGACTGTTGAAAAACAGCATACTGTAGCTGAGAATTTGCTCTATTAAATAGTATTCTTGTACTCCTGTTGTACTTTCCATGGAAATAAATAGGAGGCATTGCTTTTGGAGCAACCTACATATTTATATAGTACATCTATGTCTGGAGAGAGATGACTTGCTAACTCAAGTGATAGACATGCCTGAATTCAACTCCAGATGTTCCTCATTTGAGCCATGGTATTTCAAGCTTTGAAGACAGCTAGCACATCATGTACTTTCTGTTTGGATTTCAAACTCATCATTAGAATTTTCAAGTGTTTGGTATGAATTGGCTTACTGTGATGAGTCCCCTTTGACTCCTCTTCCTCCCTTCCCAGTTCTGAAGGATCCAGAATTGATTGAAATTTTCCTTCTGTTGTCTATATTAACCAATCTGGATATGGACCCTCTGTCAGTTTGCACAAAGGGGACATTGTGACACATGCTCACATGGGCATATATTCAAGAATTTTTGAAAATTATCCGTTATAATATATAAAGTGATTATTTTGTTCATACAATAGTGATATCATAAGAAAATAGTCACATTTCACATTTTATTTATTCCAGACAGCAATGCTTTTCTTTTAATACTTCAAAGTAGATTTTTTTCCCCCAGAAGCCAAATAAGAGATAAACAGAAAAAATATTTACAGTTTGCTGAACTATGGCAAAGATGAAATACAGTGGAGTCAGAAATTCTGCAAGCTGAGATATTGATCATCCTGAATCAGACGTTTGCCTTAATCACAGCATCCAAAGATGGTATAATTAAACCTCTGGCTTTTAAAGTTACTCAAACAAATATATATGATTCTGCATAGACTTTTTTTTTTTTTTTTTTTTGCAGGCAGAAAATACAAAGTAAACACTGAGCTGACCTAAACATTTAAAGGGCTTTAATGAAAATGCATTTACCACAAGGTAGATGCTGTGTTTCTTTTTGTTATTTTGAAGTAGTTGCTTTTGTACTTAGGTCTGCATACAGCATCTCTTAAAGTTTACCTTTTGCTTTATAGAATGTGTGGGTTATTTTGCTGGTTACTGTTTTTTTTTTTTTTTTATCAATTCATTGCTCTTTTTACTAGACCCTTTTAGTAAGACTTTTTATGGCAGAATAAAGTACCAAAGTTTTGCCATTAACTTTAGAGTGATCAAGACTGTGCTGTTTCTCCAAGTAATTCACCAACACTTTGTGAGAAAACAGATAAAGCATGCATGAGACGCCCAAATGTTTACTGTCTGGGGTCGCTTTTGTGACCCTCTCACAGAAAGCGAATGTTTGTCTCTAGCTGGATATGCATGACTTTGCTGGATCAGATTAATTAAGCTGGTTTTGCATGACAGGATCGGTCTGACTAACTAAAAGTAACTTGAAATAAAAAATGCCCCCCGCCCCCCGCCTTATATAAGCAATTAACATAATAACATAATGGGTTTAGTTTTCACACTGTTGTTTAGATATTAAATGTACAATAACATGGTTTCACACACTGCCAAAATGTACTGGATGAAAAACATACTTTAGTATTTTATCTTACTAGAAGATGTTATCTATTTTGTACAATATATTACATTTTTGAATAAGAGGAACACCACTGTAATTTATTGGGAAAAGCTGATTTATTTTATAAATGTAACATTATTTTTGTAAGCTTAATTATTCAAAATCAAAAATGATTAGCTTTGTTAAATATTAAATTATAATAAGATGTAACTTTATATGTTTGAACTCTGATACCAAGTTTTTGTGTTGAGCGTTTGGAATTGAAATGGTTTCTGGAAATATTTCAAATGGACTGTTTTTCATCAAAATTCAATAAAGAAAAATGAATGATCCGAATGACACATTTGCCTTTGTTAATTTTTTTTTTTTTTTTTACTATTTACATAAACAGTGATGACGCTTTCTATTGCTTATCTTATGAATAGATATAAAACTGTAACATGCTTTCATCTGTACAATATTCACAGAATCACAAAATGGTTGAGATTGGAAGGGAACTCTGGAGGTCATCTGGTCCAACTCTTGCTCAGGCAGGATATTGAATTCATATGAAAGAACATAATGGCAACATTTTAGTTGATTCTCCTGTAACATGACAAAGTATTACATAGCTATGGTTTTCAGTTTTCAGTTCTGCCTCAGAAAAAAAATTGAAGCATGTGCTTAATGCCATCTGTGTTTAAAATGAAGCATATGTTCAACAGCATTTTCTTTTTTTTTTCAGGGCAGGGATAACTTCACAAATCACTCCCTTTTGTTGCTCTAGTACATTGCTACCTAGGCTAATTTAGTTACAACTAGGTTGTCTTTTCCAGCCATAAGGATTCTATGATTCTGTGATTCTGTTTACTTTATAGGTAAATACTTCTAAAATTTTAAACTGATTTTTCAAGGTAGACCGCTTTATATTAGCAGCATTTCCTAAGTTTTGAAAAGTATTGCTCCTGTGAATAGATTTTGAATAGAAGTAAATTTGGGGAATTTTTGGAGGGTGGAAAAGAAGAGAATAACACAGTGAATCGGAGTAATTGCTTTTGCTCAAATACCCTCTACTTTGGAGTGCAGAGTTGGACAAATCTGCCATGGGAGGCAGAAGAGGCTGCACTTAGGAATGCTGGAGGGCTCCAGGTCCCGTTGAGAATTCTGTGTTTCTGGTTGATTACTCTAGATTAAGGATTTATCTGCTTTTTACTTGTAAATGCTAACTTGAATGAAATAATTTTATGATTTTAATGAGTAGAAGAGATTTTCTCTCAGCCTACAATGGAGCCTAAATCTTCAGTGACATGAAGTGCTGATAGGCAGACACTTCTTTAAGGATTTCCATAAATCAAGTTTACAAACAACTTCAAGAGGTGAATTAGGAGCATCTGTTTTGCAAAAAGAGATGGATGTATTAGCTTTCAGGTCAAATCACTGTATAAAATTCCTCCCAGTTAAGGAGTTCTGAATATGGGTGAGAGTATTCATTCAGTTCCAGGAACCTTCTGTGTCAGAAAATGTGATGTTTCCAGAATAAAAAAATAAAATCCATCACAGCTCTTGTTTAATATTTTTGTACTTGGCAGTCCTGTTTTCATTTGAATGATTTGTGTCAATCTGTGACTGTCTAAAACATGTCTTTCCAACAGACTGTTTATAACTGTGCACCTCCAATATTTGTGTTATTTACGGAATCATAAAATGGCTTGGGTTGGAAGGAACCTTAAAGGCCATCTGGTTCCAGCTCCCCTCCGACGAGCAGGGCTGCCACCCACTAGATCATGCTGCCCAGGGCCCCATCCAACCTGGCGATGAATATCTCCATGCAGAGGGCATCCACAGCTTCTCTGGGCAAACTTTCAGCACCTCACTACCTTCACAGTAATGAATTTCTTCCTGATACATAATCTAAACCTACTCTCTTTTGTTTAAAACTATTACCCCTTTTCCTGTCACTACAATCCCTGATAAAGGGTCTCTCCCCATCTTTCCTATAGACCACCTTTAAATATTTGAAGGCTACAATGAGGTCTCCCAGAACCTTAACCTAGACTAAATAACCCCAGCTCTCACAACCTTTCTTCATAGTGGAGATGTTCCTCTGATCATCTTTTTATCTCTCCTCTAGACCTGCTCTAAGATGTCTTATGCTGCAGGCCCCAGAGCTGAGTACAGTACTCCAGATGGCTTTTCACAAACCAGAATATACCTTATGCTAAAGTATACGGAAAGAAAATGTTTAAAACCACATTTTCTATTAATTCTTTCTTAAATCTTCTGTACTGTTTTGCAAATGTCTACATTTTTCATATTTTCCCTGATGTAGAGCCAGTAGATTTCTTCTTTCCTTTTATACTCCAAAAAGTAAATTATTTTTCTTAAACCTTTAAGTCATTGTGCTAACAGGTTTCCTCCTCTTCTGTCAGTTTTGTAATACAAAAAGAAAGGGAACATAGTCCCGATCAAGTCTGATGTTGATCATTACTTCCTTCTGGTTTCTCATTCTCTTGTAGTAAATCCAAGTATTTCAATTAATCATAAAGTCTACTTGGAGACCTCTAGAAACTCAAAATCTAACCTTGATTACAAAGAGGAGTAAGGAAAAATATTTTCAGAAACCTCTTCCATACAAAAAAAATATTAAAATACATACTTGATTTTTAATCAAAATTATAAATATTTATGGAAAAGTGAGAACGTGAAAGATAGGAGTGTAATATAAACACGTATGCAATGAAAGAGACTTTCAGTCTTCTCTCACAAGATGAAAACAGGTAAATCATTCTCACTGAATGTCATCCTATCTAAATAGCCTCTAAACAGGATGGACAAAATTTCATCAAGAGAGAGAACAGAAGTTATACCTAAAAAATGTTCTTACAATGATTATCTCTGTTCCTTAAAGTTGTTGTGGAGCTGTAATTGCTACTGACATTATATGGCAGTTCATCCCAATTAAGGATCAGTCAAAGATACACATTAGCACTAGACTTATGGCAGCACTGACAGGGTTGTCAGCTCCTCACTCACACTGCTGCACAGGTCACACCACAGCGGTACAGCCTAGCACCAGCACATAGCTCTTCATTGCAACCACTGATAATTATGGGCTTTTCCACTTGCAGCAGTGATTGTCATTGGCATCTTAACACAGTGAGGTGTTCTCCATGGGGAAAACAGCAGCAAGTGCTGTTGAAGATCTCGCTTTAACCAGTCTGATCAAGGGTTGCTTTCATCTGAAGCTTAGACACTGTGCTCTGAGATTAGAGAAGAAAGCCTAGACATCCACATTTTTAAAAAATTCCTCAACTTTTGTCTGAATAGCCCTGGGTCTCTGTAATAAATTTTATTATAACAAGAAAGCACTGAATAGTTGAGAACATTGTGTCTTATTAGGCTCAGCAGCTCTGTGGGATTTGGCCTCGCAAATAATTACTTCTGCTGTTTTGTTAGTGAGTAACCCAAGCAGCAGTTGCTGTTTCAGATTTGGAATCCTGAATGTCTTCATGGAAATGTAGTGAGACAGACTGCACAGTCAGATGTGTGTCTGGAAGTGAAAAAACCTCATGAAGTTAAAAGAGATCATGAGTGGTTGGAGACAAATATTTTAATAGAATACATAACAATGTGTACTACAGTCTTTCAAGGGAATTAAGAAAAACAAGGAAGGAAAGAAGGCCTGCATAAATCTGGCACCATGATAATTCCATGAAGACATTATGAGAACCTCTACAGTGGAAGTAAGAAATTAGACAACCTTGCTCAAGAAAGTTTGTTTATGATCTAGGCTATCGCTTGTTCATTGCAAACATTGGGTTAAGTTGGAACAGCTGATTCACTTACATTTATTTTTCTTGAGTGGGTCCTGGAGCATATCCTCGTGGCTTAGCATGTCTGCTGGTGCAATCAGACAGAATGTTGGCTCTCACTGGGGCTGCTGTGCAGAGAGGCCTGAGTGCATTCTGCATCCCTGCTCAAGTATCCTGCCTCTAAGCATTTTTTAAACACATTTCTTGTCACTGGGCACTAGGACCATGGAAATGGAATGGCACCCTTCATATAGTCCATGGCAGTGTTTCCAGTCACCATTCCATTTTATCATAGGAACACAACAGTGGTACAGTTGAACCTGCCAGCTGCATCATCTGACCACTTTTCCTGGAACAGCTCTACAAGCTCCCCCATTTTGGGAACATCACAAGACAGGAAACATGGTGCACATGGTTAGCCAGGAGTCACAGTCACTCTGAAAGTGATAATGACAGCAGCTGATCCAGCACATTAACTCATTTTTTACTTTATTTTATACGTCTCACAAACCAACTGATGTGAGATCAAAGCATGGTCAAATTGTAGTTTAGTTGCGTACAGAGTCAGCATTTAAATTTGATACAAATGCGGAGAAAAGAAGTGTTGGAACTGGTGATGTACCCACCTGTTACATCCATAAGTGATACTGGCCATAGTCAAACCAGTTATCTGCTGAGCCCTTGTGTCGCCTCTTAGAATGGTACCTATTTCCTGTCTGTTTGGAATAAAGCCCGAGAGGCTGGTTTACAGCTGCCATCTTGCTATATGTGTGTCAAATTTATAAAAATCTGATTTTGAGAGCATATAAAAACTTTGTTTTTTAGCTTATGCATTTTGCTGCTTAAATGAATTGATGCAGCTTTGCTATACTTTGAACAGCAAGAGGTTTTTTTTCCCCCTGTTTTTTGACCCTCTCACAACTGAATGAATTTTCATGAATATGACTGCCCAACAAAGCGTCCCATTTTTCAGTTGCGTTCCTTTTGTAATTTAAATAATGCAAGCATATGAACATAGAGTTTTTTCCATTAAGAGGCAAAGGCAATCTCACCAATAGAATTCATTCAATACACTTCCAACATTTTATGTTCCAAGATATAATTAAGATTATCATGGCCCAAGACTAATTTTCTGTGGTTTCCAAAAAAATGGAGGAGATAGCAATTGTAACAGAGGACAAGAATTTTCCATATAAATTTTTTCATTGTCATATTAGATTTTTTAATGAGAGTTAGTCTTGATCAGAAATGTAATAATAGGGAACAATACTGTAAAATATGCAGACAGATGTATTAGAGAATAACAATCTTTAATTTATTTCCTGTGAAGTACACTTTTCTTTTGCAACACTTATATCAATTTTTATCTCAACAGCAAAATCACAATTTAACTGTAGAATGATCTGTCATCTATTTTAGCTCAATTTTTGCAGGTTGATTAATATTGCATCATAGGAGTAAATACATAGAGGCAGATATTCCATCCTTGTGACATTGTGCTTGTTCAGAGACTGACAGCCTGAGGTGATGCTCATTAACCAACAAGTAATTTGAAAATGAAAATAGGAATGGAGTCCTTCTGGAGGGCAGAAGAGGAATCCACATCTCTCTGAGTGTGAGGAAAGCACTGATGGAGATTTCAGCTTTAGACTAGCAGAAGGAAACACCTATTTAAGGAGAAATTTGCACTTAAAAAACAAGGGGAATGGTGGGAAAAATGGCTTAGAAAACTGTAGTGCTTTTAGTCTCAAAGGAACTCAGGGAAGACAGATACAAGAAAGCTTGATGAGCACAGAAAGAGATTTAGCCAAAGAACTAAAACAGTGCTATTGTCTTTTTCAATGTACCATCCTCTCGAAGTATATGGATATCACAGAATCATAGAACCATAGAATGGTTTGGGTTGGAAGGGACCTTTAAGATCATCTAGTTCCAACCCCCTGCTATAGTCAGGGACGCCTCCCTCTAGACCAGGTTGCTCAAAGCCCCATCCAGCCTGGCCTTGAACGCTTCCGGGGAGGGGGCATCCACAACATTTCTGGGCAACCTGTTCCAGTGTCTCACCACTCACACAGTAAATAATTTCTTCCTAATATCTAGTTCAAATCTACCCTCTTCCAGTTTAAAACCGTTTCCCCTCATCCTGTTGCTACATGCCCTTATAAAAAGTCCCTTCCCAGCTTTTCTGCAGGCCCCCTTAAGGAAGTGGATGGTTGCTATAAGGTCCCTTGGAGCCTTCTTTTCTCCAGGCTGAAGAGCCCCAGCTCTCTCAGCCTGTCCTCACAGGGGAGGTGCTCCAGCCCTCTGATCATCTTCGTGACCCTCGTCTGGACCCACTCCAACAGCTCTATGTCCTTCTTATGTTGGGGGCCCCAGAACTGGTCTCATGAGAGCAGAGTAGAGGGGCAGAATCACCTCCCTCGACCTGCTGGTCATGCTTCTCTTGATGCAACCCAGGATATGGTTGGCCTTCTTGGATGCAAGCACACATTGCTGGCTCATGTTGAGTTTTTCATCAACTGACATTCCCAAATCCTTCTCCTCAGGACTGCTCTCAAGACACTCTTTGCCCAGCTTGTATCTGTGTTTGGGATTGCCTCAACCCAGGTGCAGCACCTTGCACCTATAATATGTGAAAAAGAAACTCTTTTTTTTTTTTTTGGTGTGTGTGTGTGTGTGTGTGTGGTTAGCATGAACTTCAAGCTATTGTGGTTACAGAGAACGTCCTCAAACTCACCCACAGGTAAGCAGAAGGGAAATTATTTTGACTTCCAAATAATTATTTTTTTTTTTCATACCAGTCAATATTTCTGATAATTATTATGCTGTTTCCATATTTTGAATACTTTGAATTAACCACTGTAGATGTCATTTTCATGTTCTGCCCAGTGGGAGTGTGAGGAATGAAGACATCAAAAAGCAAAAAAGCCCAAAACAATGGGAACTCTGAGACCCAAAGAATACACTTCCAACAGCACACTGAATAGACTCATGGGATCTACTTCAACTAAAGCATGTTAATAGAACTATTTGCTCAAATTACTGTCTTCAGCCCTACTAATATCATTTGCTAGTGATAAAGGTTCTTTAGTGTAATAACTATTAATTGCATTACTCTGTCTTCTCTCTCACCTGAATCTTATCTTTCCCAGAGTAAGAGTCCTTATTATTTACAGCTTAATTTATATTGAATCTTGTGCCTGAGTATCCTTGAAACCATCAAGCTTACAGCACTTGCATTGTCAAACTGCTAGTCTGGTTTCATGTGAGTTCAGACTGAGCTTCCTTGTGCAAAAAAAAGCACTTACTAGAATAACTAGGAAGGGCAAGAGAAAGCAGCAGATTTAGAGGGATGCAGCACATCTTGTCATTTCTGTTACTCACTGCTGCTGAACTCACTGGCTACTATTTATGACCTCTGAACAAGTTAGCAGCTGCATGGTAGTTCTTCATGTCACAGGAAGACATAAGGTGACACAAAGGTCTATGTACTGCCACTCTTTTTCCCTGTGCAATCTACATCTGTACTGGTATGGGGAGTGTTTGGAAGGATATGAGCAGTGAAGTTATTTCTTTGCTTAAAAAGTGAATACATGAGTCATCCTTTACCTCTTTGCACTTTATTTCATTCATAAACACTAAAAATGTAACATTTGGACCAGATCCTTTGTTGGTACATTTCACTTTCTCTACTACATCCCTTACTAAAATCAGTTTTCAGTAGTGCTCATTTTCTAATACTACTCAATTATATTACAGTTAGTTTAAGGTTTTAATCTAAAATTGTGACATGTCTGTTTTAAGGTGATGAGGAATACCAATATTCTGTAAACAAGATATCATAACAATCAGTGTGTGTGCTACAAAGCTTTAAAGCTTCTCTCCTCTGAAATTCTGTAATTTGGGTGCAATGTGTATTTTAGGTTAATCCACAGAAAACACAAACCAATTCACCAATTTAAACCTCATTATTTCCTGTCACTTTGCTTTAAACTACAACCTGCATGTGAAACAAAGCTGCGTCCATTGTCCACTGTCATTTTCTTTATATATGGAGGCACTAAGAATTATTTGTTGACCTTTGAAGTTGACTGCCAAGCTCCTTTAATTTTCTTTCATTTCATATGATGAGGAATACAACTGACATTGCTCAGTCAGTGCCATGTGACTTGTATCCTCTGTGGTAATGAGGCTAAGTGCTGCAAATGACCCCGAATGTGAGAAGGAAGCAGCAGAGTGCCTACTCCAGCATGTCTGTAGGGCTGCTTCACTCTGTAACTGGAGTGGAGTCACGTTCTGCCATTCCGCTTCTTTTTCTGTGGAGTAAAGACAGCTCAACCTCCACTAAAACTGCTACTCTACTGAAGTGATCCTTATTCATGAATTAGCTATTTTGCTTTTTTATATGAAAAATATTACAATGCAATATTATGATACAATACAAAATAATTATATATAAATACAAAAATATTACAGAAGAAAAAACAGCACAGAAACTTAGCAAGTCTGACTTGGAGTTTGATCACATTTTGTTATAGAAGTAGGTAAACTTGAGAAAAGATAGCAACTGTCCAATTATCTCTGTTCATGAAGAAACACAGAGTATCGGGGTATCACTTTCTAATGTATCCTACTCTATATGAGGACGCATCCACCCTCAGGGCACGAGGCAGAGCTTTTCAAGCTGCTAAGATATTTGAGATACAATCTGGGATAATGCTTAACACTCTGACCCAATGCAACACGGCAGTTAGGTAATGCTTAACCTCAGAAATATGTCTGACTTCACTCAAGCTACCCATGGGCTTAAATTGGTCCCTGCTGCATAGGATCAGGCTGCATGCTATTGCATGCCACCCTGCAGAAGAGGCAGCATTGCAGACCATCGTAGAAATTACTTGTGTTTCAGCTACAGTATTAAAAATAAAAAATAAATAAATTCAGCAAAACAGCTGCTCTCTTTAATTCACAGGAACCGATGTAAGAAGACAAGATGCAGGCTGAGCTAAATGTCTTGTATAAAAGGAAAAGACTGCCCCATCTCCTCATTATTTTGAATACAAAATAAATTACAGATGGAAAATTAAGATTTTTATCCCTGAATATCAGTGAGAGTTTTGAAGGAAGTGAGTTGTTCTTTTCAGCTGTTTAAGAAGTGTTGATGGAACTGACTGGAACCGACTGCTCAGCCATCACCTGGCTGGGCACATTTCTCCTACCACAAAGCTACAATTGTAAGCAGAGTTACACTCAGCCTCACAGCAAGGTTGGTGACTGAACTGACTATGAAAGGCTGCTCTGGCTTGTAAAGCCCTTGGACACAATACCTCTCAAAGTGAATCTAATGAAGGGAACTTCACACTAAAACTAATAAAAGAATATGAACTCTGGCACCAATATTCAAAGATACTTTGGCATCCAACTAATACTGAAATCAATGGAAGTTGGGTACCTAAATCGTAATTATGTGCCAATGTACCTCTGAGGATCAGTGCCTTTGATCTCCAAATCTGTCAGTCCAGCTCATTATAAGCTCTACATTTTCTTTAAAAAAATACACAAGGAATGAATTAAGGATAAGATTAATTAATAGTGGCATTAACTGTAGCATAGAAAAGAGACAGATTGCACTGACAGAGAAACTAGAAAGCATAATGGATTTAATGGCATGTGTTCTAACGGGAAAAAATAGCCTACTGCATGAGACTGTCATATCTGAAAAAAATGCGGCTGCCATTTACAGTTCATATAGGAACAAAAAAGTTTATACACTGGCAGTATATAAATCACTGAAAAGAATAAGCTGAGAACTTTATAGTAGTAGTGATATATATTTCCTTGTGGAAGACCTAGCCCAATTTTGTGTCTACACAGTCTCTTTCTGGCTTAAGGGGCTGGCCTACATCAAACATCCAGCACTGGTGTGGATGCATCCTGAGTGGAGACAGTCCCTCTGATCAGAGATCCACTGAAGAACAGTCATGAATATTCTTCTCCTCATTTTCTACTGACTAATGCAAGGAACTCACCATACAGCCTACTACCTGCCTTGGTTATCATTTATCCCCTAGCAGAGTAGGGACACAGACCCTAAAACAAGATTGAGAATTTGACCAGTGGACAGTGAGATGGGAAGTTAAACATTTCTACTCCAAATATCTTCCACGTAGAGATTTGTATGAGTGCTAACCATTGCAAATAAACAAAAGGCAGAAAAAGATGTGTCCTTTCCTTGACCAAGCTGGGAATCTCCATACAGAAACTCAATCAAGGTCTGAGCTGCTGAGGCTATGATGCTTCTGCGTGTGTGCACAATTAAATATTCAGAAGCTTTTCTAGGGGACTTTGGTGTTTGGAAGAGCAGAATTTGGGGGATTACAGTTGGGACCTGAGTCCCTCCATGGTCCTGTATCAGGCAGCATAATAATGTTGCCTCTGAACTACCTCTGGCCTCCCACTGACATGCCAGCAGTCATATTACAAACATTATACCTGTGTCAGTATAACAGTAAGCTCAAAGATGTAATTAACTGTCATTGCCAAACTCTCTTCAGACCCAGCATTTCCAGATATTTCTGTGCTAACTTGGTATTCCTCACATGTGCTCCACTGTGCAGGGCAGACATGGATTTCTGTTGAATCTCTTTGCAGACCTAGTTTTCAGTGGCTTCTTCAGAGGATTCTTTGCTACTTCTTTGAGCTTGACTTCTTAAATGATTCAAGTCATTACAAAAGAAGTGGAAGCAAGTGCATTTACAAATTAACTATAAATGTATGTGATGACTGTTATACTGATTTAAAATCAGCTGATAAAGAATGCCGAACGTGATGCCAGCAATGTCTTTACCTGGGAATGATGTGGCAAAATCTGTAAGTGAGACTTAAGAGGGGAGAGGGTTTCATCCTAAGTACTGAGAAGTGGTCAGTAGGTGCTTGTAAGACCAATTTCAAAGTCTAATGGCTGCCGTCTTTCCCAGCTTGCTGCTCACATTCACATTGCATTTATTCCGCCTGTCCAAAGGTTTGGGGAAACAGGTGGGGGAGCAAGCAAACAAACACAGAAGCCTTAGTAACAATATTAAGATGATCAATTCCAGTTCTACATCCCCACAGCAGCTGGATAGTAAAGGAGTGGCTAAGGAACAAAGTGCTGGTACATATCTCCAGGTATGGCTATATGCACAGTGCAATTTCATAGAATCATAGAATATCCCTAGATGGAAGAGACCCATAAGGATCATCAAGTCCAACTGCTGGCTGCACACAGGACCAACCAAAAATCAGACCATATACCTGAAAGTGTTGTCCAAGTGCTCCTTGAACTCTGGAAGTTTGGGGCCATGACCATTGCCATGGGGAGCCTGTTCCAGTGCCTGACCGCCCTCTGGTGAAGAACCCTTTGGAGAGGGAGGGAGAAAAGAGAAAGGAAGAGGAACACTCACCAAAGCCTTCCCCTCATTCAGGGACTGCTGTGTGCAGGGCCAGCTCTCAGGCATAGGTTAGAGCAGCCCCGAAGCAACCTTGCTAAGTAGACATATCCTTCTGCGCATACATGATTACCCCCCAAAGAATGTTATCCACTGCTGTGTTCAATTTGGTTTTAAATGATTCCTGTACTAATTGGACTTTTACTACTTACCAGCTGAAATAGAATTTGACCTCCCTGTTAGGGAATGTAGTCTTGTGCCAGTGTCCTGTTAATTGTCATTGCATAGCTGACACCCACCACCAAAAAATAAGTGGCTGCAGAATGAATTCATCTGATCAAATTTGCTATATGAGAGTTATCAGGTAAATACAGATGATTTTTTTTCAAGCAGCAAAGCTAAGAAATGCTTCAGGGCACTAATGCAAATAGGCAGAAACCAGAACATAACACAAGCTGGAAACAATACTTCCCAGCTAGTTGTTCAAATGCTCTAGATCATGCTAGTAATAGAAAAATTGCAGACAATAGCATATGATCTTCATAAGAATTTTCTAAACCTCAGAATACTTGAAAGATGAGGTGGCAAAGGAACCATAAGGTGATTTAAAGGCTCCCTACCTAAATTTCTCTGGAAATATTCTGTTGACTTGTTGGCCTATGTATATTCTGACTGAAAGAAACCCTTCTTTCCTGGCATTTTTTTTCTTTTTCTTCTTTTCTGGTGGTAGCTAATACATCTTAAAGCATTTCTTTTTATTTGAGCACTGCTACTTTACAAGTATTCATCTGTGACACAAAAATGTTTGGCATAGACCCTTTCATTTTCTGTACTTATTTAGCAATCACAGAGGATAGGTTTGTATTGATGCTCCAGCAGTGATAAAGCGTGGTACAACTAAACCAGTCAGAGGGTAGTGGTGAGTGGCACAAAGACTAGTTAGAAGCTAGTAATGAGCAGAGTACCCCAGGGGGCAATACTGTATCTAGTCCTGTTTAACATCTTCACTGATGATCTGGACAATAGAGTTCACCCTCAGCAAACTCACAGGTGACAAAGAACTCTGGGGGAAAAGTTGACTCACCAGAGGTTCATGCTGCCATCCAGAGGCAACTTGATAGGCTGGAGAGGTGGGCTGATGAGAACCCCATGAAGGTCAGCAAAGAGAAGTGCAAAGTCCTGCACCTGGGGAGGAACAACCTCAGGCACCAGGACGTCCAGGGGGCCTCCCAGCTAAAAATCAGGTCCTGAAAGGACCTGGGTGTCCTGATGGACACCAATCTGAACATAAGCCAGCAATGTGCCCTTGCCACTATGAAAGCTAACACTGCTCTTGGCTGTGTTAGGCAAAGTATCACCAGCAACACAAGAGATGTGATTCTTTCCCTCTTCTCAGCCCTGGTGAGCCCACACCTTGAGTAATGTGTTTTGTTCTGGTTTTCTCAGTACAAGAGAAATATGGGCATATTGCAAAGAGTCCAATGATGGCTACCAAGATAATCAAGAGATAAGAGCATCTTTCCTATGAATAAAGGCTGAAGAGAACTGGGACTGTTCAAACTGAAGAAGTGAAAGCTTAGGAAGGATCTCATCAATGTCCATAAATGCCTGAAGGGAGAGTGTAAAGAAGATGGAGCCAGGCTCTGTTTGGTGGTATGCAGCAATAGTACGAGAAGCAATGAAGACAAACTGAAACTCAAGAGGTTCTGTCATCAGGAAATACTTATTTACTATGTAGGCAACACAGCACTGGCACAGGCTGTCCAGAGGCTACAGAATCTCACTGGAGGTCTTCAAAACCCACCTGGACATGGCCCTGGGCTCCCTGCTCTGAGCGTTTCTGCTTGAGAAGAGTCTGAACCAGACAGACTCAGAGGTCCCTGCTAACCTCAGCCATTCTGTGTTCCTGTGAAACTCTATGAAACAAAATTGAGACTCGCAGACCTATTAATCATATAAGTCACAGTGAAAACAGAATAAAACAAAACAAATATACTCACAAAACACCAATTAAATGCAGAATTTTGAACCAGTTTGAAGTCTCATCATTTTATTATAAAGTACATCAATTTCACAAAAGAAAATCATATATTGAAGAACATACTCAGTAGAATCTAATTGCATGTTTCAGAAAGATGTAAAGCTGGGATTAAGCTCTGATGAATCAGAGCTTTACCTATTAGAGTTCTCCTGAGCATGCAAACAAAATACTGGAAAAAAAAAAAGTAGAAATATATTTTGTCTCCCAAAAATTCTTTTTAGTCTATTAACTCAAAAAATTGTAAGTTGAAGTCTTTCAGTAAGAAACATTAAAAGAGAAATAGGAATGAGCAAGTGACTTCTCACACTGTTAGAAGAACAAGTAAAATACCCTGAGATTATATAGCACTGTTCATGTTTCTTGATGATGTGAAAATGAGAACAGAGTAGAGGAAGAAAAATGCCATCTGTGGTAATAAAACTAAAAATTTTCCCCGAGTGGAAAGAGAAGCTGCTCACAAGAGCAGGATTTTTTTTAAATCTAAAGATATTTATCTCCTATCTCTCCTCCATGTGATGACTACTTTTCAAATCTAGGACTCAGGATGTTCTTCATCCACCAGCCTTGCTGGCTGGAAGCTGGAGGCAGCTGTGGCAATGTAGTAACCAAGCAGTCCTTGACCAAGCTGGAACCCAGCACCTAGAGGAGCCCTAATGCTAGGCACGATCTTGCCTGCTTGAAACTTTGCTTAATATATTCCTAAAAAGTGCTTGCAACAGTAATTATGAAAGTCCAAGACGTGCAATACACATACAGCCTGTGCTGCCAGTCAGAGTATTTTTTCTCTAACTTTGCTCATGAGTTTAGTGTCACCTTTGATAGTCTCTTTTTTATATATATATATTTTCTCCCAGACCAAAGATAAAATGGAGATTTTTAAATTTGTTGCTTTGATCTTTGACTTATTCATAAAAGAATGTCAGGTGGATATTAATAACTTATTTTTTTATGTTACAATACAAGCATTTCATGAGAACTCCACAGGCCAGAGATTTGTATAGGAGATGAATAAGAAATCAAGATGCCGTATTTCTAATACATAACCCTCATACACATCAGCACACAAAATAACCCACAGCTCCAATTCAATGTAGGGGGACAAAAGCAATTTAAAATAGAAATAAAAACAAATTCATATTACTTGAAAGAATTGAGCTCTGACGTATGTTGATATTCAGAGAATAATTTCAGAATTATTATCTCTTTGATAGAAAAGGTGCTGTTGCAACATTTTTAGACATTTATTTATCTTAAATGTGTATATCTGTGAGTTTATTTAAATAAAGTATGTGTACTGTGGTACATACACATACGAATGATATTTGTATGTATTTTTACATTACATTAATCAATTGTTATATTCATATAAAGACTGGCACAATATCTTAGAAATTCTTAGCAGATTCAACCTCTTCTCTATCAACTAAACAATGAATACTGAACTATTCCAGCTGTGTCAGAAACTGATTCTTCCCTGCCTGGACTCAGTATTATTTTCTATCTTATGTACACCCAAATTTAGAAATTCAAAATAAAACAAGTATATCTTCTATCTTTCAGGGAAACTCCAGCTTACTGTAGCACCTGAAGACACAGGTATTTTTCTCCTTGTAATTATAAAAGTTTAGCACTTCGTAGAACATCACTATGATTTAGAAACTGAATTATACTCAAACTTGTGAGGACAATCCTAGAGGAAATCAGGAGTTAATACATTGCAAGCTCTCTCCAATACACAGGTTACTTCCAGCCTAGTCACTTTGCAGTAGGATATCTTCCATTTCCTTGACCCTGATCACTGTAGACACAGATATAAAGCAGCACTCTTGGTATTTGAGAGGGTATATTAAAATGCAAAAACTTTTCTGTTGTTTATTAGATCTTGCATACTGTAAGCAGAATGGTCACATTATCTAAGTGACCATCTTACACTTAACTCAAGTATCTCATTTAAAAATAGATATAAAATTAGTAAAATGGTATCTCCATATCTCACTGAGAATTGCTTCATTTTATCACTGAAGTTCATAGCAAATTTCCACAACTTAGAATTTCTGAAGAAATTTTAATATTCAAAGTACAAAGAGAAAGAAGATCTGACATTTCAAGGAAGAAGAAGCAGAACAGAAATTCACAAATTGTCTTTAGAAAAAGTGTCACTAAAGATACATACAGACATTCAAAATGTAAAAATTAATAAAATGAGTTCCTATAGATATGGGTTAGAATACAATTTCTGTTGCTTTTTCTATGTTTGGTTTTGTTTTTCCCATATCTTCTGAGACACTGAGGTTTTGGTACTTCTTGTACCAGTCCTACATATTCTAATGAAAGAAGCAGGCACTCAAAAGGTCTGGAAAACAAAGGACATCTAATTTCAAGAGGGAAAAAGATATAGTGAAGGAAGCTGAATATGCCATACCAAGAATGTGGTGATTTTATAATAAAAAGTATTGTAATGCAATTATACAATCCATCATATTCAAACACTGAAATGTGGACATTTGAACATCAACATGAAAAAACTTTATGTTTTAGAAAATCAATCTCAGTTCTGTGAAAAGCTACTATATATTATAGTAGGCATGGCACAGGTTTACATAGTCAAAGAACTATTGTTGCTGATATAAAGCTGATCCAAATTCATTACAAGATGATAACTGAAGACAGTTATCTTGGCAGATACTGCAGAGCAGGCATGTCAAAGTCTCAGCCCGCAGGCCGCATGTAGCCCAGCATAGTCATACTGTGGCCACCCTCTGCCCTGAGCCATCATGGTGGCAGCTCTTCCCTGCCAAGCAGCCCAGCCCAACCCTGGGCATGCACCATCACTCCGCAACAACCAAACTTCTCTGTGCGATTGGCGATATCTGAGCTGAAACCAGGGCATGGAGAGGGTACAGTGAGGTGCTAGGTGAAGATATGGCAAATAATTTTATGCATTTTGATATGTTGACTAAATATGGTTCTGTGAACAGTGAAAAAATATGCAGCCACGCTTTCTGTTTTGATGAAAGAATTTGAGAATAGGTTTCAAGACTGCAAAAAAAATCATCAATAATTTGGTATATTTGTGACTCCGTTTTCAGTCGACATAAATACATTACCTGTGAATTTTCAAATGGAATGTATAGAGTTGTAATCAGATATCCTACTAAAAAAAATTGATTATGTCTGCTTACCACACTTTTATAAGCCCCACTTCATCAAGAAAAATATCCTTTGCTTCATGATCACACCTTTTTCATATAATCATTTTTTGGCAGCAAGTACGTTTGTGAACTACACAATAAGTTTTGTTACTTATATAGATTAACTATGTCATATATTTTATATGCAGCCCAAGACAATTCCTCTTCATTCAGTGTGACCCAGGCCAGCCAAAAAGTTGGACACCCAGGGAGTAGAATCTATGATTCCATAATCTTTCATATTTTTTGAGTACCATGATGCAAACTAAGCATTATCCTCTTAAGGTAACACACTATAGTCTAAATGAAAAAGGTTTTAATACAGTGATTCTTCTCTTGTTGGAATTTAGCCCTTGAATTACCAACAGATCATCCCTCTTTTGTAGACATTATCTGAAGAACATTATTATTGTTCCCTGAAAACAAGAAATGTACTCAAGATCACAGTGTCCTGGTTATAACACACACGGAACCTCTTTAGATTGTTTCAACACTTATTTCCAAAAATAAGCACGTAATACTGCAAGAAGAGTAAGTGAAGCATCCTTGCAGCTACTTCTGGACTAACAGGAAAGGTTGGATTTATATTTCAGTGAAGTTTCAAGGACAGATCAGAAAATAATCAAGGAGCCTCATGGATATGCAAAGAATAGTGTATTGCAGTGAGCCAACCTGATAATAAAAAAATTCTCCAGTTCCTCCATATTCTGTTTGATTTTCCCCACTCCCAACATTATGATGGGGGAAATATAGTGCAAAGAAATATTGAACTTTTCCTTTTTTAGGTCTGAAATTTGCTCTGAAACAGGACTCCATTGTTTGCCAACAAACCTCTTGAAATCAGGCTGTTGCATTTTACGTGTAACATATATTCAAACTCTCTGGGCAGCTCTACTGGTATTCCTAATCCCTAAAATAATCTCTCCAGCTCCTAAAACTCAGCATCTAGTTTTGGTATTGACATCTGAAAGCCACAGATAAACAGCTGACCTTAATTGCGATAGTTTTGGGTAGGCTCAGTAAAAGAGAGAAACTGAGAGGAGGTGTTAACTTTACTTGCAAAGGCAGTCAGAAACACACAGATTAGGACCTTTATGTGGTCAAAACTTTCTCCTCTACTTCTGTACATAAAAAAGGCTTCCTAGTGATCTTCGGTGCTCTTCATGAAGAGTTGCTGTCTTAATTCTGTTATTATTATTATTATTATTATCAGTATTATTTAAATAAGTGCAGCAAAAGAAATGTTTTCTGCTGTCCTAGTTCTGGAGAACTTTTCTCATTGTCCAGATAAGTATACTCACATTTGACTGTGGCTAGTACTTTTCCACAAACTTTTACTTAGGCTCATCTGTCTGCAGAATATGATAAATTTTAAATTAAAGAATGACCCAAACAGCACTTGAGACTAAACTGAAATGTTTTATAAAAGATGTATATTGATTTTAACCAAATGCAAGTTTTTTAGATAAAAAGACTCTTTGATCCATATTCAGTACAACAAAAACTAACTTTCTTGACTTTGATCATACAAAGGCATAGAGAAGGTCTTGTCAGAGATGAAATACAGAAGTGAAAAGAGGTGAAAAATGAATGAAGTGACATAACACTGGTTGAGCTTTGTTGTCCTTACTGTACTATACTGGAACAAGCACTTCTCGCTAACATGATGGAACAGAACATCTCAACAATTTTCAGGCACATAGAATACTTGAGGGAAAATTCAATAAGTAAGTTAAGTATAGCAAACCATAGTCAGGCCTTGGGGATGAAGTGGTACTGAAACACTTCTTTTTGAAGTTTTGAGTGTAGCCCTGGTGGTCTGTTTCAAAATCTGTCAAAATGATGATAAGTGGTCTTAGGAGGCTAGTTTGATTCTTAAACCAAATAATTTGGCTGCCTCCTTGATATTACTACTGTTAGCAATTTTAAAAAGGCTGCTTTTTAAAAGAGAAGAAATGTTAAAATAGAAAAATGACTATGCTGAAAGCAGAGTAATTACTTTTCATGACATCCTCATCAAAATCAATAGGATTGACTAATTAAGATATCTAAGCTAAAATCAATGGGATCTGACAGCTAACACCTCCCTGCAGAAATAAGCCAACATCAACAATTTTGCATTTATACTGATGTGAAAATTAGACAATCCAATTTCTATTATTTAGAAATTAACACTTTCCCTAACAACAAAGCCATTCCATATGTAGTATTCTCTCCATGTCCCAAAATAAAAACTGATGAAATTTATGTATCTGGCCCAATGCTTGGGTTCCCTTTCCTAAGATGCCAAAAGACTCTAAACAGATAATTAAAATGCACGTTATAGCCAGTAGCCTGAAGTGGACTGCCAGCAGTCCAGAATGAAAAAAAAAAGAAGTCTGCTTTTTTGTTTTATTCCTTCATTAATGAGGCTATAGTGGGAACATCTATGATGACTGGATAGAAAACACAGTTCAGTTTCCTTCAAGTTCCTCCACTGAAGGTCTGAATTTAGCTCTGTCTTCCTGCAGGTGTCTAGTCTTACTCAACTGCTCTTCTGCAGATCTATGCAAAGTTTGTGCTACATTATTTCTGAAGCTATCCCCTGTGTACAATAAAATAGGTAGATGGAAATCAAAGAAATTGAGATTTTCTGAAGTTGGAAAGTGGAAAGAGACAAGGAAAGAATTAAAACAAAAGGTGGGCTATTCAGTAGGTAGACAAGCTGAGGTTTGCTATTTTGCTGATTAGATTCTGAGTCTTGCTGGGGTTTTTGTGGGGACCCTTAAGGATCATTACGTTCAACTGCTGGCTCCACACAGGACCACCCAAAATTCAAACCCTATGTCTGAAAGCCTTGTTCAAATGCTTTGTGAACTCCGGCAGCTCAGGGTCGTGATCACTACCCTGGGGAGCCAGTTCCACGCCCACTGCCCTCTGGTGCAGAACCTGCCCCTAAAACCCAACTGCCCCTCCTCTGACACAGCTCCATGCCATTCCCTCGGGCCCTGTCGCTGTCACAGAGCAGAGCTCAGCGCTGCCCCCCCCCGCTCCCTGTGAGGAGCTGCAGCCGCCATGAGGCCTCCCCTCAGCTCCTCTGAACAAATCATAGTCAACAACTTCTGTTCTCAGTCTTTATCTTGCAGTGAGGATGTGACTGTTCTTCAGAGCATGCCAATGAACATGATAGCCTTCATTAAACCAAGAGTAATACGTCTGAGATTATACTTAAGTGAACCTGAAGATAGATTGGAAAATTCAAGTGGAGCAGCATGTCTGAGCAACATCTTCTGAAATGTCCTGTTGTGCCTAGGATTTGCTTTGTGACTGCTCATTTCCTGATATTAGAATCATAGAATCATAGAACCCTTAGAGTTGGAAGGGACCTTTAAATGTCATCTAGTACGACTCCTCTGCAATGAACAGGGACACCACTGCTAGATCACATTGCCCAGGGCCTGATCCAGCCTTGCCTTGAAAGTCTTCAGCGATGAGGCATCAACCACATCTCTGGGCAACTTGTTCCAGTGCCTCATCACCCTCACTGTAAATTACTTTTTCTTTATATCCAACTTAAATCTACCCTCTTTAAGCTTGAAACTATTTACCCTGCTAAAGAGCCTGTCGCCTTCTTTCCTGTAGCTCCCCTTTAGATACTGAAAGGCTGCTATCAGGTCACCAAGCAGCCTTTTCTTGTCCAGGCTGAACAGCCCCAGCTCTCTCAGTGTGTCCTTGTAGGAGAGGTATTCCATCCCTTGGACCATTTTTGTGGCCCTCCTCTGCATGCGCTCCACGTCTCTCCTGTACAGAGGACTCCATATCTGGACGCAGTACTCCAAGTGAGGCCTCACCAGTGCAGTCTAAAGGGCAGGATCTCCTCCCTCAACCTGCTGGCCATACTTGTTTTGATGCAGCCCAGGATATGGTTGGCTGTCTGGGCTGTGAGGGCACATTTCTGGCTCATGTCCAGCTTTCCACCCACCACTACCCCCAGGTCTTTTTTGGCAGGGCTGCGCTCAATCCTTTCATCCCTCAGTTTTTACTGGTAATGGGGGTTGCCTTGTCCCAGGTACAAGACTTTGCACCTGGATTTACTGAACCTCATGAGGTTCACCTGGGCCCACTGCTCAAGCCTGTCTAGGTCCCTCTGGATGGCATCCAGTCCCTCTGGTGTGTCAACCTCACCCCACAGCTTGATGTCATCAGCAAACTTGCTGAGGGTACATTTGACCCCACTGTAAATGTCAGTAATGAAGATGTATAAGAGTATCAGTCCCAGCACTGACCCCTTTGGGACACCACTCGTTGCTGGTCTCCATCCAGACACTGAGCCATTGACCACCACTCTCTGGACTCCATCCTGCAGCGAGTTCTTTGTTCATTGAACAGTTCACCCATCAAATCCGTACCTGTCCAACCTGGGGAGAAGGATGTTGTGGGGTAGAGTGTCAAAGGCCTTACTGAAGTCCAGACAGATGACATCAGTGGCTCTTCCCTTGTCCATTGATGTGGTAACACCATCATAAAAGGCCACTAGATTGGTCAAACAGGATTTGCCCTTGGTGAAGTCATGCTGGTTCTCTCATATCACCTCCTTGCCTTTCATGTGCCTTAGCATAGCTTCCAGGAGGATCTGCTCCATGACCCCAGCACAGAGGTGAGACTGACAGGTCAGTAGTTCCCGAGGTCATCCTTTTTACCCTTATTAAAAATGGGTGTGATATTGCCTTTTTTCCAGCCACCAGGAATGTCACCTGATTGCCATGACTTTTCAAATATCATTGAGAGTGGCTTGGCGACTACATCAGCTAATTCCCTCAGGACACTGGGATGCATCTCACTGGGAACCATAGACTTGTGAATGTTCAGGTTTTCAGGTGGTCACAAACCTGAGGGAGAGGTGTTGCTTTCCCAATCCCCTCCTACCAAACCAAACATTTGAAGGCTGTGTGACAACCAGTAATCAGAGAAGACCGAGGCAAAAAAGCTGTAAAGTACCTCAGCCTTCTCCTTGTCTGTTGTTACATTATTGTTTCATTCTGATTGCTGTTGGTTTATTTTGCTATTTAATTCATGGATAAATAAGAATTATTGTTTTAACACAGTTCTCAGTGGCAGTCTAGAATTGTGTCTTCCAACCACTAAAGTTGAGTACTAGTAAAAAGCCATTTGGAGACATATTAACTGCTTGCTGTGGACCACATTTTCTTTCAGGTACTGGCACATTTATTTGAAGGCAGATTATAAATCTCAGCATGACTACAGAGGCCTATGTACTTTGATTCATTAATTTCTAAGATAAAACTCTGAAAACTTTAAGAATCCAAAGTAACAGGATATCTTGTTCCAATTATAAAACACAAACCAATTCAAAGTGAATTAGAAATCGCAATTACCAAATTATCCTTGTAACTTCTTAGCCAAAATACTTCCATAATTTCCTTTCGTCTGTAAAAGAATTTTCCAGATATCTGGAAACTGGCAAAAAAGAGGTTATATGATTCATGTTGGAGAAGAATTGAAGTCTATATGTCCTAAGTATACAGTAAATCATAATATTGGATATATTCAACATTTACTCTAAGCACAATTTTCTTTCTAAGAAATTTCCTTACACCTGTTTAAAAAATATTCATTTGATTTCAGAAGCATTAAGAAAGAACTTAAATTTGAGCATATGTAGAATGTTTTATCCTGAACCAGGCCAGCAAGTGTATGCTTGCCGGCAAGCGTATTTCTTATATATGTAATGTCCTTTCTAGCTTTGTTCAAGTCCATAGAGTTTTTCCATTGTATCTGAGCCCAGAGAATTTAAGCACCTCTGCAGATCTCACTTGTGGCAACATAGCTTGGAAGGAATGTATGGCATTCAAGTAGAAAGTTTCAGCTCATTTAGAAAACCATGAAGAACAATTGATTCCAAAATGTTTTTCTTTACAACTACTACCACTAAAATAGCAACAATCTTCCTATGCTGTCTAATTACGACATTTTCATCAAAACTGTGGCTATTAAGAAGATCAAATTACCTATCACACCTGAAAAGAAGGTAGAATAGCACACTTTTGAAGCAGCAGGATACAAACAGTATCAAAACCAATCACAGAAGATGCCATAGCATGCTCTCTTTTTATTCGTTTTATCAGAAGAAGGTCTCATGCATAGGCTATGAACTTAGTAGAAATGAATTTGGATACTCCATTTTTTCCCCGTGTGTCTTTTAACAAATCTCTGGGTCAGGGTAGTTCTTAGTTTCCTCCAAATAGGAGAATATGAACCGAGCTGCTAAAGAGTTAACATCTCCCTAGAACAGTCAGATTGCTTAGGATTAGAGATAATGCTGTACACACCTGAAATAAATGTTTCTTGCACAATATTTTTGACTTTTACATCCAACATAAGACTAAGTAAGTGATAGGACCACTTCCTTTGGGTGTGGGGAAAACTGGATTCGGATCCCTGTTCTCATTTTTCATGACAGCTAACATAGCACATTCCATTGGACAATGAAAAAAGCTGGATTAAAGAGACACTCCCTTTATTCTTTCTAAATCATTTATTAAGGACAGCATAGATCCAATAGGAGAAACTTACACATCACTGGAAAACCAAATATTTTATGATTAAGGTACTCTCATGGAAACCAGAAGAACTATGCTGGCAATTCTTGGTCAAGCTACAGGAGAGGCAGAACCTGAATGTAGATATCCTGCCTATGTGCGAGAGCTTTAGGCTTCAGCTCATTCTGTGGTGTGATATATGCTCTTTTTGTCATTTCCTTTGCAAAAAGGCAAACCAGTTTAGATTCCTGAGTCTTACAGAGGATTAATGACCAAGAATTCCACTGAGTGATAGATTAAATTTAGCAGTACTGCGTCTTCTCACTTTTAAGGGGCAAACCCTTTGTTCCTTGCTGATAAAAATGGAATACAAATGTAGTTATAAAATTGCAGGAACAAGGTTAAGAGGACCATGTAAATTCTGTGCATGGATATCTAGTAACACAGTAGCACATGAACATAATGAGTCAGTGATTCTCAAATATTACTAAAAAGAAATTCCTCTGGATTACAGACTCCACTAGGCACGTCTTCTCTCAAGGTTCCAGGTGTTTACCATAAAATGCACCCTAACAGAGGTGCTACCAAAAAGTCATTACCCTGACTAAAGGGAGAAAGAATTTCTGTAACATTTAAGGCTATGACATGTGAATTCTGTAATTATAAGGCTATTGCTAATCTCTTCTTTCATCTCTATGATATTAAAGAAAGAGCTTCAGACTATAAATATAGTACAAATATCATAAATAAAGACTTTTTTTTTACATTAACATTCCCATAAAGTGAAATAAGAGTCTATAAGCAAAGTGTTACACAGATTAAATAACAAGGTGCAGCTGCCCTGGTATAAGCCTGCAGAGCTGGGATACTTCTCAGGAGAATATATTCCATTTTAAGTGTATTATATTCCTTATTCCATTCCTCCTTTTGTCTTATGTTTTAATTCATTTTGTGGCTTCCTCTTCATCACATGGGCTTTTATTTTCAAAATAACCCATTTGTGCAGTATCTTTTGAAATGCCTTTGTGGAAAATTTAAATATATAATGCAGCTACATTCCCTTTATCTGTCATGCCAGCGATATCTTCAAAAAGTCTAGTGTATTTGTAAAGCAAGAGCAGCTCTCCTAGTATTCTTACTGCATCTTGTTAACTAATCCCCTTGTCACCACCTCGCTTTCACTTTCTTCTGTCACAAATTAATCCATCAACAATCTTGTAATTCGAATGATCTGGTTTCCTTCTTTTTCCATGAAGTGACATTAACTCACATTTGAATTGTAAGAAGTCTGTATAGCTCTCACTGAACAAAATATAATCAAATCTTACTTATTTTAAATGCTACTCAAGGGCTTTACTAGTTACCATGCAATATTGTCAAGGATATTCAAGAACTTAGGTGGAGGTAAAATGCAGATTGGTTAAGATGTGGGATCCAGACCCTGCTGGAGCTGGTATAAAGCTTCCCATTGATTTTATTGCCATGGCAGAAATATATTCTGCTTTGCTGTGTGCAAGCAACTTGACTTTCCCATATGCTGAGGAGGTGAAAGTAAAGTTCCTTGACTATCCTGTTAGACTGGGAAGGGTGGGGGTAGGGAAGGCTGGTAACTCATAAAAACCATCAGAAATAAAGCCTCCTCAGCACAACAGAATTATCATTTATTGGTAATGAAAGCAAAGTACGTGGAGGACTGCGGAGTCACCTGCAATTAAGTTGTTAAGTTTTCCTGAGTGCTACAAACTGCAGTGTGTTACTAGCAGTCAGAACCAGCTCAAGTACAAATTAAAGCCACAGGCAGATGCTTCTGACTTGTCTCAAATACAAAACAGAGGGCAGTGGAAGCAATAATGCAAGAAAGTATAGTTTTAACAAGCAATCCCATTTTCTGTCCGATTAGAACCACTTGATCTTCATCCTTGGTTTTTCCAGTGTGTCCAAAAGAAACAGAAGTTCCATGGAATGCATACCTTGCTACAGGCTCTGGCAGACAGAGATAGGTGACTGGTTCCCTGTTGCACAGAACTTCAGATAGCTGTTTACATTAGTGTAAAATAATTGTAAATATTTTCCAGCTCGACTTGACAGCAGCTTATGTCCTTTTGCTTTTTAAGTCAAGGCACATTTGACAACAGGAGGTAAAAGACAACTGGGAACAAAGCCAGAGGAATTAGCCCAAAACAGCAATTTAACAGTCTTCTCCCTGACCCATCTACACAAAAACTCCAGACAACTTTTAAGCCCTTTATCTCTTTTAAATTCTTTCATCTCCTAAAGGTTTTTTTGAAACTAGGAACTCCAGAGTCACTGGTTTCACATAACAATTGCATATTAAGCTTTGTGATAGACTTAACTCCATATCTTAGAAAGGAGATTTACAGTAAGGGAAAAAATGACGATTGTGATCTCACATGAACGTAGTGAATCTCATTCAGCATAGTAGATTTTATTATCTTTTATATTGTTAACACGGAAGATTCAATACTGTGAAAATTGTATGCATTAGAGGTTTTTTTTTTCATATGCAACTTTCCACAGTAGATATAATCAATACACAAATTTAAAAGAAATACTGTTTTTTTTTTCTTTTTGTTTTTAAATGAGAAGTTTGGGGAGCAATTTATACCCTGTTCCTTACTTAGTCAAAAATTCAGCTTTTATGAACTATTTTGTTTCTGAATTCCTTCAACATGAAGGTTCACAGCACCTCCTTTTCTGCTTTGTTTTATTTTGCTAACACCTGGAGATAGGTGAAAAACTTCTACAGTCTAAATAATTTTATTTTAGGAAGAACCTACAGTCAGGTAATTTCAGCCCACAAAACAAGTATGTCAGGAAGTTATTAAGGTCTTAATTTGATATGATGAACATGAAAAAGGTTGCAACTGATGCTTTATTATAATGGAGTCTGTACCAACAGTCTCCCGTGCTGAGAAGGAAGACTCATGTTTTATAGATCTGATTCATATGACAGCAAGAAAGGCACAGTCTCAAAGACAGAGTTGTGTTACATCATGCAGCTGAGCATGGGAAATGCAAAGGAATTTATCTAGGAGGAAATAATAATGTCTGGAGCAAGGAGATAAAAGATACGGGGCTGAGTTGTGTTTTTAATCAGAACTCTGATATTTTCACTACTTTCACCATAGAGACTATGACACATGAGATCCTATGATGCAGGACACAGCTAGCACTGGGGTCAAATGGCAGGGAAGAGTGAGGACATTCAACTGTAGATATGGAATGTGTGAAGCCTCACAGCTTGTGAGGGACATGCCTTCACCATCAGAGCCAAGAGGTACTATGTCTCCTTCCCCAGGAAGCAATGTTGTGCTCTCCTTGTGGCAGAAACCCCCTCTTAGGAGCTTCATACTTGGTGACAGAGACTTGGCTGGTCGATGAAGAGGGAATCAAGATAGATAGTTTGCCATCAGGGTAACTCCCATAGCAGCTTTTCCTCCCTGACACTGAGTCCCTGTGGAACTATATTAAAATTCTGACATCTATATGCCTCAGTTTCTCCATTTGCAAATTGAGAGCATCACATCCCTCTAATTTCCACAGCCCTTAGATATTACTGAATATAGCAACAGTTGAGCACAGGTGTCTACTAAATATTAGGATTGCTAGGAATAGGTAATAAAAATTGTGGGGACAAGCTCCAAAGATGTCCTTGGGCACAGGCAAAATAGGCACAAACAGAGCAGCCACATGCCGTGAGACCTAGCTGTTCATTATTATTTTTCATGTTATTTTCCCGTTTTTACAGCTTTGTGTTTTGGTATTACCATTTATTTATTTATTTATTTATTTATTTTTCAAGCACTAGCCATTAGTTTCAAAGGCAATTATTGCCTCTGCATGAAAGCTGTACTTTTTCACTTCTATCTTTTTTATTATGGCAATCGAATTCTCATAACTGATCCATATTCCTCCTTATCCCTATGGGATACACACTTTATCAGTTCTTCTGTCCAGTGCTCTACTGTATTGACCAAGCAGTTTTCAACTTGTTCTTCCTTTAATGTGATCTTCAAAATTCCATCTATCTAGCTTCCTATCTCTCCCAAATATTTTGTGGATGCAATGTTCTCCGATATAGCTTGCTATTTTTTCTGTATTTAGATTCCACATTCTATATATAAATGGATGCATGGATGAAGAATTTCCCAGTAGGTGTCAAGCAAACCCTACTGTTATTTTAAAGGTGTAAGAGAGAGAAGAATGGCTTAAATATAGACAAATAAATAAAAATGATAAACAAAAGAGATTTATAAAGGACGGTCCTAATAATTGTCTCCATCAGCAGTCAGAACAGCAACACAAAAGTCCTAGGAAAGAGAATAATTTGCTCCTCTATAGGAGGACAAATATATATTCATTTATTTTCCAAAGAAGCTTGAATGGTCAAATTCTGATCAGTTTTGTACTGATGCAACACGAGCAGTTTCAGAAAGATAATTTTCTGCCTATGTAAGTGACAACAAACCAGATCCTTAAAGCAGTACAAGTGCTTTCACTTGCATTTTAATACAATTGTTCTTTAAAGAATTCTCCCCAATCATATTTATGTTTATAATATATATATATAATGTATTTATATATGTATTTATAATCATTTTATATAAAAGTAAATCATATATGCATTTATAGGTATTTATGTAAAATATATTTGTACATTAAATGTATTTATACATGCCTGTATAAATATTTCTTCAGACGTCCTACTGATTTGTTCAGAAAACAAATGAGTGTCTGGAATCTTCTGGTAGTGCTCTTCATCTTTTCATAGGTCTCCCCCTTCCTGAAACTGGTATGCAAAGGGCTCCTCACAGAGTCTTAACTGAAAGATTGGTACCTCAACATATAGTATCTCAATATATATATCTCTTGTAAGACAGCTTCGCTCCTGAAGCCTCTAGAGTGTTTCCTAGCCTTGAATTTAAAGATTTTGCACAAAGCATTGAAATAAATCTGTTTCTAGCCATTGAAAATGAGGCTTTTCACACTCAGTACCTCCATAAGTTTGCATATGAGCCAGATTGGTGCAAACATGAAGAGTAGCTCTGTGCTCCCATTTGACATTGGTTCAGATCACTGGAAGGATGTTCTCATAAACAAAGAGCTGCAGGCCATGTCAGAACCCCTTTTCTCCTCCTAATCCACAGCTCAGTTAAGAAATAACACAGTTTTCTTCATTCAGACCTCCTTTTGTCTTTTCTCATGCGTCTGGGGTGGCTTTTTTCTCCTCTGTGCTATCATACTGCTGCTGAATGTTGATGAGGGACTACTTAGGCCAATCCTAGAGACTTACTTTTTTTTTTCCCTTCAGCTCTAGCAATACCTGATCCTTGCATTTTAGAACACCGGGTAGCTTAGATTGCCTGAATACAAGGTAGTGCCCTGGAGTGGTGCTGAGGAAAGGAGGTACATTAAGAAACAAGGCAGAAATGTTTCTCTCAATAAATCTTGCAGAAGAACACGAATACTCTGTCTTGCCATGTGAGCAAAAATCACAAGATGGAGTCGTATTGGAGAGGAGAGAAAACAAAGGTTCAGTGCTGGTGTTCCAGGTCAGTAGGTTTCAAATGTATACTTACTTTTACATCTGTTGCACTGATTTATATACAAGGTGGAGGTTAACTGTTTTCTGTTTTCTTTTGCTACAACTTCCTCTGATCTCAGACCATATTCTTTTTTGATACTAACTGAAAAGAACCTTTTTTTGGGAGGGAGGGGAAGGAAGGAGAGAGGAGTGAGAAATTTGACTGGAGCTGCTGAAAAGACCCAGTTTAAAATTGTACCCTCTCTCTGTGTTAAAAATATACAACAATCATTTCCACTTTACACCATTTGCTACAGTCTAGTTGTACTTTTAGGAGCAGAAAAACACATGCCCAAAACTTTATTCCATCTGTGCCAGGGGTGCTCAGTGGTTGATGATTTTCTTGTTTGTGCAGGAGAAATGAAATTATTAAAATATTAAAATCAGCTCTGTAGAATGGAAAGTAAGTGAGGTACAGGTTGATACAAAACTGCCAAGTGAAAATATGACTTGACCAGCAGGATTGCAGGGAGTTTTCTACCACAACTCCTTATAGAGTCAGGTGAGATTTGGTTAGCAAAAGCATTCATATAAGCCCCCACTTCTATCTGACACTGATGCACTTCTGCCAAAGGTAGAGAAGAACTGCCTTTCCTTGTAGCAGTATAACAGTCCTGATAGGATTACACCAAAGAAAACCTTTCCATAGTGCTGCTGATGGAAATTATATATAAGAGTGGGGCTTCCCAGAGCTGTGAGGAACTGTGCTGGTGCCAGTCAGTGGGGCAAAACGTTTGCCCAAGGGTTTTGTAGTACCACAGATACCCTGATGTAGCTTTATCAGTCAAACAAAAAAGTCCATTGTGCACTACTTATGTGCATCCATAATAGAAAGTATGCAAATCCATTGGCCTCAATGGGACTATTCATGTATGTAAAGTTGGACACATGCTTTAGGTCTCTGTTACTTCCACTCAAGCCATTTTGCTGTTAGCTCAACAAGAAAATGAAGCGGTTCCTCAGTTTCTTATCTCAGTAACATTTGTGAATGTACTGCTGGGAAAAACTTGCATTGAAAGTTTATGAAATGTGCTCTAGTTTGGCACCAAAACCAATTTCTGTGAAACCGTCTCATGGAATTATTTTTTGACTGTTGTTTAAGTCGGAAGCCTTTATAATAGAAAATAATTGCTATTTTGAAAAGCTCTAACATGAAAAATAACTGTTATAACTGTAGACAGCAATAGTTTGTTACCATCCCAGATTTACATGGTCCTTTTGAAACAGGTCATGCTTGATATCAGTGGGACTGCTGATATATTCAGCAGTCTTTGCTATACTGTGAAGACTTTCGATGGACCTCAGTCCTCTGAAGTGACATATTGCAAAAATCATGCCTTGTAGTGTCTTGGAGGATATTGTTTGCATAAAGTTAACACGGGAACCATCTGTATTACAAAGTAGGCAGCAACAAACATTTCTCAGTAGAAGTGTATGAAAATATAGTCTTGTCTTTTGCAATGGAAATCTCTATAGGAGGTAATTCAACTGCCTTGCAATCACATGCCTGAATATGTTAATAGCATAAAATAACATCTAAAAGCAACCAGTAGACCTACTAATTTCTTACATTTCCATGAATTTGTCATCTGCCATGAAATACTTAAATGTTTCTTGCATTGTTTCAATAAGCCTGTCTATATTTAAATAAAAATCTCCTTTTACTGCTTATCCTACATAATTCATTCTATCTGTATGAGAAATGTGAAACTAGGGAATTAATAATTATTTCACTTGGAAAGGTATGAAGCAAATTCCATTGCCTTTGTCTGATTAGAATCTTTCCTGCTGGTTTAATTAAAAATGGCCATGTGACAGCAAAGAAAGCATCTCTCCTTTCGGGTGGAAGGGGGAGGAGGGAATGGTATTGTATTTTTCAGTAAACAGTGAATTCTGAAGCTCCAGAGTTGTAAAATTTAAATGTTTAATGCAAATGAAAAATGCAGACTCAGGTCAGCTATAGACAAATGTCACTAGACTGGATACAAAATGCACTGCAGGCAGAAAAGATGACATTTATCAGTCATCCATACATCAGTAACTAAAACAATTTTAGGGTTGTCTAGACAGGCATCTATTATTCCTTAAATTTAAAAGCTTTAGTAGAAAGACAACAGCAAGTGCTCTATTTATATTTAGGGCTCTTTTTTTTTTTTTTTTTTCCCAGATGAGACAATATAGGGAAAGGAAAAATGATAGTTTTCAAAATGAAAAGTACAAATTTGGTTTTCTTTTTTTTTTCTGTCATCTTTTTTTTTTTTCCTTCTTATTAAAAAAAAAGTCTTTTTTTGTTGTTTGGGTAAAAGGATTTCCTTGGCATGTTCTGAAGGCAATTGAAGTGAATTATCAGAGTGTGCATGCAATGCTGGCTGTAATTATTACAGTACAGCCCTGTAATATTGAGCTTAATTACTGTGTACAGTGTTTGGCCTTTATGTTTTCTGCTTAATTTAGTCTGTTTAGTTAATGTGAATTTAGTGAAATCATTATGCACCTTTCAGGTTTCTTCTTTTGGCAAAAATATTTACATTTTTTCAGGAGAAACAGACTAAAATAGATACAAATATTGAAGCAAATCACCATGGTGGATGGATCCTTTCCCTCTATTGCTTATGTGGAGCCAGTTCTGCAAATATATACTCCCATGATGAATTGAAGTCTGCAAACTGTCCCATTAGCTGTAACAGAACCACTTGGAAGCTTCGGTTTCAACATCTGACTAAATATTTTCACTATTTAAACCACATGCAGCAAGGTTTTTCTTTTCATTTTTACCCTATACAGTACCAAACATTTTTGTAAGGAGCACAAAATTACAATTGTTCTCACTACTGTACAGAATACACAGTACATATTTTGGAATGAAGGAAATTGTTTGTATGATGAAATGATTTATACTGCTGCTTTAAATTAAAGATAATCCGTGGATATGCTACACTTAAGCAGAAGCAGTATAGCCCTCCTCATCTGCAGCCTGTTGTCCATTAATATCTCTTCTGTTCACAGGTCTCTCTTTCATATCTCCTCCTCCAGCAGGAGCAAACAGCTCAGTGTCGGATTACCTCTGGCAGCAGGGCTGGGGCATTGGATGTTCAAGCCCTTGTCCTCAGAGCCCAGCAGCTTAGAGCCCTGCAAAATGTAAGGTCAGCTCTGGCTGTCACTTGAGGTACAAAGGAGCTGAACAGTAGAGCAACTGGGGAACAGAAGGAATAGATGTTGCTTATACAGTGGGCCTTAACAGAGTGCTCTGACTTGTAAAAAGATGGATCCTTTTAATGGGCAACAATGAAATTCAGACTGCCTGAGAAAGCAGCAGGAAGAAAATGTTTGAAAAGTAAGTAATAAAAAGAAAATAAATCAGGGGTTTCAAGTGAGAACACTCAATTGTATTAACATTTTTAGAAAAGAATACTGCTGTAGAGTGTAACACCTAGAACACACTGAAAGGGTTTGGAGGTTATTTTTGTTTGTTTGTTTTGCCTGCTTACTGTTTTACAGTTCTTCCATGCAGTGTGGAGGTGTGTGACACCACAGTTCTCCCATTATGTCATCTTGAGAGAGTCAGGCAAAAGTAAAAGATGATAAAGCACAGGGAAATTTCATAGAATGGCTTAGGTTGGAGGAGACCTTAAAGATCATCTGGTTCCAACCCCCCTGACATGGACAGGGTTGCCAACTATGAGATGGTGCAGCCCAGGGCTCCATCCAGCGCCTCCAGGAATGAGACATCCATTTCAGTGTCCATCCTGCCTATCTCTGTCTCATTGCATATACAATACTGCTACGTTACTGCTTGGAAAGAATTCTGAAGCAATTAAATATATTACAGAAGTGCAAATTAATACTGCAGTAAAACGTGTATGCAGTAAACCTCCTTAATTTGGCAGAGGCCATAGGAAAACTCCGAGTGCATATGGAAATTCAGACTCCTTTTGATTCAAAGAACATATATAACACACATGTGACAACTTTATCGTTTGTTTTGATGGATGACCCCGCCGATATCAACGGGTGGCGTTCCCTGAACGAGCTGTGAGAAATAACCAGCAACCTCATCCTGCACGCCTGAACCCCGAGCGTTTGGTCCTGATGGATCAGAGCCGGTGGGAGCCGGGCAGTGGGAACAGAGCGGGGCCGGGTGCCCCCGCCCGCCGGGGCCTACTCCATTGTCCCCGCCCGCTGTGGGGAGCGCGGCCCCGGGGCTCGCGGCCCCCCGGGCCTGTGGCTCGCCGCTGTCTTTTCTGCCGTTTTCCACTAGGTGGAGCTGCAACAATATTTTTCCCGTCTTTATGCTAAGGAGGAAATAGTTACGAACTATTTGAAAAGCAATGTTCGTCTTAACAATTCAAATGTATTCCTGCTAATTTGTATTTGATAAAGGTTCAGAAGTCTTTTGTTGTACGTCTAGTTAGTCTGCATGTTACGTTTACAGCCTTTGCAAATTTTCCATTTGATTGTGAGTCTTACTGTGAATTTTTATGCAGCTGTATACCTTCACTTATTTGTTTATATGTGTGTATGTGTGTGTATTGCTGTGTTTATAGGTGCGTGTATATAATAGGCAGGAAGAGAAAGCTGTAACTTCCCTGTTGCTATACTCATGAGTGGATTGAAGTGGTAAAGCACAGAGCAACATCTACTATGTACATAGTGACAATACACTGTTCAGAGACAGGTGGAGATTAATGATCCGATTGTCTTCTATGTAAAACCCGTCAGGTCAGTACCCAAAACTGAGAGACAGGATAGTGCTTAGCCTTCAGAAAGCTCCTTTTCTGTTCACCTTATTCAAGTGGGAGCTCATCATCCGTGTACCAACCTTTAGCATCTAGTTATCATGTCCCCTTTCTAAAGGGTCAGGACCCCCTACAGCAGATACCTCTAAACATGGAGAGGTGGAAAAACAATTAATGAAAAGTCAGATATGGCAGATGTACAAGTGTGCTTGCCCTTCGGGTTAACTGTCCATAGATTCAGGGCTACCATTGTTTGAATGGAAGAGCCTGTATTTTGTTACTGGGATTCACAGACTTGGGTGTCCTTTTAGGTCTGGGCTGTTTTGTGAGGGCAGGATACTTGAGCTGGTCAAGCATTTCTTTTCCTTTCTCTACTAGGCATGGGTGCTGCAAAATTGTCATTCAGCTGCACAATCTTCTGGCATTACGTAAGCCTTTGCCACCTCTGGCTTGCTTGGCTGCAATGAGCCATAAAGGGTATCTCAGGGTTCAGCAAGTAGCAGCATACCTGGTCAGAGGAGCAGTGTTGATATCTGTTCCCAGAGACAGCACTGGCTTCCCCTTTGTTTCTTGATTAAATGTGAGGCATAGTTCTGATTGTTCAAGCCCTGGACCATGTGTAAATCAGATTATTCCTTTTTCCAGTATCAAACCATTAAACTGATATTCCCCAAAGAGATTGGGTAACTTCTGACACATCACTGAAAAAAATTTAAATCCTGTTACTTGTTTTGAGAATCTTGGTCAGGTATGAGAGGTTCTTCAATACAAGGGATCTTCTTTCCTTTGGACTTTTAGCACAGGCCAGGGGGCTGATGGCTAAGCAGCACCACTGAGGTAGTACCAAAGTGTCTGTGTTTGTGTAGGTGTGGGTGAGCGGGTGGAAGGAAGTATCAGGGGGTGTCCCCAGTACAGTATGTTTTCAGTCTGGTGTACCTATAGGCTGATATTCCTTGTGCAAGATAAAATTACCTGAGACTTCATGAGGTCTGTCTTAGGAATGCAGAGGGGTGTGAAGGGAGACTGGGGAAAAATGATGTTTGGCTGATGAAGTGGCTTTTGCCTTTTTACACGGATGGGTTTTATGATGGAATAAATACACTTAATCAGATGTCTTCCTGACTACTTATGATTCATAAAACCTATGAGATTATTGGAAATACCCATCTAATATATGTCCATCTGATGGATGTGTCAAATTGTGCCTCCCCCCACCACTCCAATGCAACATTGCTGGAGCATGTAAGGTATTTTTAAGGTTTTTTAAGTTCTTGTCCAAGTGGCAAACCTTGAACATTTGTCTCTTAATTAATAGGTGAGAGCATAAATATACCTAGGCACCTTTGGTCTTGAAATTTTACAGGGTTGTGGTTGTACACAGTCATTACTATTCTGCATCTCTGAGAGTTTGGATAGTGCTTCCTTGGTGAGAGCTGACTGGAGAGAAGCTCTGCATGCAAAAGTACAGAAAGAAAATACACTGCAAGCTTGAGTTTTTGGTGAAGATTCACTTAAGATTTATTTTTCTATGAACCCCATTACCCAGCTCTGGTGTGTATAGCATCTATATAGCAATCTGGGGCATGCAATTTTTCAGTGACTTGGTGAATCTGAATGGTGCCCTTTATATCCTTTCTGTATATCACAACAATAGAAAGAGCTGGAATTTAACACTAATTTTTGTGCTGATCAGCTGTAAAAATGCATAGTGACCCATTTTAATCTCTTTCTGCACATTTTTTTTTTTAAACTTCAGGCAAAGTTGCGGAACTGCTGCAGATCATACTGAAGAGGGAAGTACAGAAGAACTTCTACAGTGACTTTTTATCAACAGGAGAGTGCCTCTCTCTCCTTTTCTTCTTTTACTTTAAAATATCCTGTAAGTTTCAGAAAAATAAAGAAAAAAAGCAAAAAAAAAACTAGTGTAGGATTTTAGAGGTTTTTAGAGCCTTTTGCCTGCAGGATAACAGCTGAAAGAACCACAGAAAACTGAGAAAAAGTTCAGAAGAGCTACCTGAGCCCCCCAAAATGACTGGTCATGAAGAAATCATGAAACTGAGACTCTGATGGTGTGATTAAGTAAACTGCTAGGTTAAGCCACACGAGTGGATTCAGGTATGTGAGATGACATAGTAGGAGTGGCAAGATATTCCTATTGTGTGTAATGGTCGTGACCACAGTGGGAAGGGGTTAGTTGCATCATCGCTATTTTTCTTCTTTTTTTTCCAGGCTGCCATTTATGCAACAGAGCCCTTGGAATAGCATCTGTCCAATTACTGGTGGTTAGATTTGTATTACCTGATGTAATTAAAATGGAAGGATCTTTTAGGGCTTCTTGCTGAAGACACGAGCCACAGAGGCAGCCCCACGAGGGTGGGAAGCTGGGGGTCAGTGGTGAGAGGCTCTGCGCAGCAGTCGACCATCATTACAGCTGTGCATTATGGCTGTGCTTCTGGAAAGGTTTGGGGAAATCTCCTGCCAGGAGATTGGCAGGAAAAAGGTGCGCCTGGGAAAGAGTGAGCTACATATTATTTCACTTTAGGTCCTGTAAAAGCTAAGTCACCACTCTTTGAAGACTGGTGACTGTATTTATGTAAGTGGTGTAATACAGGGAGACCTGTAGGCAATTAGCCTGTGTTGGTTGAATAATCAAAGCTGTTGCAGGTTTGAGAGCTAGTGAAAACATTTGTGAGGAAAGAAAGTATCTAAACTTTTTAGAGCCATTTAATCTAATTTTGGCTGAATGTGGTAACCTGACTCAACAAATGGACGCTGCTGCTGCAGCAGTTGTGGTTGTAAAGACTGCTGTAATGGCAAAAAATATATATATATTTTTTTCCTCTGTGCGTATTATTCAAGTTCACTAACCAAACCCAGAGATTTTTAATTGGAATATAATTTTAGAATGTCATTTCAAGTTACTTTTGACATTTTAAGTTAGAAGCACTGCAGTGGACATCTTTCAGATGTTTAGTCTCAGGAAATTTTCATCATTTATTAGCTGGTGTGAGTGGACTATGCTAGAGGATACCACATTCTAGTATCTCTGAGGCCATCACAATCCATGATAGCAGAGATGTGCAGCTTTCCCGCAATTATCTATAAGTACAGAAGGCTCTGTTGATGTAAGAAATACGCTGTTAGCCAAATATGCAGGGCGATGTGAATTAGAAGCAGTGGTATTTTCACATATTGCTTTCTCTGCTCTGAGCAGCCCTCTCAGTGCAAGGTATTATTCTACCTGCTGTTACTACTCACTGTATCCATATGGTGAGTAAATGCACACCCTTTATTTTCAGTAGCAAAAGAAACAGTATGCCTCCTAATGCACGTGAATGCATACAACCATATTGTCTATTGAAAAAGAGGCCAAATATTAGTTAGAAAGGAAATATTAGTATTTCATTTCTCTTCCACTTGACAGAGTGTGAGGCTGTTGTTATAAATTAAGTTCTACACTTGGTATAAAACCAGGGAAGGTAAGAAGAGGTACAGGCCAAATATCCAGGCATAGTTTAACATAGTGTCAATCTAGAAGGGAAGCTGTTGATCCTCTGATCATTGCTAGAATATAGTGTAATGGTTCCTTTGACACCTTTGTCTTTTATTTCATCAGCTTGTAGTACATGACATTTTGTGCTCGTGAAAGGTGCTGAACTGACAGGCCTTGAGACTGAAGTCTTCTGTTTGTACACATATCAGACAATACATAAACAAACACAGCACTCTCTCTGTCTCTTTCTCTGTTTTTCCTACATCTTTCCTGCACTTTAACTGCTTTATTTCTGCTACTGCTTTCTTATATGACCACCATTTGAAACAGAAAGATAGTCCGATCTCTACTACAATTCAATAGTTACTGCCTGTTATTAATGCTACCAGGTTACAGGAAGCCTGCTAGTCCTATCCTGTCTCTTCTTTCCTCTTTTTTTTTCCTTTTTGTGAAATGGACACCTATTTCCATGGATTTAAATAATTCCAGTTCATTTCATGTGGGTCACAAACCAGCCATTAGGCTGTAATATCTTTAGGTTACCAGTGACCTGAACCAGGCTTGATCTGGTAACATATAGAAGAGGTGAAATGCTCCATATCCTATTTCCATTCCTGCTCATATATGAATTTGTTCAGTATAAGGTTAATCATGCAAACGAGATTTTTTTTCTCTGAAATGCACAATAGATCTGCTTTTGTCCTTACTGTCTGTTTGGAGCAGACCAAAGGGATTCAAAATGTGTAAAGAAGAAATTATAGTGTTAACAGTACCAGTGAATGCACAGTGAAATTATTATGTTTCATAATATTAGTGAAATTTGTCTCTTTATTCACATAGCACAGAATTCTCATTGGGAATATTGGATCCACCATGCAGATCAGAGAGTACAATTTTGCCTGTAGTATGGAGTGCTAATGGTTTTACCATTCTTGCCCGTGGAAGGAAAGGGGTGAGGGAGGAAGGAATTACTGTCTCCTCTCCTACTTGAATAATGCTACCATTTACAGAAAAGAGAAATTTAGAAACAATGCACAATCGGAGCTAACTGCTTGCAAAATTTCACTTCAAAGTGTACATAGCTATTATCTATGGTTGGCACCATCCTGAAGTATTCAAGAGTTATCAGGAATTATTTTTAATTTATCATCTTAAAATAAAATAAAATAAGTACTTAAAAAAGGTTGCAGTTCTCAAGTAGAAATTATGACAAAAATCTATAGCATTCCAAATATTTCCATCAGGCTGCTGGGTGGGATGGTGGTGCAAGTGCAGGTACAGCTACTGGTACAAAGTTCAGAATTCTTGGAAAGGGAGTTTTCTGAGCAACATTTAGATAGCATCTACACTTATCTGTTTTTTATACCATAATTAGTAAATTAAATATACAGAGCCAAAATATAATTGTACATATCAGCTGAAGTAACACATGGCTTCATATGTTTTGGTGTTTTCTTCCAACATTTTGGATCTTTTTGTATTTTCAAGATGTTTCTTGGTTTGCAGTAATGATTACATTTTCTGCTATTCTTACAAGATTGGTTACGTAATTAGTCTTTGGCTATCTTTTACTAGATGTTGGTAACTTTTCTTTTTTCAAAGATTTATGTCCAGAGGGTACCTTTGTTTTACAATTTATTAATACTTTGGTTGATTGCAGAAGAAAATCATAAGATAAAGTATAAATGTTGGTTTGGAAGAGACAAAAGAGCAAGCTTATTAATAAACTCTAACTGTACAATGGCATAGGCTGAGGTTAATATTTTTAGTATTAACATCATATTCCTATCCCACTTACTCATACAAGGTATCATATGAACATAAACTTGAATTATTTTTGTCAAGACTGGCTTTGCATTAAGGATCTGTTCAGTGATTAAGGGCAAAAAACTGCCCCCTATCATTTTTCACACTTGCATTTACTCACACTTTCAGACTTGTCTCAGCTAGATCAACTAAATTTTCCCTGAAAGATTGAGAACATTTCCAGCCTCACTCAGTCACAGTCCAGAAGGAATTCAGTTATTTCAAGAAGTCTCATTACACAAGATCCTTCTATTGCCCCTTGTTATTTATCTTTCAGTACTATCACCTTTTACTACTCTTTCTTCTTTCTTAATTCAAATTAATAAAGTCCTGCAGTGAATGATTCTTCAGTTCCTTTGAAATTTCTTTTGAAAGAGTGAGAAGTCCTCAAAAATCACAATACTCGTAAAATGGTTGAGGGAAAAAAAAACCCTTTATTCTTTCCTCTAGACTTCAGTGACACTATGAAGTTTCACATAATTTGCAGACTGCATCTCATAAAATACTGGCAAAATTTATTCAATTCAAATTAAATAGATGTAGCACAGAGTAATCTTTCTCTATTAAATATGTCACTTTTTGCAATTGTTTCTTAATATCCCTCACAGCTTCCATCTAAGATTAGCACTTTCTTTGCTGCCACAGTTTCACTAACCTACTGAATTATTCACTGAAGCATAACCTTCAGATATCAGGTTAGAAAGACCTTGATTATGGCAGGAAGTGAACTGTATAAACCATTTTTCTTTAAAAGAAAATTTCTCATTATAGAAAAGTCTGAAATGAGATAAGTATTAAGTGTGTGTAAAAATTAAGTTCATAATTGATAGGAATTTAGTCAACTGTGACATTCCTGTATTTTGTTTATAATAATGTACAATAACATTCTAGATACCATTTAAGGGTGTAAAAACATGTGCATTTTCATGGTGCTTATTTAAACTTAAAGTACAGACCAGGATATCTGTTTTGGTCTTAGCTGTAAGGTAGGGCTGTGGAATCTCTCACATGGATTTAACATACTGGACAAAGAACATTTACATCAAATTCCTGATTTTGTCCCATTTGCTACAAATTACTTTTAAGGGGCTCTCAGCTCTGGAAACCATGGTGACAGAGTGGAAGGCTTCCCCACAGTAAACCGCTGTTATTGACCATTACTTTGTGCCAATCCACTGTTGAAAGGTCATTTGAACACCTACCAAGGAGGCAACAGCTTCAGGAACACTTCCTTTGTGAGTGTTGAAACACAAACTCACCACTTGCTTGTCCGCTTCTCATGACCTGTCCAGTGGCACCCAGGAGCTGAAATGCAATTGCAAGGTTTAACAGGCTTTCATGGCCTCGCTTTTAGAGGCTATGATAGCAAAATGTCAGGGCAAACAACATTCTACAAATTATTCTGCTAGTCATGTGTACAAATTTTCATAATGACTTGACCTAGAATAGGAAGAAAATGTGTTTTCCTAGTGTGGGTGATAACTGCATAATTACGGCCTTGTGTTACTTTCCCAGATGTCAGAGAAATGGCACAGAGGGAGAAAACAGGTGGTAAGACTCTGGGATGTTATGCGTTAGTACAGTTTGGAACAGAATTTTCTCTGTTGACCACAGTTTGAAGAATTATAATACAAAGCATGTTGCATAAGGATTTAGGGTTTTGGATTTAGCAGGGGCTTTGGCAATTTTTTTGCTGCGCCATGAAATGTTCAGTTCCTAAGACATATTTAAACTTCTTGGCTCCTCTTCTCTGTCACTCTTTCTCAGAATGATGTTTGTGGTTTACAAGGCTTTAAGAACATGTAAGGATGTCACTTATGGGCATACAATTTTAAAAGAAATACAGGCAATGTAAAGGAAACTATGAATTTTAATGATTTTTTTTAAAGGGTTGTGTATATATTGCTCTTCAAAGGTCCCTTAAACAACAAGAAGCATTTGAAAGCAGTGTGGGACATCATGCAAATAGGTTTCCTCTTGAGAGAATATAGATGATTTTTTTCCTCATATTTTAACATATGCTATGCATACATGTATCATAAAGAAACATGCATTCATCCTGGTATGCACTTATTTGATAATTCTACTCTGTATTTATTCTGTCTTTATTCAAGAAGTATGCCTTTGACAAAAGGGGCTGCAGCTAAAGGACTTGAATTGCCAGAATTAAACTTCCGATATGGGAAAGAGGATAAAAAGTGTACTTGGGGAAATAGATCATTTTGTACTTAGAAATATACGGTGGAAGTCATTTTAGTGTACCCTATTCATTTCAGTTTAGCTGTATCCACTGAAGCTGCCTGGGAGTTGCATCGAGAATGCTCACAACTCTTCAGTTTCTGCATTTTTGTCTTTTAGCAACGTTTGCTAGAAATCTTATTGGGCTTAAAATAATTGAATGTGAACTATGTCAACACTGACAAGGAAGTTAGAAAGACAAAAAAAAAAAAGATTCTGGTAGTGTTTTTTTCAGTAAAATAGGCAAAACGTATATCTTGTTATGTGCTTGGAGATTGTACGATAATCTGAAACCCTGATTAAAAGAAATACTATTAAACAAATGTATATTCTTTTTGCCATCAGGCTAGAGGAAAGGTTGCATAATCTGAGGCAAGCTACTTTTATTTGATTGTTACCATCCCTGCATCGTGAGAATATTTTGAAGAAGAAGTTTGCTGACATCCAGAATATTTATATTTAATGGAGTGATAAGTGAACCCAAAATATATCAAGGAACATAAATACTCTTGCTCAGTATTTTCTGAAATGGATTTTTATGATTTCTGATTTTTGCGTATATATCTTTACAGAATTCTGTAGGTTTGGAATCAAAAATTGTTTTTCATGTCAGGACTTCGGGTAATTGATGGATATGCATGGACTTCAAATGTTATACTTTTTCAGATTTGTAGGCATTTTGGTGGTTAATAGCAGACATATGTTACAGTGGTTGCCAATGGCAACCTCTGGGATTCAGGTTGGGTTCAAACAGCCATCAACCCCACTTGTCCCCCCTCATTACTTCCAAAACCTAGGCATGCAGATTGTTTTGGGGGATGACATTTTACATGTGTGTCTAGCAATCTCTTCTGTATGTATTTATCTAAACATTTATATTGCTTCCATCACCACATTACACAAGTGTGAATGAATCTTGGCTGACAACATAGCTGTGAGGAATGGAGAGGGAGTATTATCTTTCCCATTTAACACTGAGAGAGAACTATGAATTTAAGACTTACTAAAAGTTTCAGAGAAAATAGGTATCACTGCTGGATATTGCTGCTAAAGTGTTGGATTCTTTATCTGCTTTCCCTTTCTTTCCTGTATCTGTGCAGAAACACTCGAGTGTTTTGTACCAGTGGCTCCTTTTGGATTGCTACCAGGGACGATAGGTTGGGACTTGGGAAAAACTTTTGGATACCTAGCTTTATTAAAACAGTTTTTGCATAGAGTATTTTGAGTTTTTAGGTCTATGTGCCTGTGTCCATGTATGCATATTGGTTATTCTTGCAGTCATTAAATATTTTTATCAGGTAAACGTATACTTTTTTTTTTTTTTGCAAGAAATCACCCATACTATTTTGATGATTCTCAAACTGCTGCAAGTTACACAGGAAGCTTTTGCAACATATATGTTTTGTTTTTTTTTTTTTCTCTTTAAACAGCTGAGAGAGATACCCTCCAGTCACAATGAGTCTGTGAGGGAGGTTGTGAAGCCATGCCTCAGAGCAGATGCACTCCTTATAGAGAGGCCTAAAATATTATTCAAGTAACATAAAACAGCAGTACTCTTTCAGAAACTGTGAAGTAGCTTGGAGAAAAAGAAAGAAACCTCTGAACCATGCTTTGAGTCCCCTCTTAGTAAACTTCAGTACATTGGACTTAGTATATACACCTACCCTCTTTCCTCATGCGAGAAAAACATGTGAGAACACATACAACTCTGATGATGGTAGTTTTCAAATCTTCTACCATGATTTGTTAGGGGCAATACCTTCACTAAACTATTTGAAATCAGCAGTGTAGTTCTGATTGATGTATTTAACCAGCATACCTGCATACATTTAATTTGATGTCCTGTATTTTCAAAGACACGTACCTGAAAGTGCACTGTTAAGCCAGTTGGACAATCACTTGTGAAAGAGATTCTTAGAAGTAATGAAAAGCATAGAAAAATATTTATGAATGCAATTTGCTGTTGTTTGGCAAGATTGCTAACCCTTAGTGCCCAAATGTCTGCTTAGAATAAGTTGGGTAAAATCGTTGAACAAAGATGTTGTCTGGATGCCTTCTTGAGTGTCTGGAATAAATCTATTCTGGCCTAAGAGATTCTGGTATGAGTTCCTCAGTTGTGAACTTGGTTGGAGTCATTTTGTATAGAATATAATAAATGTGGTCGTTTTTTTGGTGTATGTTTTACATAGCATCATAGAATGGTTTGAGTTGACGGGAACATAATGATCATCTAGCTCCAAACCTCCTGCCATGCGCAAGGATACTTTCACTTAGACCAGGTTGCTCAAAGCCTCATGCAGTCTGCCCTTGAATGCTTCCAGGGACAGGGCATTCATGACTTCTCTGGGCAGCCTGTTCCCATTCCTCTCAACCGTGTTTCATTGTGTTTTACTGAGAGAAGGGAAACTCGTGAAAGTCAATATCAGACACATGAAGTGGAGATGACCATTAAAGAGTAGTGGGAATAGAAAGGTCACAAAGAAGGTTGAGAAGAATTTTTTTTAGATGACATTAAAAGGGAGAGAATGCATTTAAAATTGGGGGAAAGAAAAGGGAGGGGAAACAGATGGAGGGAGATCCAATATTAACAAATGGGAGTGAAAAACTAATTTGGAAGGAAAATAACCAAATGAAGGAAACAAAAAGGAAAGGGGGGGGACAGCAGTAGAAAGGATGGGAGGAAGAAAAAAACAAAGAACAAAGAGAGGCACAAAACCCAGCTCTTGCTGCAGTTTTGTATTTTGAACATAAATAATGGCAGGTGTTTGCAGTAGTAATTTCTCCTCTTCTCCTCCTCTCTTTCCTTTCTGAACTTGGTCACAAATCAGTAGAATTTTCAAAACAGATGAAACTCTTACAAAGTGAGTTTGGTGTCTAAACCCACCGTAGTTACTCCACAGCATCCACACCACTGCAATGAATTTTTCCTGTTTTTCAGTGCTGCAAGGCAAACTGACCTGGCCTGTCATGGTAATTGTATGACACTAAACTTGAAGCAGCCCCTTCTTAAAGCAAATGAACAAAATGAATATAAATTTATTGGTGGGCTTCATGAACAGATTCTGGGCCCGTTGCTCTCCTTATATGAACATTTTTAATTGTACTTTTGCACTTATCATGTTTGAGCACAGCTTAACTGCTGTACACATTAATATTGGTTTACAAGTACGAAATGTTCCTGAAAACTTGCCTCATTTGAGTCACTGGCATGACTTTCCCTGCCCAAAGGAGGGTCAAGTTTTCCTCCTTCTGTGTCTGCTGGGTGCATGGCGGCTGTGGCTCTCTTTTGCTGTGGAGCTTCCGCAGGAAAAGAGAAAACGTTTGCAAACGCGTGCCTCGCACATTTCTGTCACTGCTGTGATAATCTCTGCTCATTGTTGTGCTGCTCCCTGTGTGCAGCAGTGGCAGTTCCACCTGCCCACTTTTGTGTGTCATTCGCTGTCACAGTGTTCCCACGTCTGCGTCGACACTTCTTCCCCGGCAGCGGCTCTGGCACCACGTCTGGGCCTCGTAAATCCTGGCAGCAGCGCGCAGCGAAGCCTTTGTGACAAAGCAGAGGGATGACAATTAATGACGGATGAATTTGGAAGAGGCAAGAGGAACACGCTCTGCTTGTGTGGAAGGATGCCTTGCAAGGCTTTCAAGCATGAGGCAGTGTTTTTACAATCCAGGCAACAAATGCAGCGCTCCTGGTCCGGCCGAGCTCTGCCGCACAAGAGCTCAAAGCACGCGTTAATATCTGCCATTTGCAGGGCCTCTTGACTTCAGCGGGGGCTCATTCTCGTCAGTAGGGACGTCACAGGATGATTGAGGCACTAGCGCTTTGAAAAGGACCTTAATCGTGTGATCAGTCTATAAATTAGATTTTACACACTGTAAGTGTGGCGATGGGACCAGCCCCCTTGGCTTCAGAGGGACTACTCACCCCAGTAAGGTTTAACGTGATTGGGGCCTTAGATTTAACAATAAATACTTTATTTTCCCTCAGTTATACAATGAGAGCTAATCTTTCCAAATTATTCTGAGCCTCGCAAATGCTAAAAATATATATTTCTTTAAAGGGCAGGATTTTTGTTTACAGCAGGCATTAAACAGAGGGAATGTCAGTGTAAGGATAGGAGGACTTAATGGGTTAAAAACTGTGTAAATGTTACTCTAGTTAAATTACAGCTTGTTGTTCAGATGAATACTCTCCACTTCTCATATAGCTTTAAATTATGGACAAATGCTTGCAATTGTGAACTACCTACATTGTGGCTGCCTGTTCCCAGGCTTCATCAACCCTAGCTGTCCAATGGGATTACTGTAAGCTTTCACGGCAGTCTGCCAGCCACTGATCAGAAATTCATATCCCTGGATGTTAGATTGCTCTCTTTATTCCATCCTTGTGATGGCTGTGATTGCTGTCATGGTGTTAGGTTAGAAATTAGCATTTTGTGGCCCAAATTTTGCCATCCAGAACATAATCAGAAAAGAGAGAGAGAGGGAGGAAAAAAAAATCAAAGAATAGTAATTTCATCTGTCAAAGGGAAATGCAGTGTTACCATGATACAGATGTCTATGAAACTTAGGTCAGGAAATGTTGTGGTATTTATGGTCCTATTTGGTGAATGCTTAGGCCGGTGATGCTTTTTCGTTACTGCAGACCTCTGTTCGTAGATTAATTATTTTCTACTGATAAATAATTTTAAAAGTAAAATAAAAAATCAATTGATGAAACTATAGGTGGGCTTTGGAAATTCTTAAGTTAAATAACAAAACAAAATGAAAAACTAGGATCTCTAGCAGAAACTTTCAAGGACATGCTGAATTAATCACAAGAGGCTGGTTAGCAGGAGGTCAGAGAGAGACTTCTTAGCATCATTTTGGGTCATATGTCTAGAGGCGATGGCAGTATGTATGTGCTGTATTGTAATATCCCCTTTCTAGTTTTCTTGTCTGAATCAGAAAAGGATGAACACATATTGCATAGGGCTCTTGAAAAGAAAGAGACACACTGGTAAATATCACTAGTTTTGAGGATTTCTTTTTTATTCTTTAAAATTGAGTTGTATTTGACTGCATAATGAAAATATGTTACTGCTTTTCACCAGTTTTGTGCTATATTCTATTTTTTTTAAGAGTGTTGTATCTGATGATACAAAGGTAGTGATTAAACAGCACAGTAGTACTCACTGATAGATTTAATGAACACTATTAACACTATTATTTCGCTAAACAAGGATTTTTCTATTAATCTGTTTCAAAACAAATAATCAGGGCTTATTACAAAAATTATGGAAAACAACTGTTTGAAATTTAGTGTAGAGATATGGTTAGGTCCTTAAAGGTAGCCTGTTATTCTTTTTAGGCAACTCACAGACATGCTAATTTTTCCTGTCATTAGCACTGAACAAGCTGGAAGGATTCTGACATGCGAGGTGCACAGATTCTGTTAGGAGCCTTGATTTTTATCCACCCAAGCTTATCCGTCATCTTTAATCATGCAAAAAGCAGGATTACTTAATCATTTCATTTTATTGAAAAGAAAAAGAAAGATTTACATTAAAATGATGACATGCAAGAAAAAAATAAATTGAAAATGATGATGAAGAAAATGTAATGTAGAGACTAAAGCTCCATTGGTTTTGTGATGCTCATTTAAAGCAATGATCTAGTAAAGCCAAGATATAAAAGTAATGATGATGTTAGCTGTTGAAGTATAACCATCTTATCTTTGTATTTTAACGTACATTCTAACATGGTTTATGTAGTCAATTATAGCCAATAATAACTAAAGAAGGTACTGATTTTTACCTCTGCTGTATTTATTCTTTGCATTAAGCTGTACCTTTGTCTGAAACAAATGTATTTTAACACACAAATGTTAAAATGCAAGCCATACTGGCATTTTCATAATCACTATAGTATGCACGTGCTTATTTGTAATCTCCCTGCACAGGACTGGCCAAAATTATACTGATTTTTCACCTGTATATGGAAAGTACTGACTTAATGCAAGTGTGAATTATCTTTTGAAGATAGAATTAACAAATTATTAATGAGTGGCTTCTGTATCTTTTGTATTTAAACATTGCATTGTATTCCCTAAGAGCCCTAGATTTAATACATTTGATTGAATATACTCCATATATATTTTTTTGTTCTCTTTATCAATTTTCAATATTCTTTTAAGTTAATATTTTTTTTTTCTTACATAATCTTGTGTTAAGGTATGTCAGAATTTAGGGTAGAAGGAGAAGGAAAAATATACCTGCAATCTTCTTAATTCACAAATCATTTGTTTAGGAAACATAGTTTTAGAAAGAGTTTTTTAATGGAGAAAATGAGGAGATATTTTCTTCTCTGAATATATATAGTAAATGGTATATTTCACTAAAGAAAATTTATTAAAAGTACCGGACTTTTAGGACTTGGCATGATATTTACATAAAATGGTGCATTAAACAAGTAATTACATTAAAAATCAATGTTTACCAATTAGGTCATTAATAATTCATTCTACTGTACTAAGTTGAGTGAATTTAAGGTTGAATACTCTGGTGCCAAATTGTTTTAGGTACATTAACATTTCATGAAATCTGAAAAATATCTTAACTTTTATTATTATTTTTTTTAATACATAGCATTTCTAGGTGTTGAATATTCATTATTTTTAAAGAGAGGAAAAAAGAGAACAAGGTCCAGCGTGTTTTTGGCTTTACATCAGAAAAAGAATCTTGTATTGCTACTGGAGGTAAGGATGTAGAAATAGTAAAAAAATATGTAGATAAAAATAGATATATAGCTGTTTTTTTAATTCAATAGTTCTCGAGACACACTGTGGCATTAATTGTGTATGCTGCTTGTCTGTGATAGCTGGCTGTTTTGATAGGTAACCTTCTAGTAGCAGGAAAATGGTTAATAATGTCAGGGTAAAATGGTATGAGTGGGTAAAAAGACTGAGAGACCACAGGAAAAATTCTTGTATGTAATAACATATGAGCAAGTTCTGTTTTATAAAGTTTTCAGTTATTATTATGAAAAAAAAGTAGATAAGAAATGTAGCCTTCCTATAGCTTCCTTATGCACTTCCTTATGTTACTATAAAAACAAAACCTAAAATTCTCTGCTACCACAGAAATAGAAAATAGTTTGAGAATTAAAATACTGCATTACTGCATTTACTTAAAAAACAAATGCAGTCTTTTTTTTTTTTTTTAAATACTTTCTCTTCGTCTTGAATGCTTCAGTCCCTCTGATAATATCACAAATCTTAAAAATCCAACTGCATTCAAAAGGTGATATTTTAATATAGGCTGAACCTCAGCATTCTGCATTATGACTGTGAACATTTTAAGGCACGAGAACTATGGTTCTGTAGTTTTTCTGATAATATTACAAGAAATTATGAGGGATATTGTACTACACACAGCTACTCCTCAGTAGTGAGGGAATAAAGTCAACTTACTGTATGGATGCAGTCTGAATAGTACACTGAGGATAAAAAGAGGCCTGTCAATAATTTTTCTTCCGGAATGATTTATAGAGCCTTTCTCTATCACTGTAAACGAACTTAGAAAGTACTTACACGACGCAAGTTCATATAACTGGTGTTATTTTACATTAAGCAGTTATCTTCCTTATTGATACATATGATTTTGTTAATCCAGTAAGGTCAAGTACCTGGTTGCCAGTCTTTCTTTTAAAGAAATCGGAAAAAATTTTCTTTTCATCACTCTTAATTTTGTTAAGGCTGGATAAGTTTATTCTGTTGGTATGATTCATTTTCAAATGTAGAATTAGAGAACCTTTGATGGTTGCATAACACAGAATTATGTACTGAAAAGAATTAGATCTGGTCTTACAGAGGCTTAATTCCATGCTTTTATATTGGTGTCTCTGAAAGAACCACAGGTGTAGATTTACAGTTTGAGTATTTGCCTGGCCACATACAAAATGTTAGCAAAATCATATTGGATTATATTAGACATTTTTTTAATCTAACTAGAAACTTGGAATTTGAAATATTTCACCTGATATAGCCTAAAGAATCTTCTTTTGTTCCTTTTCTGAAAGGATTTTACATTTTGAATGATTTTTAAAGTATTTTATAGAAATTTACTTTCACAGATATTGAAATGTTCTTTTGTTAACTTTCCATTAATTCCCAGCAAATTATAGCTATAGTACTGAAGACAGACACTTATTATTTGTTAAGCATCTTTGAATATGAAAATCTGAGTCAGTTATTAGAAATAATGAAAACATAGGAGTCAAAACAGCAAAGACGAGTGACAAAAAAACTGCAAGAGAATTTAGTTGTTTAACGTTTAAGCAATAGGTGGCAGTGTTACCTAAATACTCTGCTTTGAATTGGAAAAGAATGGGAGTACTTAAGAGGAACAGGACATTTGTTTTACTTGTACATAATTGCAGATTTGTACAAACAAATTTTATGTTGTTAAGGATGCTTTAGAGGAGTTTTCTTGGAAAACAACTTTACATTCAGTATCCATCCTCACTTAAATGACCTACATTTTTGTGTTATATGATTTATTAATAAAGAGATTTTACTGGAACCTTAAATATTCCCCGTGTATCTGAAAAATAAGAATATTTTCCTATGAAATACTGTGTTCGAAAATGTCATGCATTTTAACTTCATTATATATTTATAGCAGTAAACACCAAGCACAGTATTAGAAAACATATTACAAAAATTACTTTTCTGGTTTATTTCAAATTTATAGACCCATTTAATAAAGGTTTTAGCACATAGTGCTTCAGTGGAGATTTCAGAGTAAACTTGCAGACTTCTTTTAATATGTACAGCTTCATATCACAGTATATACTTGCACAAATCTCAAAACACCGTCTCCCTCTTTGTATACGAGAAGGTACTCCTTTCCACACCTTCTGAAAAACATGCATTATCCAAAAAGAGATAGCATTACCTAGTAAAATCGATGCATTAATACACATTTCTAAACTCAGTTTGTCAGTATGCATATTCACTTAAATATAAAATGCTACACAAAAAGCAACACAGTACATTACAAGCAGAAACAACTATTTATGCCATTTTTGTCCTTTGTGTGTTACTTAAGTATATTTCATCATATAATAATTAAAAATACCATACTGACCAATGCAGCAGCCATATTCCATACCATGTGTCCTACCTCTAGGATACAGCTTTCCTACGGTACCAATTCCAAGAGATGTATTCATCACTCTGTGATAGAAACACTATGCTGTACTTTTTTGCAGTTTGAAGAGGAGGGGGAAAGAAAAAGACTTGCTATAGCATGTTGCCTTAGCTTGATAATTAAGCATTAAGTATCTGTTACTTTATATCTGTTAATTTTTAATCTAGAATTAGCATGTCGCTTATAAAAGGAGAAAGGTAAATGATAATCATGCTAGTGAAAGAAGATAGTGATGGATAGAAGCAATGATGAAATGTGTCTGATAGGGTAGTTTTCCTCTGTACCACCATTTCGTTGCTGCTCTGGGATTACAGCAAAATGGTGGCTACTTATATTTTATGGAAAATGTAAATTTTATGGTAACCTTCCTATAGACTCCAAATTGCTTCTCCCTGCCATCTCTATTATATTGCTTTGTTAGAATGAGCATGCAATTTGCCTTCTGAAGCTTAGACTACTACGGAAAAGATAAAAGCTCTGTTGTAAAATTATGTATCGGCAACACAGTATTTACTTACATACATATACTTAAAACAAAACGTAATCAAACACGAAAATCATGTTGTCTTACTGCTGGATACGGTACCATATTGACATAAATTTTGGAGCTCATTCCTGTTTTGTACAGCAAAGAACTACTGTAGCAGACTGCAAACACTTGCAGCTTTTTTTGCTTTGGTTAAAACTCTTTAATATCTGTAAATTCTAATAAGTAGTAAAACTGAAGAAGGAGATGAGATAAAGTGCTAACACTTTGCTTTCTTGCTGTTCTGTGTTCCTAATAGTTGATTGGCACTGAGTGACAACACTGTCTTGTAAAAGATCCCTTATCTACTTTCCTGGATAGGGGTAAGGTATGGAAACGGCATCTTCCTGAAGCAGCCATAAACTTTGTCACAGTTTACCGAAGAATGCTCCTTGCAATAATATTACTTTTTCACAAGTAAATACATTTTAGAATTGAAGGGAATTAGGTGCTTTTTATTAACTACATGTGTTAGAGAGATTGCAGGCAAGCACAAAGCAAGGGGAGACGAACAGAACCAAATTAAGAAAATGAAGTGAAAGCAGGAGAAATATCACAATATTGTTGTTGTTTCTTTTTTCTTAAACACTGTAGGAAACTACTGCATAGAATTTCTTGTAACTTCTATTACTCTATTATGGTTATATTACAGTTAAATTGTATTATTAAAGTATAGGATATTTAAAAAATGAAGCTCCCTCTCTCTAGATAGATAGATAGATATTTAAAACTAAATTCATGTAATATTATCTAAAATGTCCTTACCTAATTTTATGAGGTAATTTTGAAAGTGTGACATTTTAAGTAGTCTAAAAAAATCATATCAAAAAATCATTTTCCACAGTCAGTTTGTACTGGTTTGTACATCAGGAGGATGTAAGTGTGGTGATAAAATACTGAATTTAAAACACATCATAGTGGAGTACAGGCACTAATGCTGCTTAGTTTTAAAGAAGCAGGTTCATCAAGAAGCAAAATTTTTCTTTGAATATTTGTGTATCTTATTGAATTTGGCATCGTGGTTCCTGCAATAACACAATATGCATAAGACCATATATTTTCTGTAGAGAAACTGGATATCTATGGTCAGAAGGGGTGAATGAATATTGGAATTTACATGAACAAGCACAAACACACTATCCTTGTTAGAAGATAATGCCAGCTGCGGTGATGCTATGTTTCTAGTATACCTGTCTTTAACTTCCATTTCAACATCCACACGTTTACACTGTTGTTATCCCTCAGAGCGAATGGTGAGTGAGAACATTATGTGAAAGTAATATTGCTCTGAATCCGTTCTGATGGCTGGATGAATTTAAGCGTTGAATTTTTTGTAATTTTCTTTTTTTTGAAGGGGATGGGGAGGTATTTTGTTCTGAAATGCTCCAACATATTTGAATTGAGATTTTAAATGTTATGATAATGACTTAAATATTTCTATGATGCAATCATAAGCTTTTAGGTGAAATCTGAGCATTTATTGTATCACTCCAGTTTCTTATCTATAGCCTGAAATTTGGAAAAATCTTTACGGATTGCCCAGTTAGGAAATCATACTATTTTTTTTCTACCTAGAAAACTATGTACTGTTCTCAAATTACATAACCTGATTTTAAATTGGATTGATTTCTTTTTCCCTTTGTAACTTGCTCATTTTAGCGGAATATTTACATATAAAGGTCAGGGTACTCTAAATTTCTATTTGAAATGAAATAATACTCAGCAAGTTCTAAAAATCACCTTCCTAATTTCACAAGTTCAAAGATAAGTCACACATAATATTTTTATTTTAGTTAAAATACCATAATCCTAAAGCCCTCCTGATCAATCAGTGTACTAATCACATTGTGGCATTATTATGTGGGTTAAAATTTGCTATTTAAAACTGCTAAATAATTACATGAATATTACTGTAACACTTTATGTATTGCTAGTTCATAGAGGAGCTCTACAGTCATTTGGTTTTAAAGTTCTCTGGTGTATACAGAAATGCAGCTTTTGATGCTTAAAAAAATGACAGTATATCACTGCAAGCACAAAATAAGCAGAAGCTTTAGTACACGCAATTCAACTTGCATACTAAGAAAAAGCACACAAAACAACAAACTTGTTGTGTGCTTATCTGGAGTTGAAACAACATAAAATGTAAGGCACACCGTGTTTAATCCTATAGAACTGCAGCTGGGCTGGCTACTGTTGGTTTGCTCAGGATCTGCCAGAGTTACTGTTGGGATCCCTGTTCTCATTGCAGATCAGAGTGAAACCAGCTATGTGTCAGCAGAGGCAGTTTAAAAATAATTATTTGTAAGGGTTAATGGTAAGTTAATGGGTTAAAGCGGGGCTTAATTTCTAAAGAAAAGGAAAGATTCATTTAAAATCCTGACTTAGGTATAACCTTTTTCACAGAATCACACAGGATCACAGAATGTCAGGAACTGGAAGGGACCTCGAAAGATCATCTTGTCCAATCCCCCTGCCGGAGCAGGAACACCTTATAGCAATGTTTAAAAATACGGCCATGTGCAAAGTCATTAAATACAGATCTGTGGATTGTTTTAATTCTTTATTTCAAAATATATGCTAATCATAATATATACAGAAACTATTCAGAGGATTTTGCCATGTTTTTGTAAAATAAAAGATATTTTCACGTACACATTCAATTCCATTTTTATACGGACTGTTCTAAGTGAGTTACTGACTGTATCAACACAGACATTCAACAGCTCAAAAGTTTTGTGCTGTCCAAAAAGACCCACCACCAGGAGAACAGTCTAATCCTTTTTATTGAGCAGATATTGGTGCCTAACGGGTGTGGTATAGCTTGCCTCATGCCTGCAAACATGCTCTTAGCTTTTCAGTAAGCTTAAAAAAAAAAATAGTGTTTAAAATGCAAATACATTAATGTTGTCTCAATTAATTTCTGTCGAATAAAGATTGTGTTTTATGTAGCATCTGCAAACTGGAGATTCTTTTGTTCTATTCAGAATTTTTAGCCTCTTTATGTTTTGTTGTGACTGTGATGCCAATATAAATAAAACACTTGGCTTTTTTGTTATATTTTACAGTCAAAAAAGTTAGATTAAAAAACTTCAACAGTTTAAATTGGATCTAACAGCATTTTTTAGTGAAAATAATTTTAGTTTTCTTAATTTCAGTCAAGAAACAAATTATCTCCGAGTAACTCAAATACAATTAATCACTCAGAACAACAGAATATGTGTCCATATTTTAAAAAACAAAAGGAAACAAACAAGAAAGCCCCCCACACAGCAAAAAAAAAACACATTCTTTTTTTTTTACCTGATGCTGCAAAGATAAAAGCTGTGCAATTACACCTCAGTTGCTGGGATTCTGAGTTTCACAAGATTTGTCAACCAGAAAGCTCAATTTACTCATTTGCTTACACAGAATTTAGAAATAGGGGACAGAATGATAACCAAGCCTTCTGTATCTACTGGTGTAGAATTGTTTCCATGCTGTATATCTGGGAATGTTTTGGCCAGTTATTCTAAAATTGCCTAGCAGTGGACCAGTCTTTGCTCTCCAGGGAGATTTTTATATTGGTTAACTCACAGTCATTTTCTTCTTTTTCCCCTACTGATATATTCCCTTTATTAATTTCCTCCCATTACTCCTAGTTATACCTCCTTTTACTATGCTAAATAATTCCTTTTATGCTAAATAATTCCTTTTTTTCCATTTTGAGTTATCACTGTAACATTGCTGTTCTCCTTTTTATGGAAACTGTCTCAAATTGGCAAGATCTAAAATATGCTGAGTTAAATCTGCTATAAAGGAATTTATTGACAATTACTATAACTTAAACACAGTACTGCTTTAATAAGCTCAGTTAAAACTGAAGTTTGAATAATTTTTGTTAGCTGAACCAAGAAATCTATTAAAAGGAACCCTCTATTTTGAGCTGTTTTGTAGTGATGTAATGGGGGCACATGGTTAAGCATAGCTTCGATAGCCCAAATCCTCTGGGTCAAATTACCCCATCTGCTGAGAAACACAACAGGGTTAAAAGAAACACAGACACTGGACAAATGTTTCTGGTAAGAGGAGAAAAAGTCACACAGCGTTGTCTCCCTTTGCCAGGGTCGGAGCTAATTTCAGCAGGCTCTCCTCTGCTCTCTGTGGGTTTTCATGGAGGCTGCCCACTGCTCGAACCTGCTGATATCCTCTTCCAAAAATGCTTCTTTCCCTTATAGTCTGAAGGAATGGGGACTTGGAGATGCAAATTTAGCCTTATTCTGCTCCTAGAATTGAAAAGAGCTGTGATGGTACATTAACTGCATGTGCCTGCAGTGTAAGATGGGCAGGGCAATGACAGCATAGGATGGACACACGAAACCTCCTAGACCTTTAAAGGAGGAAACAGGTTTTCCTGTACATCAAATGACACTTTGGGAAAACTGGGATGATAATCTTAATATAAACCACAATGAGTTTTTCAAAATGTCTTCTAACTCAGCTTCCCCTACAGGAGAAACCTTTATAAGGGGCCTAAATAGGACCTCTGTATTTATAGGAGAGACTTTCACTCCTGCAGCCTGACAAGGATTGAAAGCCACTACAATAAAGTTCCATTGATGCATGCTACCATCACGGTTACAGTGAGGAGGTTTGCTGCTGTTTGACGCTGCACATATGACATTAGTAACTATCCATTTGTATCAGCTCTGCTTTTGCAAAATAGCAAGAGGATTCTACCCTAGCTGAAGTTAATGGAATCTGAGAGTTCATTCCCTATGACAAGCCAGACATGTTTTAAGAGTGCCTGTATATGCTTAAGTGGGACTTCTTTTCTGTTTGTTTTCCTTCAATTGGTTTTTTTTTTTTTTTTTTGGTTAAACTTTGAATTTTGTGTCTCACAAGACGATAGTCTTGAAATATGTGTATTTGTGTGGATTCTATATTTAACTATCAAACTGATGTGAATTAGTACAAAGCTTCCAGTGTCGTAGTGATAGCTGCCTTTATTGCATTACTGTTGGTGATCAGCATGTTTATTCTGACAGAAATTCAGGTTGCTGTATTCACCTTATTTTTCAGAGTTTAAGGCTGTGTTTGGAATATTTTGTCCTCTCTTGCAATACGATCTCTTAGAGAGGATATCTGAAAAATAACAGATAACACAGGAAAAAAATAATCCTACGAGTAGTGGTAAATATTTTGTTTCATAATTACATTTAAGTTGCTCTGATTATTTTCTGAATGTTTGTTCTTATGTAAAATAATAATTCTGAAATCGCTCAGAGCATGTAAAAGGCTCTCCGTGTAAACAGGTCCCTCTGCCCTTGTTCTTTAGGCTGTAGTGAGGCTGCTGAAAGGTTTGAGTGATGGTGCAACGTTTTAAATTAAATATAGATTTGGGGTTCTGTGCCTGCTGAGTTGAGTGCTGTAAACATTGGAGGACCAATCAAAACAAGCGTAAGTGACACAAGTGATCTTCATTGAATCACTTGGCATTTCTCTCGACTTGTTTAGAGACAAATGTGTTTGTTTCCTTTGGTGGAATGTTGTTTCTAGATCTAGGCTGAATTTTCATCTAAAGAGAGCATATCACAAGATAAATGGTGTGCTTTTACCTTCAGCAGCTAGTTAAAAGAAATGCAGAGCATAAAGCAAGGGAGCCATGGCATTTGGAGGCTGTTTTCTTGGTGTGATTAACTGCACTGCATTCCTGATCAACTCTCCTTTTAGTTTACAGTATCCTTATTCCACCATTTGCTGTTTATGAGTAAAATTTCCAACATGAAATTGCTATGGCTGAGAAGTGTTAGGTGCACCTGTGTGTGTGTGAGTGTGTATTCATTAGCGTTTGGGGCAGCAGGTGTTGAGAGCTCATTTTCCTTGGTGTGAATACATTTTACATCAGTGGAAGGCACTGAGAGATCTTACATTGCAATCTTTTGTGAGAGGCAGCTTAACGTTGTTTTTATTGCTTCACTAGAAGGGGACCAGGCAAGCCAAGGCCCTTCTCTAGTGCTAACAGCTCCAGAATATTGCTCAGCTAAGGGATGAAGAGCGCTTATATGCTGAAAGGATTTCAGGAAGAGGGCTATCATGGAAAAACCAAAACAAAAAAGACCTCCAAACCTAAAAACATTATAACTGATTAGAAAACAGGCAAGAAAGTTAAAACGTTATCACGCATTTTTAATTTTTGAGTACAGAAGACTCATTTGAAAGATTAGACTTGAGTTGGAAGAGTATATGATCATGGGCAAGTGTAAGGATGTGATTTTCTCACAGTTAAAGAGATTTTCTTGCAGCTAAAGAGCAGGAAGGGGTAGCAGTCTATTTATTGTTTTTCCCTCTTGCTCTGTGCAACAGCTTGAGCTCTCTCCTGCATAAGTTGATCGAGTTCCTCTCTTTAGTCCTTACAGAGACTTTTTACATCTGCAGCCATATTTCACTATTATAAACATGATCAGATATGGAGAATTTCCCCTTTTAACTGCAGCAGAAAAATATGTTCCTCTGTAATAAGGGAGACAGATGGATGTATAACAAATAGGCCATTCCAACAGCGGTCACTTCGTTCTGTAGTATCATTCAAAAGCAAGAAACAGGGAAATAATGAACAATCCACACAGAGGTGACTTAGGAGAGAATAGAATGAGATGTTAAAAATAAACAAAACAAGCCATGAAAGCTACACCTAATGCAAAATGTATTGTTCCCCTGTGAAGGGCAACATCACACATGTAGAATATCTCATAGTGGCTAAGAAAAGAAAGACTAGTTAGTGGCTGGGAACACCCTGATGTCCTGTGCTACAAATTGAAAGTGAAGGTTACTTTCTTGTAGACTTTATCTTAAAGCAGTAAAATGGGTAGCTGCAGCTACAACTGAAAGTATTGATTTTGTAATTTCAGCAAATTAAGAACAAGACAGGAAACCTATTAAACCTTTCCACTGATTGCCAGGGCACTTTTTGGTGATGCTGGTGCTGACATTAAAATTACATGCGCCTGTCTCTTTAAAGCCAAACATATACATTTTACAGAAGATAGTGCCAGTTAACATGCTGAAAAAGGATCTTTATAAATCTGTGTAATTTCACATTTCAGATGTGAAACTTTTGAAGCCTGATGACATGAATGTCAAGCAGCACATCTAAAATTTTCATAAATTATGGTTCATGTTAGATGTGCTTTTATTACATTTTAATAAATTAAAATTTTCACAAAGCCAGAAGATTTTTTATAATAATAGCAAAGATGGTAACGCTAGTAATAGCATTATCTGTCAGAACATTATGAGTAATGATTATGTAAAAATCTATGTAACAAAGGCTAACAGAAGAAATGATCAAATTATATTCTTCTGTATCTTGCATAAAACAAGTTATTTTATTACAGTTGCAAAAACCCAACTTCTCTTAAAGCAATATTTAAATTACCTTTAAAAATTGGTGTAATTAAATTCATGTGAATTACAATAGTTAAGATCACTTGTTTCTTAAAGAATTGTTTTTAAGCTTCGCTTTAATATTACCCAATATAAATTGTGTCTTTTACAAATGCAGTATTTCTAATAGCCCTTAACGAGAAAATCTTTCATTAAAAGTGGGGCAGAGCAAGGCAAATTATACCTGGATCCACTCTAAACACCCTATAAAGATGTAAGTTTCCAGTTTATCCAATTCATAAATATTTTGTTTCATCTGAGCAGGTATTTGGCATTGTTCCAGTCTGTAAACAAGCATGGGTTTTACACACACAAATCTAATTTACAGTCAAGCCATCATCTACATTTACTGTAGTAGCCAGCAATTTGTGATGTGCCTGTAACAGAAATGCACGATGATAGAGGAGGCGGCAGGAATGCAAATTTTAAAAAAAGAGGCTGGATTTTTAACAACAAAGGCAACCTTAAAGAGCATGGGGGAGCACTGCTAAGAGATAGAGCCAAAAATATCTATTGGAACAACCAGGAGCTTGTAGCAGGCGTTTGCACCATTCCCAAACATACATATGAAGGGGAATGTGCAGTCAATGTTAACAGTGAAGCAGCAGAACAATGTATGAAACTGGATGCCAGGTGTGAGAATGTGTACCTAGAGATAAAGTTATGGAATGGTGAAGTGGATTTAATAGTAATTAAGACCTGAAATATGTAGGAGGACAGTCTACAGGGAAGCACAGAGCTTTGAACAAACAAACAAACCAACTAAATCAATCTTTTTATTTGTTGAAGAATAAATCCACCTGGGGGATTGTGGAGCTTCATAGCCACCTACCCCACACCAGCAGAAACGCAGGTGATAACACTGACTCTTTGTAGAACACCTCCCCAGTGTACGAGGAATGCACGTGCATGTCTGCTTATGCAAACTGTATGTTTTCCCTTTGTTTTCATAGCAGATATGGCAGGCTATTTGATGCCTGCCAAGCTGGATGAGCGATGCGTATTACAAGTATATTTAGCTTTACAAGTATAATAGCTGCAACTCTACAAAAGGGTTGGTGTTTTACTGCACTGCATAGGCAGAAAATTGCACAGAGATATCCAGCTCCTACTCACACTTTGCAGTTCGGGGCTTCACCAAAACTGAAGCAATGAATATGAAGAGAAAAAGGATGCAATAATCGTAAGGACAGGTGCACACATGGCCTAAGTGCTTACAGGTGGCTTCCAGGATAACCACTCCCAGATGGTGGTGATTTGTATGGAGAGAACCAAAATGTGGGTTTTAAGGAGGAATTAAAAGAGGATAAAGAGCTGTCTCTGTTAGAGAGTTGATTGTTTGTTTGGTGTGGGATGGGCTCAGTAATCTGAGTAGGAGCTTTAACTTATCTTCCTAGAGTTCCTTGTACTTGTTTGACGACGTTGAGATTTTTATTAATTCTAGTGTGGGTTTGAGCTTTCTCCTGAACTTACTTTTGAATTTTCTCTTCTTCCTGTTAAATGTTGGTCTTCCATTTTTTTTGTGACAGGTATATTCTATGCAGTGTTTTTCTATTAATCTGTAATTTTCTCAGAGTTGAGAGCAGTGGAGTTTCTACCTAAACTTTATCAAACTTTTTTTTCTTCTCTTGGACTTGTTAGCATAAATAATTGATTGCTTTTTTTACTGTAATGTTACAAGGAATTGAATATGTTTTATTTATTAATATTTGTTTGTGTGTTTGTACACAGTATACTTACATATTTTCTTATATGTATACACGTATATATTTATATATATGTATATATTTGTGTATATATATTTATGTATATATACACATACATGTAAAAAAAAATAAAATCCCTAACCTATCCATTTCAGGAAAGTGGAATAATTAAGAGTGGTAGAATGACAGAGGGCTCTGCCCTAAATAGTTCAAGTTCTTCCTTAACTTGATATGAAGACTAGAGCTCTAGTCTTTCACATCCAGTGATAAGACCTTAAAATTCAGATTTGAAGTCCTAAATAAATTTTTTTTCTTTAGTAGAAGATATGGAGGAAGATGTACATGAGATGTACAGAAAAGCTGGTAGCCAAGTAAGGTAGGACAGTTGCTGGAATATCTCACTGGAATATCACACACAGAACGTAGTCTAGTATTCTGTCCTTTTACATTTCTGCGAAGTGTCCTTATTAAAAGCTCTTTTATGGTATTCTGCAGAAGTTGCTTTCCATATGAAACGCTTGGAGAGTCTGAGTAATGACCCATAACAGAGAGTGGGGGAAAAATATTAAATCTCCCAAAATGCTGCCGTTTAGAGAATCATGTCTTGTACACATTTACTTTCCTACTGAGAGTAATAGAATTTTTTTTGACACGTGAACTTGTGCTCATGAATGCATACGTGCACGCTGCAAAACGCTGATCTGTATGAACGTTTGTTGTGGGGTTTTTCTTGCTTTGAAGCCTGTCCAGCAGTGCAGAACCAGGCCTGTCCGTGGACCACTTGAAATTGAATCAACAGGCAGTGAAATGTTTGGCAGAAACGTTGAATTTGCAGGCAGGTAACTTTGGATATCAATGACTCCTTCATTTAGTCGGCTGCAAATGATAACAGCTATATTCATTTACATCCTTACAGTCAGGATAATGTTATGAACTACTGCTAGAATTGTGATTTGTATGGAAAATACGTCCACTGATGTTCTTCAGATATTGTGAAACTGTCAAGAGTTGATTATCAGCAAGCATACCATGAAGATAATGTATGCGTTTGAGGAGTAAGGAAGTTAACAGACACTAGGTTAGTAGGACTCTGATAACAAAATTGTGCTAAATCACAGAATAACAAACACAGGATTTTTTTTTAAATTCAAATAATTTATTATTATTATTACTTGGGAAAAGGTAGTTTCTTAATTTTCTATTCTTTGTTATTAATGTAAATAAGTTACCTTTAAAAAAAGTTTCTAAACTGTGTTGTCCATTGCTCGTTAAAGTCTTCCTCCTTAAACTATTGGCCTTTCACTTTGGGTATCTGCTGATGTTACTATTGGATCCAAGGTTCTTCACTACTGTAAATGCCTCTCAAAAGATGAGATCATCTTTCTCCACTTCAGAACTTTCAAGTTCTTCCTTAACTTGATATGAAGACTAGAGCTCTAGTCTTTCACATCCAGTGATAAGACCTTAAAATTCAGATTTGAAGTCCTAAATAAATTTTTTTTCTTTAGTAGAAGATATGGAGGAAGATGTACATGAGATGTACAGAAAAGCTGGTAGCCAAGTAAGGTAGGACAGTTGCAGGAACATCTCACTGGAATATCACACACAGAACGCAGTCTAGTATACTGTCCTTTTACATTTCTGCGAAGTGTCCTCATTAAAAGCTCTTTTATGGTATTCTGTAGAAGGCCCATTTTGTTCCACTGAGTATGGAAACTGTGGCTTCACGTGTCTCTGCTATTTTTCTGTATCTTACATGTTTGCTAATGAAGATTGTACAATTATTGAAGATGACCAATTTATACATTAGATTAATTGATGAGCAGTACCAGACAGCCTACTGAGGTGTGTTCCTGTGGGAAGTTTGTCCTTACCAGTAAAATGGATGAACGTTAAAACATGAACATTTACTAAAGGCAAATATTTCTACAGTCAGAGAGAGTCACTTTTATTTCTTGTCAAGAAAAAGAAACTTTGAAGATGCTTTTTTTTTTTTGTATTCTCATTCTTAAGCAGAGGAGCACTGACCCCCCCCCCCCCCCCCCAAAAGAAAAAAAGTCAGGGGATTGGTTTAAAATATTGCATTTAAAAAAATATATATGACAGGTTCTTATTATGAGTCTTATCTTTTACACTGCTAAAATAGATGGACTTTTAATTTGGAAATGTGCCTACAAATGTGACAGCAAGAAAATTACTATTTAAATATGAAACCTCGGTTTCATATGCAAGTGCATGTTTCCAAGGAAAGGAAGGAGGTGAAGATTAGAAATGTTTTCTCAACTGTAAAACCATCTATTTCTCAGGAAATTATTTGGGCAAACTAAGAATAGAATTTTTGAAGGATCTGTCAATGAAGGAGGCAACATCTAATGAGCAAGATTTTTTTCTTACAAAGAACAGGCAAACTGATAACTTTTCTAGTGGATATAATAATTAAGCATTGGAGTAGATTGCAGAGGAAGATTGTGGCATCTCCATTGTTTTTTGACTAAATAAAATGAAAAAATCAGTACAGGTTTAGATGAGGGAGAGAAGGTTTGATGACTTCAGAGGGTCCTCTATTAAAGAGGATTGTATTGTAGAGGAGCTTCATTGGGTCTTCAGTTCACAGGCAGCCCTCAGAGGTGGGTCTCCTACTAACAACTAAGGAGCAGAACCTAATGGAGCAGAATGTATGTGCAGGTTGAAACTTTATCATACTCTGGGTCTTTGCCATGTACATAAATTGAGCATGCCTTTACACATTGGAAATGATTCCCACAGACATGGGTCTAAACTGAGAGCTGGTCTACACACAAAAGTTCTTGACAGTCATACTTCTGTTTTGTTTCAACTGCTTTGAATTTAGAAGAATTTCACTTTTAGCACAACTTCAATTGCAGTGAATCTGCTGACCCAGTTCAGCTGGAGGAGAGCCTCTCTGACCCATTTTGAATAGCTAGCTGAGCAAAGAATGTATCTTGGCAGAAGAAGGAAAGAGAAAGCACCTGAAAGACCATTAGACTGTCAGCTTGGGACAATACACTACTCGGCATGTGCATCTGTTATCTTGGTGGTACATTTATGGCACCTGGCAAAAAAGATGATAGATTAGGAACAACATTCCACAGCCTAAAGTATGCCTCCTAAGACAGAAAGAGTTATCTACCTATTTCATATTTGTAATAGAACAGGCATTAGATTTGTATTAGTTTGAAGCTAAACCACTTAAATTAACCTCTTATGGAGGCTGAGGGTGAGTGATAAAGCTCCACAGTCTCTGTTTGGCCTAGGATAAAAATGTTCACCGCATCTTTTTTGGAAGAGTTGAGAGAGAAAAGGGTTGTCCTTCATAATGAGTGCATCATCTTCCATGGAATACAGGTCACAGGATAAAATGCGTTTGCAATATTGGAACTATCTTTCCAGAAATCAAATATGCAAATTTAGTGCACTTAATTCATGTTTTTGTTCCCTGCATAAGCAACTGTGATACTACTGGAATTCTGATTAACTAATGAGGAAAAGTGTAATGTATTCATTCTTTCCACTGTTATCTTCTTGAATGGATTAGCTGCAAAATTTGCCCTTTTTCATGCTCACAAAACATAAACATAGTTAAAAGGAAATCATGATACTACTTGATGTAAAACCAGTGCTTAATTTTTTACTCTTTAAAGAAATAAGTTTATATGTCAATAACAAATTAAGCAGGTGAAAACTTGTTCTATTTACATTAGTGGTTAATACTCAGCAGATTAACACAGACTCATAAAAAAGCAGGTTTGTTTCTGGAGTAGGAAATGATAACATCCTATCCAGACAAGATGTGTATGGATCTACTACAGGACTATGTGGGCAGGTTGTGATTCTTAAAAGACCTAGGAGACAAAAACCTTAGTTTAGGTAATAATTCCTTCAGATATGTAATAAAAAGAATAGAATAAAAGGAGCATGGGGATTTTTTCAAAGAATATTTTCATTTTTAATCATTTTAGTGCATGTAGATAGTTTGCTTGCTAATATTTATGAATGTGCACTTGCATATACTATACCTATACTTACATAAACATTGAGATAGGTTGGAGATGGCCATTATCTCTTGTTAGGATAACTTAATTAAACTTGCTTATTAAAACCCTTTAATATGTTAGTGATAAAATCTTGATTAGTACATTTTCCTGCTAGGTGACCTTCTAATTTAATAGAAAACGAATTTTTAAATGGAGAAAAATGCCTGTGGCAGAGATTTTGTGCAAGTGAATAGAGTTTGTAATACACATAGGGATATAATCGAGCCTAATTAGCGAGGGTGCAAATGAATTTTTATTTCATACACCAGAAGTGTCATTGATGAACCATGGTTCAGAGTTTGAAATGCATTCAGGCTGGCAGTGTGGGACTGAAGTCTGTGGGAAAATCACAAGCTAATTCATTGATTGCCCCTTGGAAATTACTGCTGTTAATTGTTAGGTAATTAACATGGAGCTACAATTATATTGGCCTTAGGGGGTGATTAATGTTTCAACATGTCACATTAGCAGCGGCTGGATTTTAAAAGCTTTTCTTTTCACATGGTTTAGAGACAGATGGTATATTGTCTATGGAAAATTGTTTTCTTTTACTGAAGTTTATATCGAGACTAAGCAAATATTCTTTTTTGTGCTACAGCTTATTTTTGTATGGTTGAATTGTAAGCATCTTGGCCTGATACACCTTAAGAAATAATATTTGTTTTTAAAAATCCCCATTATAACTGCTATGAATACATAAAATATGTATGTTGAAAGGAAGTGATTTCCGTTCTTATTTTTCATGTAGAAAATCAAAAACAGACAATGTAAGATTATGCCACTTCATGGCAGCTCTTACATTATTTACTGATGATACAGGGGAAAGAATTGCACAATATCACTCTTATTACAATCAATATAATTTAAGTAGAAGCCAAATAAAACATGTTGAACAAATGCATTTAGTAACAGTAATAAAAGAGTATATTAATGTCTCCACACTTCAGTATTATACTTCATTCTGTGTTAAGATCTTTTTTCTCCTCACAGAATCGGAATAGGACTAGCATGGACTTCTTAGAATAGCACTCTGTTGCATTCTAGCCATTAATAAGCAGAATTCAGACTTTAAAATGTTCCCTCAAATGCAGCAGTGCTTGTCTTAGGAAGACTGTTAATGTGAACCTTGTTTGACTATTAAGGATTTGCTATTTTCTTTTTTTTCCATTCTCTACATGCTACTACGCTTGATAGATTCTTAGTAGTAGTACTTTCTTCCCCCCAAACTGGTGGGTTATTGGCAATTACTGTGCAAATATTTTGTTAATAATATTACTAAGATATGTCCTATGTATGTTCATGTTTGATGTAGAAGTTAAGTTTTAAAAATCTTTCAGTTATTTTATATGGCAGTAATTCTTGTGAATATATGTATTTAAACATCACACTTAATAGTTTCTAGAATTTTTTTTAAGATTGCAAGATTTTTTTTTCATAGCAAATTAAGTTGTATTGCTCAGAATTTGAGATTAACTTATGGTAGTTGAAAGGACCAGTGTCTATTACAGAAAGTTTCTATCTCATTTTTGTCTTTTATTGAGTTCTTGTAAAAATTCAAATTATAATATTTCTCTGTAGTCTTGTAGTATTGCCCTTTTTCTGATGACAGTCATTCATATTTATATTGATTGTTCCGCTACAAAATATGACAAAAATCTTTGTTATTTTCTGGCATGACTGCTAATAACTTATAATTCATATTAAAACACCAAAATACAGAAGACAGATTTCTGGGTTAGAAGTAGTCTTTTAGAATACAAAGCAAAGAAATGCAGCAGGAAGAAAAGACATCAAAATGTTGTGAATATTCTTATATATCTTGTATTATTCTTTCTACAGAACAGTAGGAATTAAAACATTAGTATGGACCTAGATTTCATTCAGATTAATTTTCTTGCTCTCTCAGAAGGCCCTGGGTGTTATATGCAAAGTGTCAGTGAATTAAATTGGAGAACTGGAGCTGAGGAAGAACTTAATGGAACAGAGTGATTAAGAATGATTATGCTGCAGGAGATCACCTGCATTTGGTTAGCCAAACAAGCTCTCCTGTACTTTCACTTGAGTGATCAGGAGCCAGAAAATCTCAGTACAAGAGTAGGTTTAACCAGAGATTCTGACCACTGCTTTTAAAGAGTAGTAGTATCAGTAAGCTGATACAATGCTTGGTCAGCAGAACTCTTAAGCATACTGTTAACTTTAAGCATATGAGTAGTTCTGTTGACATTACAATTAAGTCTCTACTTACATGTTTTGTTAGATTAGGGTCACTGCCCCAGGAGGACTCCATAAGGGAAGAACTCTCTAATTGGCAGTCTTATAAAGTTACTCCTGGCCATATATCTATGGAATGGAGTATGTTAGTCTGTCCAAAACCATCACATCAAAGGATCCATGGTCATATAGCTCAGGACAGATCCCAATTTACACTAAGAGCATTTTGGAATTCCTTAGTATGTAAGAGATGTACAACTATTATTCATTCCTGCTTTAAGAACTGTCTGCATTGCTAATGTATTAGTAAGAATGAGAACCAGATTCTAAATGATCATTTGATCACTGGTAAAAATTTTAAGACCATAGCATTCCTCAAATGTATTTTCTGTGTTAGCTTCTTGGATTCTTTTCTTCTGAATCTCCTTCTGATTTGTACTTATAGGAGTATTTGTGTACTAGTTTCCATATTTTATGAAACCAATTTCTGTACTTCTGGCCTATTTTCAGTTGAGACTTTTAAAGTAACTGGCTGAAACATGAATTCTAAGAAGATGGAAAAGAATAGAAGGAAACTCTTCATACATTGTTTTTTGTTGTTGTTTCCTAAAGCGACTTCAATTCTAACAATAAAATTTATTAGGTGACTATATTGAGTCACAGGATTTCCAAACGTAACTCAAATTCCAATGGCTCTCTAGACCAGTGTGCTTCAGCAGACGCAATGTAGAAGCTGTCTGTCCCTTGCAAAGAAATAGCAAGATCTGTGAAACAGGCATTTTAGTGTTCTACCACAGCCTGCATAAGGAGCTGAAGCCAAAATGTTGGCTACTGGATGGCAAGGAAGCTTGAGGCTAGCAGGAGTACAGAAAGGTATCTGGAGAACAGGCTTGTTTGAAGTAAATGTAAGAGGGTGAAATGAAGGAATTTCCTTTTTGGGAAGGCTTAAGGCATGTTGTCAGCTTTACAGAGTGCTCTTTCTGTCTGTCTCTGTCTGTCTGTCTCTGTCTGTCTGTCTCTGTCTGTCTGTCTCTGTCTGTCTGTCTCTGTCTGTCTCTGCCTCTCTCTCTCTCTCTCTCTCTCTCTCTCTCTGCCTCTCTCTCTCTCTCT